>NC_142542.1:16270000-16870000 GCF_056151865.1 Erythranthe guttata
TACGAGAGAAGGTTTATCTAGTACAACTACATAGTTCGGTACGAGTTCCTTCATTACCAAGATATATATATATATATATATATATATATATATATATATATATATATATATATATATATATATATATATATATAGATAATGAAAAGCATTTCATGCATGTGTGCTTGACATGCAGCAAATAAGTAAAAGTTGGATGATGAGGTTTAATTAATTACATGAACAAGGAGTTATGTAATATTATATTTTTATTTCAACTGTTTTTTATCTATAATTAATTTTGTCAATGTTTTATTTCTATTTTCCTTGCCTAAAAATCTCAATTTAATTATGTAGATTTATGGATAATTAATGTAAAACATATTAACACTGTGGAAGAGTAAAACTACCGATCAAATTGAAATAAATTATGTTTATGCCTTGAACCTGCTTTTAACCATAAGTCAAATGTTTTTTTTCTTTTCACAAAGCATGTTTGTTGAGTTTACTACACAAGATTAGAATTTCATAAATATAGTTACATGTTTAATTTATTGCATGTAAAGAAAAAATATTAAGAAAAAAATGTCAGAGATAAAAATTGGTTGGGAGATTGTTGTCAGAAAAAAGAAAAAAAGGAAAAAGTTAGATTTGTATTTTTATCATCATATCTTCCACCTATATGTTGTAAGAAGTAAATTCCGGTTTATTTGTTATCAGGTGATTATTAACCGTTGATCTGCACACAATCACACACATATTCGTGTATGTATATATGCTTAGTGGGAAATTATTCACCACATCAATGATTAATAATTACCCGGTGTACTTCACCAGGTGTACCATCTCAAAAATCGTAAATTTCCAATTTAGCAACTGTTAATATTACGTTTACATCCGGAACACTAACTTAATTATAATCGGCCATCGCAATAAATTACAATTCTAATAAGCACAACTGATGACGGAGCCAGCATAGCGGCAGAAGGGGTCATGGCCTCTAACAATTCTCGAATTCCAATTTTCTTATGTAGAGATTTAAAAAAAAATTGTATATAATTAACATTTAATTATTGGCCTTATAAAACATTTTAATGCATTAGGTCCTCGAGAACTTAATTTTTTTCCACTAGTGTGCATAACAATATTTTTACGTCTATGAGAATTAATTATAAATAAAATATTAAGCACAAGCTCTGATAATGCATACATATGGTGTACATATATAGATTATATTTATATCTTATATTCTAATAACATGTAATACGATGAAATTGATTCTAATAATCTTTTATCCACCGCCCTAATTATCAAAGCCATTTTTCAATTGAATTCAACAAATCAAGTAGAAGAAATAAAATCAAATCATAGAACTAGCATATATAAGTATAACTGTAGATTAAATCCAACAACTCCTATATATAATGTTTCAATGAAATTTTAGCTCAAATAATTATTTACTCCTGTAAAACATAAGAAAAACTATAATATGATTAGACACTATAATTTGAGTAATTAATAACACTTATTTTCATATGGTTAGGCAGAAAATATTGTCGATGTGCTAGTTGTCACAACTTTATATAGTAATAATAAAAAAGGATTAAGTCACAACAAAAATAAGTATTAATGACAACGAAAATAACAATTTTTAATATTAATTATCGCATTCGGATGTCACTTCTGCCATTGTTTAGTTGTAGTGAGTTAAATTTAAGAAAAAATATAAACTAGTAATCGAATAAACGAAGAAACTTAATCAATATATATAGAGGAAGAACGCGAAGAATTTGGATCTAGTGTTCGAAATCACCATTAAGTCTTCGTAAATCTCCCTTTTGCAAGTGTTTGTTATCTTCTTGTTATAATGAATGCTTCATAAAATTCAAGTAATATTTTTATACTTTGTGTAATATTAAAATTTTCAATTACTTTTTAAAGTAGTGGATGAACTAATTAGTCAACATATTTTAACTTTCTTAAACCTAAATTAGATTATTGATTAATTGATTATTAATAATGGATTAGTATTTGATTATTTATTATATCTGACTAAGAAGGTGTTTGATTAGTTGCCCGATTTATATTTTCTCCTTTAGTCCCTATTGTAGCCGGATGGATTTTCTAATTAATCGAGAAAATAAAGTTCAACTAATATTATATATTGGAATTAATATAGCCGACAATTAAGTCCCCATTGGACTGCAATTTTCGACTATATAGAGTTATAGAAGGAGTGGAATTTGTGTGTGACTCTAATTCCTTGTGCTATATATAATAGAGATTAGGTTGATGAGAAAAAGAACTCCGACACAGGCCTATTCACGTTGGGGAAGAGAATATATTTTTCTCTTCTTCTTTTCTCCCTAAGTTTCTCGATTATAGGTTTAAATTTCTTCAAGTACAAGTCCACCCTTGTAGAAGAATTATTAATCCGGCATACACAATAGATGATTATAGGTTTTTAGAGCAAACTATAATTCCCGAATTTTCTGAGCAGTCCTGCGAAGAAAATCACCATAAATCAACCGTTAGCCGGATAGGCTCGAAATTTGTACAGTAGCTTTATAACCCTTGGATCTACAATCTGTCCGAAGGGTTTCCCAATCGGATCAACGGTCGCGGAGATATCGGTGAAGGAAGAGGACTGGAAATTTCTGGACAGCAGCTTTTACGAAGATTGAAGGCTTAACGTGGATCCTCGTTCGTGCGCCGAAGATAGAAACGAATCTGCTCGCGAAAGCTGTAAGTTGCTAGATTAGATTTATTCCGCTTTAAACGAATCTAATTAAAGCATGTTAATAAAATTAAAACCGGCTAATCTAGAACCTCTTGCGAATTTTCATTGAATCCTGGGCTTCACATCCCAACAGTAAGATCATTTACCTTTTTTTTTTTCTTTTTGTATCCTTATAAGATGCCTACGTATTTTTCATTTCAAAAGATTTTCTAAATTCTTTAATTAATTATTTTTTTCAATTTTGTTTCCTTACATTTCTTGCAATCAATGCATTTTTGTTTGTATTTGACTATTTTCTATGTTCTATTTCAACATTAACACTTTCTGTTGAATTTAATTTGACCTTATTTTGAAATGAATTTTAGTGGCAAACCGAAAACATCCAACTCAAAAAAAATTGTTATGAAATTTAAATACAGTAGAACCTCGATAAGTTGTTACTAACCCTATCTAATTCTACACATTTTATTTTATTTTGAAACTTTTCAAGTATTTATTTAATTATTTATTTATAAAAGTAAATGATATTTCAATTCGTAGAAACCTCATCCAAACAGAATTCCAAATCACAACAAATTCCCCCTATAAAACCTAATCTGACTATTTTTAACTCCACCATGACTCTTAACTACTGAACCCTCAGCTCCATATATATGCAACAACAACAGAGAATATTCCGGCGGCGGAATTATCCCCAGCTGAAACTAACAGTACTCAAGTAGTGATTCCGATGCGGCCGCATGGTAATTACGCAAGGAAACCCTATCCGCCAGGATACCGGTTCGCGCCGAAAGACACAGAGCTGATTGTCGATTATCTGCTGAAGCGGATCCGAGACGAGTATATACCCGTACCGAAAATCAGCAACGTCAATTTTTACCAGGCCAATCCTCAGACACTGGGAGGTTTGTTTCTGTCTTTTTTAGTGTTTTTTGTTTTTAGGGTTTTTCAACTGTTTTTTGTAGTATTCGTCTGTGTGACGAATTGCAGAAATCGATATATTCTTGATATATTTAACACGTGCTGAAATGTACTTACTGTTTTCCTTTTTTTCTTTTTCTTTTTTAAAGTTGAAAATTTAGATGTGTTTTTTTTTAGGGTTTTTCAACTGTTATTCGTAGTATCCGTCGGTGTGCAGAATCGATATATTCTTGATATATTTAATACTTGCTGAAATGTTCTACTGTTTTTTTTTTTTCTTTTTTTTTTAAATTGAAAATTTAGAGTCTTGTTTTTTTTTTCTTTGTGTGGATTCTCCATGATGAGTTACTATGGTTTCACACGTGTGTAAAAATAGAGTCGGATTTGTCATTGAAGATGAAGATTTAACACGTGTTAAAATTCATATTTATTTTTTATTTTTTATTTTTTTTGGTTGAGGATTTAGATTTTGGATTCAACAAATTTGATTTTTTTTTAAATGGAGATTTAAAAATACAGTCAATATATCATTGAAGATTTAACATGTGTTGAGTTATTATTATTATTTTTATTATTATTATTTTGTATTATTTGGTTGAGATTTTAGATTATGTGGGTATTGAGTTCATTCATTCACATAATATCTTGTATAGATACTTTATATGTGTGAAGAACATATCTGAAATATTCTTGAAGAATTTAACTTAACACATGCAAATATAATTATATCTATTTTTTCCCCTCTTTTTATTTTTTTTATTTTTGGATAGCTATCTATCCTAAACTTGGAGAAATGAGTGGTATTATTTTACGCCGAGGGACCGAAAGTACAAAAACGGGTCCCGCCCTAGTCGATCTGCAGGCACCGGTTATTGGAAAGCAACTGGTTCCAATAAATCTATTTGTTCTTCCGACGGCAAAATTGTTGGTTACAAGAAATCGCTAGTCTTCTACGAAGGAAAACCGCCAGCTGGCACCAAGACTAATTGGATCATGCACGAGTACAGATCTAACGAACCCTCTCGAGCTCGACCTAGAACCGACAAACTTGACATGAGGGTTTTATTTCTTTTTATTTTTTTCAATTTTCTTCACTATATATGTTTAAAATCATTTATTTAATTTTGTTTTTTTGGTGTACAGTTGGACGATTTTGTGTTGTGCCGTGTGTACGAAAAAACGGGTGAACCGGCCGACAATCCGGTTAAGGAAAAGAGTAACGCTCGTCGTGCGAATAAGAAAGCTGTTGTGAAAGAAGTTGTTGTTGAAGAAGCTAACGATAATAAAGACGAGCAGCCACAACCTGAAGAAGTAGCTGCCTCGGATTTGCGCGGTGATAATACTAGCCATGATGTGGCGGCACCTCTAAACGAGGACGATCGTTTCGATTCCGAACTATACATTGCCAAATTCGACGTGTCTTCCGAAGAATATCAATTTCCGGAAATCGAACAAATATTTTCAGAAGACGTTGACTTGTACCTTGATTGGCTGTAACTTCCTAACAGCCCTGATTTTAATTCTCAGTAGGTGCAATGTCACCATATTTACGACGGGTCTCGTTTTTATTCTTTTGGCGGTGATTTGAGCTATACTTTTAATCGGAGCATGCCAAATAAGCGGAATTTTGACAGCATGCAAAACAATGGAATTCCGGAGAGCATGCAAAACAATGGAAATCCGGGCATCATGCAAAATAATTGGAATCCGGGCAGCATGCAAAACTATGGAATTCCGGAGAGCATGCAAAACAATGGAAATCCGGGCATCATGCAAAACAATGGAATTCCGGAGAGCATGCAAAACAATGGAAATCCGGGCATCATGCAAAATAATTGGAATCTGGGCAGCATGCAAAATAATTGGAATCCGGGCAGCATGCAAAACAATTGGAATCCGGGCAGCATGCAAAACAATTGGAATCAGGGCAGCATGCAAAATATTCCGAATCCGGGCAGCATGCCAAATATTCAGAATCCGGGCAGCATGCCAAATATTCAGAATCCGGGCAGCAATCAAAATCCATATTACATGCCAAACGATCATCGGGCGACTTCTGCTACTTACTATTTTCGACAACATGGGGGGCATAACTTTGGCATGCATGCGCATAATACGAGGAATGTTGCCCCTCAGTTGCCGAATATTTACGGAGAAAACCTAAACGGGAAAAATATTCAACATGGTCACTCAAGCAGCGGGGGCAACAACTTTGTTCCCCCGCCGGGGGTTGGTTCGACAACTCACAACACTGATTATCATCCGAGGAAAAAAGCTCGATCTAATAGTGGTTTGGAGTTGAGGTAGTGCTTTAGGAACTAGTAGTTAGGGTTTTCGTTTTTTCGTTTTCGGCACTTTTTTTTCTGAAATTTGTGACAACAGTATATGTGTTGTGGTTGGTATATGTGATGTAACAGGGAGGTTCGAGCAAAGTTCGAAACCCATGCTCCCCATATTGTGGGGAAGAGATTATACCATTTACCTTAGTGATTAATATTTTCAAGTATATTTATATATTCTTAGTCGAGAACTTAATAAATAATTCGTAAATTATATTATGTTAGTTCGTAAAAGTTTTGAATTTCAGATTTGAAATTTTTAGAATATCGAATTGTTTTCGTATACATTGAAATATGGTTGGGTTTTGAATTTTCTTTTTTGGGAAAAAATATCTATGACTTATCTCCAGCTTTCGAATTTTCTCAATCTCCGACGATCTCTTATTTGAGTGTGTTGGTAAGTTTTCGAGTTTTCTCCGTCAATGGTAATGTACAAAAGAAAATGACATGGGGACGTTGACACGTCGAAATGGGGAAACGAACACGGGAAAAATCTTATTTTTCCGACATAACAAAATGGATATGAAAACATGGGAAAGCATATAAATGTTAAAAATATATGGGTGTGTTCATAAATTCTAAAAGATGATGCAATCTTACATTTATGCTTAACGTCAATTACATGTTGCATCCGCAAATTATGTAATTTATAAGTTCCAATCAGTATTATTATTCAACAAACTATAGACAGTGCAATAAATTTGGTTTACTATAGAATTGGCATTTATAAAAAATATTAGAACACCACTAGAAGTGAAAATTAATGAGAAATAAGATTTTCAATTGTAATTTAAAGTCTTTATCTAAAAGAGGTTTTAGATTTTCTTTTGGATAAAAAATACAAACATGTTTCTTTTGGGTGGAAATGTATTTTTTCCATTACTATCAGAAACGCCCTCAAAACTTCTAAGTAATTATAAAAACGGCCCTAAAACGTATCCAAAGCACAAATAACACATTTGTACAGAAGTTTCCGTGCATCATAGTGTTGTCACAACATTATTTGCTTTGTATATCAAAATTTAGAAAATATGTCAAAAATATGAAAAGATAAAACATATTTTAATAATCTGTCTATCTTCTTACACATATATAGTACATTGGACCACACATCCCTATATCAGAGGAGATTAAAGTTTTGAATCTAACTTCAATTCTTCATACACATATGCACTTATAGTTATAACTGTATATATGGACCATTCCACCACCCTCTCTCTCTCTCTCTCTCTCTCTCTCTCTCTCTCTCTCTCTCTCTCTCTCTCTCTCTCTCTCTCTCTCTCTCTCTCTCTCTCTCTCTCTCTCTCTCTCTCTCTCTATCTCTCTCTCTCTCTCTCTCTCTCTCTCTCTCTCTCTCTCACACACACACACACACACACACACACATACACACACGAGTGATTGGAAAGAATAAGGTCCACATTTTTTCAGATCAGACTTTAAGAAGAGAATTAATATGTAATATTTAAAGGGTGTAGAGATCACTTTTATATATACATCACTATTACAACCCTATCATTGTTTACATCATTATTATTATTATTATTATATTTTATTTTATTTTATCATAACTCCTATTGCATTAGTTTCAGAGTTTCCTAAGTTTATAAAAAGATTGCTACATTTTATTTATAAAAAAAGCCAAAAGCTACTATAACAAATTCAATGGCATTATTAGAAAGAGTTGTTTTATTCTGCTTCATTCTCTCCTTCACTACAAACCCTTTTGCGCTACCTAATAAAGAACAAGAATCTGACCGGATTTCGAAGCTTCCGGGACAGCCTCCGGTGAACTTCCGGCAGTTCTCCAGGTATGTTACGGTGAACGAAGAACACGGGCGGGCGCTTTTTTTATTGGTTGACTGAGGCCACAAGCAATGTTGCAAAGAGAAGGCCTCTTGTTCTTTGGCTCAATGGAGGTTAGTACTCTTTAATTTGATTATTTAATAATTTTCCCTATATTTCTTTTTTATTTTCTTACACTGTGTAAGAAAAGAAAATAAGTCCATGACCAATAGATATAATTTCTCATCATGTTTATGTATATTCATTATAAAATAAAAGGTTCATTTTTCCATAAATTTATTGTGGAAATGTTTATTCAACGAAAAAAACCTCAAATAAAGGGCAAATTACACATCACCCGTTATAAATTTATAATATTCGCACTTTACCTCAAATAAAGGGCAAATTATTCATAATGGGAATATAATTGAGTGTTTTTGTTGCACGAACCCGTTTAGATGTTATTTTTTGTTGTGTGTTACCCATTCAAAACACTATTTTTCTGCACATGACCCTTTAAAATATTACTTTTATTGCACGATACCCACCGAAAATTATCTTCTAGGGTAAAATGAAATCAAAACAATACTTCGAGAGGGGGTTTATCCCTTTTTTGAATATTTAGAGAAGAGAGTGCAAAAAATGAAAAAATTATAGAGGGTTAAGTGCATTTTATCCTAAAATAAATTAATCTAACTAATTAGTGGGATTTGTGGCAATTTCTTGTACCAAAAGGCGAAATCCCTCGCCCCAGAGCCAGATCTCTCGGCGGCAGTTTCTTGTATTTTCTTGAATTCATTACAAAGTGAACATTACTAGTCGTCGTACCTAATAATCCGCGCGTGACCCCACTCTCCCCTTTTAGGCCATTAATATAAGCCAACTCCAACTAGCATCAGCGCACGTTAGCAAAAGCCTGAGGGGTGTTGCATAAAATGCGCTGGTGTCAACTTCACAGGCAAAAAAAGGCCGGCTTCTGTTTCCGATCTCGTGAATACTGTGTGTCGTGTGTGTGTATTTTTGTGCACGTAAATTCTGCTTCTAAATCTTATTCTTTTTTTGTTTATTTATTTTGTCCTGTAAAAGTGAACAGAAAAAGTAAGGCCAGAAAATTAGTAAAACACAAAAAACTGGCGCATGTGGCTTTTCGTCTCTACTTGTTTGTTCAAACAGTGACATGTATATATGATCACAATTAAAATAAGTTTTTTTTTTTTTTTTTTATCTATAGTCCACTGCTATCATATATCTTAGTGCAATTGTTTATGCGCTTAATTAACATATGGCATGCAGGTAGTTGACGTGTTCTGAAGTCTATAAATACATGCATGTCCACAAAGCATGTTTTTATCACAGATTTTAAAAGAGAAAATGAGAGCAAAAAAAAAAAGATATACTAGAGTTATTTCAATATCTCTTTTAGAGTATGTTGTATGAACTCATCTCGAGTACATAACTTATAAAATCTGTTAATTTGTGCTGAAGGCTAGACTTGATTGTACGAAGAATATGTGTAAGATACATTCATAAAAGGTAAGATCATTTATTTTATTTTTATTTTATTTTTTTTATCCTTATAATATTGTTTATATATGTATATTTCACATTTTAAAGGAGTTCACAAGTATTTACTTGTGGATATTAAATCCGATGTTTTACGATTACTCCGTTGTATGTTATGTTTAGTGGTATCATACTTCACATAAATTCTCTATTTTAATTATTTACTAAGAATTCAGGGCTATTGATTATTCCTTTTTTTATATATCATTTATTTATTCTATGGTCTTACAAAACGACAATTACTTAAATACGTTCATATCGCCGAAGAAGTGAAGGGGTCAACAGGTCAAGTTTTACTACAATTACTTGAAATGCGTTTGGGTAACATCCTTTTCTAGTTGGGTACGACTTCGACTATTCCCGAAACCCGCCAATTAATTAACCATAGACATATTTTAGTGAATGGGCGTATAATAGATATACCAAGTTATCGCTGCAAACCCCGTGATATTATCTCGGCGAAGGATGAACAAAAATCCATGTATTACTATATCTTTGTACTTTTTTATCAATTTTTTTTTCTAAATTGTGTAAGTTTAAAAAATTATTTCTTATCAGATGCCTACGTATTTTCATTTTTATAAATTTTCTAAATTCTTTTAATTATTTTTTTCAATTTTATTTTCTTACATTTCTTGCAATCAATACATTTTTGTTTGTATTTGACTTCTATGTTGTATTTCAACATTAACATTTTCTGTTGAATTTAATATGACCTTATTTTGAAATGAATTTGTTTAGTGGCAAACCGAAAACAACCAACTCAAAGAAAATTGCTATGAAATTTAAATACAGTAGAAGCTCGATATATTAATACTCGATAAATTAATAACCTCGTTAAAATTATAGTTTCTTCCAGTCTCGACTCGATATATTAATACTCGATAAATTAATAACCTCGTTAAAATAACAGTTTCTTCTGATATCGACTCGATAAAAGCCTACTAAATCATTAATTCGATAATTAAATATTTCGCTAAATAAATAGAATTCTGTTAATCCCGACTGTATTAATTAGAGATTTAACTGTAATCTCGTTTTTCCATTGTATATAAAGCATTCGCTTATTAACATATTATAAACAATCTCCGATTCTTGGTCTAGATACCGTGGAATCTAAGTTGTTACTAACCACTAGTATTTCTCCCCGTGCGATGCACGAGGTGATATTGCAAAGAGTAAAAACAATAATAACTTCAACACGTGACATTAAAATGAATATATTTGAAGAAAATATTAAGCGAAAAGTCATGTATGATTTGAAGAGGAAAACAAAGTTACAAAAATATCATCACCGATTTCGTAGAAACATAAAAAGTATAATTTTTTTTTTACAATGACGTCATTGACAAAAAAAGGGGAATAAAAAATAGAGTTAAGAAAAATTAATAATTAAAAAAAATAGTTACAAAGATTTAAGAGAAATAAAAATTACAATTGAATAACAAAGAATGTTTAAAAAAAAATAAAAATAAAGAAATAGAGAAATTTGAAAATTCAAAAATAAAGAATGTGTAAACTCCGGTAATAAAGAAATTCGGAAATGAAAACATGAAAAAGTACTGAAAATCGAGTATTAGTGAAAACACGAAAACTTAAAAGGTGTAGAGACACCTGAGGAGAACGGCAAGATTCATAGACTAAGTGCTTGAAATGTTCTTTGTGGCAAAATTGTATGGGTCGTCTAAAAAATCGTTAACACGTTTAAACTATTAGGAAAAAAAAAGGCAATAAGTTAGCAAATTAAACAATAAATTAGCAAAGTAAAGTGCTATTGCGTATTGTTTGGGCAAATCTTACTGTGTGCGAGATTTCTTAATGCTTTTTTCACTGCCGAAATCTTTCAATTATTGTAGAAATAACAAACTGATTCAGTTGCATAACATAAAATAAAACTCATTGGCTGTATTTGGTAAGCTTTTGGGCTTCCATTTCCATTTTATTGTGGAGAAAGATGTTTTGTGGAGAAGAATTTGAAAATAAAATAAAGTTTGTTTGTGTTTTGAGAGGAGACTAGCAAGTCAAATCATGTATAAAAGGTGTTGGAAAAGGGTATTTTGAAAGAAAAATTTGAAGGATAAAGTGATTTTAGTTTGTAATTTAGTGAAGACAGCTTTCACTGTAGCAGTCAAATCATGTCTGTTAGAGAGAGAAAATTTTGAATTCTTTTTGGGGAAAGTTTTTGAAAATATTTCAGAAAGGTAATTTTATTTTGGGGAAAGAATGAAAACACAGCTGCTTAAGAATATTCCTGTCAAATACCTAACAAGTAATATGAAGTTAATAAGAGCCATACTTTAAGATTATATAGCAACACCTGCTTTAAGATTATTTACTGCACCCAAAAGAAACAGATTAATTACTCCACAATTAAATGCTTATACATCTTAAAGAATAAATAAAGATACTCCAAATTTCTTTTCACATAAAAACGAATGAATTATAATCATTTGGTTAACTGAAGCATAACACATGAAAAGGCAAATATAATTACTTGACAACTACTAACATATATCATTATATGTAAGATCAATTATCACTTAAAATGATAGTTTTGTAGGTATGACTTTTAAATACAAAAAAAAAAAAACAAAAAAGATGAAACTTTTGCAATTCTAATTACCAAAATATACTATAGATAAACAACAAAGAAAGTAAACATTCAAGAGGATTGTAATGCATTGAAACAACAAAAACCCAATAACTCAGTGCATAAATGTCATCAAATTAGAAAATTTACCAAAATATACCATAGAAAAACATGAGGCGTATAGCAGGCAATGCAAAAAATAAAAATTATCAACAAACGGAAGGGAAATCTGTATGGCCATTATATTAGAGCAGAGACAGATGATCGATGAAGCACGGAGTTGTGGGAAGAATTTCACAAATATTTATGGAAGAATCAACTGGGAATATGAAGAAAACTGACGGGAGAAAATCAAAACAAAATATATTGACTTGCAAGTAAACGGACAAAAATAACCCTAGGGTTGCAAATATTTCACAAAAATAGGATTCGGGTTTCGGGGCAAAACCTTTTTTTTTATATATAAAGATATCTAGTTCTACACATTTTATTTAATTTTTAAACTTTTCAAGTATTTATTTAAATATTTATTTATAAAAGTAAACGATATTTCAATTTAACCGTAGAAGCCTCATCCAAATAGAATTCCGAATCACAACAAACTCCAATGTTTAGGAAACGGGAAAGAATAAGCTTGTTGTTAGGGTTTAGTTTGGTTTTATTTTACAGTAATTCGATTGTTGGTTTAGTTTTGTGGTTATGCTATCTTTTATCGTTCCTTTATTGTTAAATGTATGAATCAATGTTTACTGAGTTCACAAATATGGAATGAAGTTAATTGTGGTTTTTACAAACATTGTGGTTTTTAATAGTAGGTTTACAACAACAATTGAGAATATTCCGGCGGCGGAATTATCCCCAGCTGAAACTAACAATACTCAAGTAGTGATTCCGATGCGGCCGCATGGTAATTACGCAACGAAACCCTACCCTCCTGGATACCGGTTCGCGCCGAAAGACGTAGAGCTGATTGTCGATTATCTGAGGAAGCGGATTCGAGACGAGCATATACCCGTACCGGAAATCAGCGACGTCAATCTTTATCAGGCCAATCCTCAGACATGGGAGGTTTGTTTCTCTCTTTTTTAGTGTTTTTTTTTTAGGATTTTTGTTAGGGTTTTTTAACTGTTTTTTGTAGTATCCGTGTGTGTGACGAAACGCAGAAATCGATATATTCTTGATATATTTAACACATGCTGAAATGTACTTACTGTTTTCCTTTTTTTCTTTTACTTTTTTAAAGTTGAAAATTTAGATGTGTTTTTTTTTTGGGTTTTTCAATTGTTTTTCGTAGTATCCATCAGTGTGACGAAACGCAGAATCGATATATTCTTGATATATATAATACTTGCTAAAATGTTCAACTGTTTTCTTTTTTTTTCTTTTTTTTTTAAATTGAAAATTTAGAGTCTTGTTTTTTTTTTTCTTTACGTGGATTCTACATGATGAGTTACTATGGTTTCACACGTGTGTAAAAATAGAGTCGGATTTATCATTGAAGATGAAGATTTAACACGTGTTAAAATTCATATTTATTTTTTGTTTTTTATTTTTTTTGGTTGAGATTTTAGATTTTAGATTCAACAAATTTGAATTTCTTTTTTAAATTGAGATTTGAAAATACAGTCTATCATTGAAGATTTAACATGTGTTGTTTTATTATTATTATTATTTTGTATTATTTGGTTGAGATTTTAGATTCTGTGGGTATTGAGTTCATTCACATAATATCTTGTATAGATACTTTATATGTGTGAAGAACACATCTGAAATATTCTTGAAGATTTAACTTAACACATGCAAATTTAATTATATCTATTTTTTTTCCCTTCTTTTTATTTTTTTTAGTTTTGGATAGCTATCTATCCTAAACTTGGAGAAAATGAGTGGTATTATTTTACACCGAGGGACCGAAAGTACAAAAACGGGTCCCGCCCTAGTCGATCTGCAGGCACCGGTTATTGGAAAGCAACCGGTTCCGATAAATCTATTTGTTCTTCCGACGGCAAAATTGCTGGTTACAAGAAATCGCTAGTCTTCTACGAAGGAAAACCGCCAGCTGGCACCAAGACTAATTGGATCATGCATGAATACAGATCTAACGAACCCTCTCGAGCTCGACCTAGAACCGACAAACTTGACATGAGGGTTTTATTTTATTTTCTTTTTTTTTTTTCAATTTTCTTCACTATATATATTTAAAATCATTTATTTAATTTAATTTTTTTTTTGGTGTGCAGTTGGACGATTTTGTGCTGTGTCGTGTGTACGAAAAAACGGGTGAATCGGCCGACAATCCGGTCAAGGAAAGGAGTAAAGCTCGTCGTGCGAATAAAGAAGCTGTTGCGCAAGAAGTTGTTGTTGAAGAAGCTAACGATAAAAAAGACGAGCAGCCACAACCCGAAGAAGTAGCTGCCTCGGATTTGCGCGGTGATAATACTAGCGGTGATGCGGCGGCACCTCTAAACGAGAACGATCGTTTCGATCCCGAACTATTCATTGCCAATTTCGATGTGTCTTCCAAAGAATATCAATTTCCGGAATTTGAACTAGTATTTTCAGATGAGGTTGACTTGAACCTTGATTGGCTGCAACTTCCTAACATCCCTGATTTTAATTCTCAGCATGTGCCTTGTCATGATATTTACGACGGGTCTCGTTTTTATTCTTTTGGCAGTGATTTGAGCTCTACTTTTAATCGGAGCATGCCAAATAAGCGGAATTTGGACAACATGCAAAACAATGGAATTCCGGAGAGCATGCAAAACAATGGAAATCCGGGCATCATGCAAAATAATTGGAATCCGGGCAGCATGCAAAACAATGGAATTCCGGAGAGCATGCAAAACAATGGAATTCCGGGCATCATGCAAAATAATTGGAATCCGGGGAGCATGCAAAACAATGGGATTCCGGAGAGCTTGAAAAACAATGGAAATCCGGGTAGCATCAAAAATAATTGGAATCCGGGCAGCATGCAAAACAATTGGAATCCGGGCAGCATGCAAAACAATTGGAATCCGGGCAGCATGCAAAATATTCCGAATCCGGGCAGCATGCAAAATATTCCGAATCCGGGCATCATGCAAAATATCCGGAATCCGGGCAGCAAGCAAAATCCATATAATTACATGCCAAACGATCACTAGGCGGTTTCTCCTACTTACCATTTTCGACAACATCAGGGGCATAACTTTGGCATGCATGCGCAGAATACGGGGAATTTCGCCCCTCAGTTGCCGAATATGTACGGAGAAAACGTAGAGGGGAAAAATATTCAACATGGTCACTCAAGCAGCAGGGGCAACAACTTTGTTCCCCCGCCGGGGGTTGGTTCGACTACTTACAACACTGATTATCATCCGAGGAAAAAAGCTCGATATAATAATCGTTTGGAATTGAGGCAGTGCTTTAGGAACTAGTAGTTAGGGTTTTCGTTTTTTCGTTTTCGGGACTTTTTTTTCTTTCTAAAGTTTGTGACAACATGTTGTTGTTGGTATATGTGATGTAACGGGGAGGTTCGAGCAAAGCTCGAACCCCATGCTCCCCATATTGTGGGGGAGGGACAAATACCATTTACCTTGGTGATTAATATTTTCAAGAATATATATATGATAAATAATTCATAAATTATATTATATTAGTTCTTAAAGTTTTGAATTTCATATTTGTAATTTTTAGAATGTCGATTTTTTTTCGTATACATTGAAGTTGGGTTTTTAATTTTATTTTTCGGGAAAAAATATGTCTTTTTGGATAGAAGCTTTTACTCTATGACTTATCTCCAGCTTTCGAGTTTTCTCAATCTCCGACGATCTCTTATTTGAGTTTCGAGTTTTCTCCGTCAATGCAAAAACTTGTTGGGTGCTCAATACCAACACGCAAGTGTACGTATCGCAAACAAGTAGTAAAGTAGACTCGTGAGAGTCGGATGTCGATCCCACAGGGAATACGCAAATTATTTAATCCTAAGTACCAAATCCTAACAATTATGATTTTTATCCAGCCTACGCAGGGTTGTCAATTTAATTAACTAAATAAAGTAAACTAATTAAGAAAGCAATTAAACACGAGAAAATATCAATATAAAACGGATCTAGGATTTTATCTTCCCCCTATGCGATAATTCTTCACCCAACTATCTCCGATTATGCAAGTTACGATTCCCGATTATTAACCCAAGACACGAAATTATTCATAACCAGCTGTCGCTGCGCTATAAACCTATTATTCATAAAAGATTCACTATATGTCTATGCAAACCTAATATAAATAAAGCATTAAATAACAAGTCTCGCAAACGGCTACCTAAGGTATTATCTGTATGTCTACGATAATACATGCAATTAACACACGCATTCGGTGAAAAACTACTCGAAGGCTCTTCTATCCCTGTTCTAATTATTAAAACGATCTGTCAATCAATTCTAACAATAACAAATAGCAACATAAGTTAGCTACGCTCATGCACTAAATACGATCAAGATAGAAGAAATAATCGAAGAATTAAACTTGCATAAAAGTAGAAAAATAGGTTCGAGTTACCACATAGGGTTCCAATAAAATCCTAGAATAAAAACTTAGCTACTCATGTTCGTAACGAAAAGCATAATAAAAATACGAGAATTCATGAAAATCAGAAAAGAAAAGGAAAAGGAAAAACTAGGATGAAGAATCGTCAAGTCTTCGTCTTCGTTCTCTTCGATTGCGTGTAGAAAGATGAAAGCTAAAAACTAAAATAAAGATGAAAGGTAAAAGATAAAAAAGATCGGTCTAATTGTGTGCTTGTGGCCTTTAAATAGGGTGCAAAAGTCTAATAGGGCGGGTTTCCTTGTATAATTGAGTTCCCTTCACTGCGCCATCACGTCCACTCACACGGCCGTGTGAGATTTTGAACTAAAATCCGCACGGCCGTGCGGTCTTTTAATTCTTCAGAAATCTGCTTTTTTCACTTTTGGCCCACTTTTTCTCTGAATTTGCAGTTTTCACCCCAAAAGTTGTCAATTCTTCAATTTGCACCTAAAATACAAATAATAACCAAATTAAGCACCAATTATCGTAAAAACACACCAAAAGCTCCAATTAAAAGGTATAATTAAGTGTATAAATATACACTTAACACACCCCCAAACTTGAACTTTTTGCTTGTCCTCAAGTAAAATCAAATCAAGAACACAAACCATGACAATACATCTCATTACATAGGTTGATTGGTCAACTTCGTGTTTTCAGAACTTGCAATTATGATGACAATTCATAAGTATTCGCAAGCTTAACATTCAACGGCACTTAGTCACTCACCATTACCAAAAACCACAAATCATACAATTGCTTCAAGTATCCAATATTTGCAAGTTAAAGATAGAAAGAATTTGTACTTACATGCATATATTTGACTCCAAATACTCACCAAATTATTTTACTCAACTAATATTGAACAATAAGCTATTGGAATCATTGGGACTTTGTGGCTTTCAATTGTTAGGCTCTTTGGTCCGAGGTAGGTAATATGGGTATATGTGGCTAATTTTCTTGAATTGAGGTGATTACGCCAAAATTTGAAAGATAGGCGTTTGAAACAATGAATTCACCTCTAGGGACTTAAATAAACTCGATTCTCCAAAATTCACACGTCAACACTTTTGCCTTGAGGCAATGGATCGAGTTTTCAACACAACTCAACAACTAGTCCTTATTTCTCCCTTCTAATCTATTCTTCTTCTTCTTTTTATTTTTTTTTTTCTTTTTCTTTTTTTTTTTTTTTTTTTTTTTTTTTTTTTTTTTTTTTCGAATCGAAGGATTTAGATATATATATATATATGAAGATGCACATATATATCTATCCTTTTTCTTTTTCTCTTTTTTTTTTTTTTTTTTTTTTATTTTTTTTTATTTTTTTTTTATTTTTTTTTTATTTTTTTTTTATTTTTTAGAAGAAGAAGAAAGATCTAATAAAACATTTCGACCGAACTCCAAGGGATAATTATTCAAAAATCTCCACTTTTCCACCTTCTACATATTAGCTAAAAGAAAGAACACCTTTTTTCTCCGAGGCTCAAATCAAGGTTCTAAGGATAAAAATTTAAAGGTAGGCTTGAAAGGCTCAAACGGTTCAAAGAAGGCCCAAATCATATCCCAAATCACTCATTACCCAACACTTCGTTTCATAAATGTCCTAAGGTGAGATTTAAAACCGAACAAAGCATGATTGAGCACAAATAAATTCCAAATTTAAAATGCAAAACATTCAACCAAAGCAAAGCACAAGGTGTGATTCCTAGCAATAATTCACTTCTACGTTCCGTTGAATCGAAAGCTAGACAAATACATACTCCTTATCAACATAAAACAAGTAGTTTCATCATCAAACATTGACCATCTACCATCATCGTAATTCATCGATGCATCGAACAATTTTTTTTTTTTTTTTTTTTTTTTTTTTTTTTTTGTTTTTTCATAATAAACACGAAAATAATAAAACGGCAACTAAAACAAAAACTAAAGCATGATAAATAAAATAAAATAAAAAAAACACAAATAAGGCGCACATAAAATAAAACAAGTAGTTAACCACCCCCAAACTTAAAATTCACATTGCCCTCAATGTGATTCGCCCGGAGTTTAAGGATAGAAAACACCTGTTTTTAAGCGTCGGGACCATCGTCGGGTTGTTGGATTTTTATCGGTTTTCTTGCCCTTCCATTTGCTCTTTGAAGTGCATTCGCCTTGTGAGGTGCCCTCCCCGTCACGTCCTCGTTTCCCCACTTTCTTGAACCCTCCTTGCACAAATCAGCAACAAACAACCGAGATAAGCAACAATATGTGTGTAGTTGGTGAATTTTCGGTGAAATTGTTCAAGAAACTCGAAAATTTTGAAAAGATGGGGTTAGGGTTCGAATTAGGAGAGAAGTGGGGATTGGAATTGTGAAAATTGGGGTTTGGAAAACCCCTATTTAATATGCCCGAATTTTTTTTTTTTTTTTTTCTTCGCACGGCCGTGCGGAATTTTGGCCTTAAATCTGCACGGCCGTGCCATTTTGCATATTTGGGCAGTGGTTGTTTCAATTTTTGGACGGCCGTGCGATTTTTAAGGGAAAAATCCGCACGGCCGTCCCATTTCCGGATTTTATACAGTAGCATCCCCGAAATTCACACGGCCGTGTGAATTTCCTCCCTTTTTCTTGCACGGCCGTGTGAATAATTGCAATTAGGTCCCTGCAAAATAAAAACTTCCTATTAGTGCCCCCAAAACTTTTTTTTTTTTTTTTTTTTTTTTTTTTTTTTTTTTTTTTTTAATAAAATGAAATAAAAGCAAAACTTAAAAATTAAATTGACATAAAATAAAAAAAAAAAAAAAAAAAACCGAAAGCTCGGGTTGCCTCCCGAGAAGCGCTAAGTTTACAGTCTTCAGCCGGACTTTGTCTGCTTCTTTGTTCAAGCTAACGTGACCGAAGCCACTTGGCGATTGAGTTCCTCTCCCCAATAATGCTCGTTTGGTTCTTTAGGTGGCCACATCCACCTTGCACGTTCATCATTATTATCACCCCGACTCTTTTGACTGTCTCTCGGCGGAGTTGAAATTGAGCTCGCACAATAAACTTGCTCCGTCCGGCTATCTTTTCCACCACCATCTCCTGCACTTAAAGATCCTTTCCCACGGTCTAAGATCAAAACGTCAAAATCGTCATGATTTGTAAAATCCACAAGATCAATAGCATAACAATCATTATTATCACATGGATTTTTATTAGCACTAAAAACGTTAAATTTTATCGTTTGATCGTGCACCGTCATTGTAAGATCACCACTAGCGCAATCAATTAGGGTTTTCGAAGTGGCTAAAAACGGTCTCCCTAAAATAAGAGGTATCTCCTTATCTTCATCTATATCGAGTACAACAAAATCGACCGGGAAGATAAATTTGTTCACCTTTACTAGCACATTCTCTAAAATACCTTTTGGGTAAACTAAAGACCTATCGGCTAATTGAAGAGTTATAGCCGTAGGTTCAATCTCACCTAACCCAAGATTTTTGTAAATGGAATAAGGCATAAGATTAATGCTAGCACCTAAATCAAGGAGTGACCTAAAATTTCTACCTCCGATAGTGCAAGGAATAGTGAACTTACCTGGATCGCCGAGTTTTTGTGGAAGGGGTCGTACAAGAATTTCACTGCATTGCTCCGTGAGTTGGATGATCTCATTCCCTTGCAATTTATTCCTCTTTGTTACGAGCTCCTTGAGGAATTTCACCCACTTTGGCATCTTTTGAATGGCTTCGATAAACGGAATATTGATGTGGATTTCCTTCAGCTTGTTCAAGAATCCTTGGTGCTCGGCATCGAGCTTCTTCTTTTGAAGCTTTTGAGGATATGGGACTTGAGGGACTCGTGAGATCACTGTGGGAGATGGCGGTTCCTTGCGAGTTGCTTCTTTTTCCTCAATCTCATTCGGCTCCTCGATTACCGTGTTTTGCTTCTCCTTTCGTGGGGCCTCCTCCAATTGTCTCCCGTTCCTTAAACTGACGGCGTTGCACTGCTCGACGTTGTTCTTCCGAGGATCTTCCGTGTTTGATGGCAGTGCTCCCGATGGCCTCGCTGTTAGTTGGGTTGCAAGTTGACCCATCTGTGTTTCTAAATTGCGGATGGAGGCTTGGGTGGTTGTCATAAACTGCGCCAAGATGTTTGCGAGATCTCCACCTTGAGGTTGGGCTTGAGGCGGATTTTGGAATCCGGGCGCTGGTCGTGAATAATTAGGCGGTTGACCTTGAGGTGGTGCTTGCCTTTGTCCTTGCTGATTTCCTCCCCACCCAAAGTTAGGGTGATCCTTCCATCCGGGACTATACGTGTTGGAGTACGGGTTCCTCTGTTGTCGGTTGGTGTCATGCACATAATTCAGAGACTCCGTTTCTTCTACGCGCTGGTCGGGAACTTGGACTGCATGGACTTGCTGAGTCTGCAAAGCAGCTACTTGCTTCGATAGCTTCTCCAATTGGGCCGTGATTGCAGTGACTCCGTCTAACTCCAAAATTCCTCCCGTCTTGACTGTTCCGCTATTCGACCGGTCCGATGCTCGCATGTATTTATTTCTGGCGATTCGTTCCAAGAGCTCGTATGCTTCGTCATAGGTCAAACTCATGAACATACCTCCAGCTGCAGAGTCGAGCACGGTTCTCGAGTTGTCTTGCAATCCATCGTAAAATATTTGCAATTGGCGCCACTCTTGAAGTCCATGATTCGGGCACCTCCTTACTAGCTGCTTGAACCGCTCCCACGTCTCGAATAGTGCTTCACCGGCTTCTTGTATGAAATTTTGAATTTCTCTCCGGATTCTCTCAGTTTTTGTTGGGGAGTTGTATGTGTTCATGAAAAGTTGCGCTAGCTGGGCCCAAGACGAGATGGAGTGCGGTGCGCGAGTTTGCAACCATTCTCGGGCTGCTCCTTGTAGGGAGTGCTTGAACAGGCGGAGTTGCAGTGCTTCGGGTGTTACTCCGTTCATCTTGTGCGAGTCACACGTTTCGAGAAAGTTGACCAAGTGAAGATGTGGATCTTCATGAGCCAATCCGCTGAAAAGACCATTGTTTTGGAGCATCGTGAGGAGTCCCGCTCGAATCTCGAAATTGTTGGCTTCAATGGGGGGCTGCTGGATGCTTGATTGGAACCCATTGAGTGTCGGGACGGTGTACTCATGCAGTGCTCGTTGACGAGGCGGTGGATTAATCAGCTGGCGTTGCTCTTGCTCGTTGACGATTTCTCTTGCCACATTCGGTGGGCGCCTTTGGTCACCTTCTCCACGATTATTCTCGTCCTCCATCGTTGCCGGATTGTTTTGGGCTAACCGTTGATTTCTCCTGGCTTGCCTAAACGTTCGCTCAATTTCGGGATCAAGAGGTAGCAGGCTCGTGTCGTGTCCTCTTCGCATAAAAAGTACCTAAAACAAAATAAAAAAAAAATAATTAAATAAAATAAAAAAAAATTTGGCTGAAGTAAGAAAAATTGTTCAAATTTAATATTAGGATAAATAAATAATTTAGCCGTATTCCCCGGCAACGGCGCCAAAAACTTGTTGGGTGCTAAATACCAACACGCAAGTGTACGTATCGCAAACAAGTAGTAAAGTAGACTCGTGAGAGTCGGATGTCGATCCCACAGGGAATACGCAAATTATTTAATCCTAAGTACCAAATCCTAACAATTATGATTTTTATCCAGCCTACGCAGGGTTGTCAATTTAATTAACTAAATAAAGTAAACTAATTAAGAAAGCAATTAAACACGAGAAAATATCAATATAAAACGGATCTAGGATTTTATCTTCCCCCTATGCGATAATTCTTCACCCAACTATCTCCGATTATGCAAGTTACGATTCCCGATTATTAACCCAAGACACGAAATTATTCATAACCAGCTGTCGCTGCGCTATAAACCTATTATTCATAAAAGATTCACTATATGTCTATGCAAACCTAATATAAATAAAGCATTAAATAACAAGTCTCGCAAACGGCTACCTAAGGTATTATCTGTATGTCTACGATAATACATGCAATTAACACACGCATTCGGTGAAAAACTACTCGAAGGCTCTTCTATCCCTGTTCTAATTATTAAAACGATCTGTCAATCAATTCTAACAATAACAAATAGCAACATAAGTTAGCTACGCTCATGCACTAAATACGATCAAGATAGAAGAAATAATCGAAGAATTAAACTTGCATAAAAGTAGAAAAATAGGTTCGAGTTACCACATAGGGTTCCAATAAAATCCTAGAATAAAAACTTAGCTACTCATGTTCGTAACGAAAAGCATAATAAAAATACGAGAATTCATGAAAATCAGAAAAGAAAAGGAAAAGGAAAAACTAGGATGAAGAATCGTCAAGTCTTCGTCTTCGTTCTCTTCGATTGCGTGTAGAAAGATGAAAGCTAAAAACTAAAATAAAGATGAAAGGTAAAAGATAAAAAAGATCGGTCTAATTGTGTGCTTGTGGCCTTTAAATAGGGTGCAAAAGTCTAATAGGGCGGGTTTCCTTGTATAATTGAGTTCCCTTCACTGCGCCATCACGTCCACTCACACGGCCGTGTGAGATTTTGAACTAAAATCCGCACGGCCGTGCGGTCTTTTAATTCTTCAGAAATCTGCTTTTTTCACTTTTGGCCCACTTTTTCTCTGAATTTGCAATTTTCACCCCAAAAGTTGTCAATTCTTCAATTTGCACCTAAAATACAAATAATAACCAAATTAAGCACCAATTATCGTAAAAACACACCAAAAGCTCCAATTAAAAGGTATAATTAAGTGTATAAATATACACTTAACAGTAAGGTACAAAAAAAATGACATGGGGACGTGGACACGGCGAAATGGGGAAACGAACACGGGAAAAATCCTATTTTTGTGAAAAAATGGATATGAAAACATGGGAAAGCATAGAAATATTAAAAATATAGGGGGTGTCTCCCTAAATTCTAAAAGATGATATAACCTTGCATTTATGCTTAACGTCAATTACATATTGCATCCACAAATTATTAATAATTTACAAGTTTCAACGCATATTATCATTCAACAAATTATAGCTGGTGCAGATAAATTTGTTTTACTGTAGAATTGGCATTTATAAAAAATATTAGAACACCACTAGAAGTGAGAATTAAAGAGAAATAAAATTTTCCAAGCACAATTCCAACTCTTTTTGTGAAAGAGGTTCTAGATTTTCTTTTGGGTGGAAATGCAATTATATTTTTTCATTATTATACAAACATGTTTTTGCGTTTCGAATACATTTTTTTCCATTACTATCAGAAACGCCCTCAAAACTTTTAAGTAATTAGAAAAACGGCCCCGGAACGTATCCAAAGCGCAAATAACACATTTGTACAGAAGTTTCCGTGCATCATAGTGTTGTCACAACATTATTTGTTTTATATATATCAAAAATTAGAAAACATGTCAAAAATATAAAAAGATAAAACATATTTTAATTATATGTCTATCTTCTTAGTTCTTACACATATATAGTACATTGGACCACACATCCCATATATCATATCAGAGGAGATTAAAGTTTTGAATCTAACTTCAATTCTTCATACACATATGCACTTATAGTTATAACTGTATATATGGACCCTCTCTCTCTCTCTCTCTCTCTCTCTCTCTCTCTCTCTCTCTCTCTCTCTCTCTCTCTCTCTCTCTCTCTCTCTTTCTCTCTCTCACACACACACACACACACACACACACGCCCACCCACCCACACACCCCAGTGATGGGAAAGAATAAGGTCCACATTTTTTCAGACCAGACTTTAAGAAGAGAATTAATATGTAATAGTTAAAAGGTGTACAGATTACTTGTATATATACATTGTTCTTTGGCTCAATGGAGGTTAGTACTCTTTAATTTGATTATTTAATAAATTTTCCTATATTTCTTTTTTATTTTCTTACACTGTGTAAGAAAGGAAAATCAGTCCATGACCAATAGAAATAATTTCTCATCATGTTTATGTATATTCATTATAAAATAAAAGGTTCATTTTTCCATAAATTTATTATGGAAATGTTTATTCAACGAAAAAAACCTCAAATAAAGGGAAAATTACACATCACCCGTTATAAATTTCTAGTATTCGCACTTTACCTCCTAATTAAAAATTTAAAAAAGTGAATGACCCACTTCAAAATGTTATTCTTATTGCACATTACGCCAATAGAAAAATTCCGATGAATTATATTCATAATGGGAATATAATTGAGTGTTTTTGTTGCACGAACCCGTTTAGATGTTATTTTTTGTTGTGTGTTACCCATTCAAAACACTATTTTTCTGCACATGACCCTTTAAAATATTACTTTTATTGCACGATACCCACCGAAAATTGTCTTCTAGGGTAAAATGAAATCAAAACAATACTTAGAGGGGGGGGTTTATCCCTTTTTTGAATATTTAGAGAAGAGAGTGCAAAAAATGAAAAAATTATAGAGGGTTAAGTGCATTTTATCCTAAAATAAATTAGGGTTAATAAGATATAACCCCCTCATTAGAAAAAATATTAGGACTAACCACCTTACAATATTTTTAATGGGTCAAACCCCCTCAGAAATGTCAATTACTGAACTACCCCTATAATTTGTAATAGCGAAGACCCCCCCACCGTTTCCCCCAAATACAGCATATCTTCAACCATATTCTTCAATATAATTTCTCCCCCATTTCTGTTGGTCTGCTATATTTATGCCGATAAATTCTCCCAAAAAACAAACTGCAATATATATCGGATATTTTCCCCTTTCAAACATTGCCCTAGTTTGCTACATCTTCAGCGAAAAATAAAAATCAGAATACCATTATATTGTGCAATTCGTTCAGCAACACAGGTTGACAAAAATGGTGAAGAACGGCAAGAAGAAGACAAGTAGTTTGCTATATACCCATCTCTACCACATAATTTCTGTTTTTGACACCTTCTTCAGCGACTCCGAAGGAAAAAATCGAGGTCTCCTACAGAAACGGTATGCAGCGGTACGCGACGACCAAATGCGACGGTTCGGATGTCTTCCATCGTTGATTACTCAAAAATGGAGTTTGTAAACACGATTGTTTTTTAAATCTACAGATCTATGGTCGCACTATTTGTTGACTCATAAAATATTTGTTTTCCTATGAAATTTGTTTTATCAGAGTCCAAAACAAAGAAAAGATCAGTATAAAAATCGGTAGTTCACTATATTTTTCCCGAAGTCAACTATAAAAATCGGTAGTTCACTATATTTTTCCCGAAGTCAACTATAAAAATCGGTAGTTCACTATATTTTTCCCGAAGTCAACTATAAAAATTAGATAGTTAACTATAATTTTTACGATGTCAACTATAAAAAATGGTAGTTAACTGTATTTTTGCCAGAGTCAACTACAAAAATTAGATAGTCAACTATAATTGTTCAAATTTCAACTATAGAAAAATTGGTAGTCAACTATAATTTTTCCATTAATTTACCATATTATTTTTCAATTTAAGATACTATGATATTATAAAATTGAATACTCATGATAAAGATCCCATCTTCATGAAAATATAAATTTCGTAGAGTAGAAAATAAAATGATTTCAAGGACCAAAAAATGAGATATAGAAGAAAAGGTACAATAGTGAGCAGAAATATTGGAAAAAAAATGAAACAGAAACTGACGAGAAAAGAGGAATTGAGGGAAGAGAAAGAAGAGAGAGAGGAGAGAGAGAGGGAGAAAAAAAATAAAAAAAAGATACGGGGAAAGAGAAAATTGGGGAGGAGAAAGAAGAGAGAGAAGATAAGAGAGAGGAGAGAGAAAAATAAGAAGAGAGAGAGAGAGAGAGAGAGAGAGAGAGAGAGAGAGAGAGAGAGAGAGAGAGAGAGAGAGAGAGAGAGAGAGAGAGAGAGAGAGAGAGAGAGAGAGAGGAGAGAGAGAGAGAGAGAGAGAGAGAGAGAGTGAAGAGAGAGAGGGAGAAAAAAGAAGAAAATAAAAAGATACGGGAAAAGATGAAATTGGGGAGGAGAGAGAAGGGAAGGAAGAGAGAGAAGATAGGAGAGAGGAGAGAGAAAAATAAGAAGAATAAAAGAACACGTTAAAAAATTGAGGAAAATAAGGAAGAGAGAGAAATTAATGGAGATATAAAATGACGGGTATGAGAGAAATAAGGAGAAGAGAGAGAAAGTTGGAGATAAATATGGACAAAAAAGGGCATAATGCGCATTAACATAAGCTTAGGGGGGTCACACAATTCAGAAAATATTAAATGGATTTGTCTACAAATGGTCAATTATAAATTGGGCCTATACTATATTATTTTACCTAATGAGGGGGTTATCCCTCATTTTCCCAATAAATTAATCTAACTAATTAGTGGGATTTGTGGCAATTTCTTGTACCAAAAGGCGAAATCCCTCGCCCCATGGCAGAATCTCTCGGCGGCAGTTTCTTGTATTTTCTTGAATTCATTACAAAGGGAACATTACTAGTCGTCGTACCTAATAATCCACGCGTGACCCCACTCTCCCCTTTTAGGACATTAATAAGGCAACTCCATCTACCATCAGCGCACGTTAGCAAAAGCCTGAGGGGTGTTGCATAAAATGCGCTGGTGTCAACTTCACATGCAAAATGATGATGCTAAAATGTAGATCATCTGGAGTAATGTATAAAATGAACTGGGAGAGCAAAGCGGATCAGTAGCTTGACAACTTGATGATCCTGACAGTGGAAATAGTCCAGAGAATACAGTTGATAGTATTACTCAGTTAATAGGACGTACCTTAATGAATGAGTTCAAACCTTTATTTATAGCTTAGTTGAGATTGCCGGGCCCGAACCTTACTTGAAGGTGATTGGGCCTCGGTGATAATGGTCTTTGATATTGGGCTCGTGGCCCAGTAGGTAAATAAATTGTAGGCCCATTAGGTTGGCTCAATTAGGCATATCATTAAGCCCCCCACTCTCGAGTCGATGTGGGGGCCATGTCGAAACGGGTTCTCAATCGTGTCGAGAGTAAAAATTGTAGTGTTCGTTCTTTGGCATATGGCACGATAGTGTGCGAAAATGTATTGGAGCGTGTGTCGGAGGGGCGTGAATGCGCGTTGGCGCATAGCGCGACCAAGTTGTCGTGATGTAAGTTAATTGAGTCGTCGGTTTTGTCCCGCGACGATGTAGTAGCGAATTATCTCCTCGTGGGAGTTGTCTCGTCGCGGGGTAATAGTGTTGATCGAGTTATCTCCTCGTAGGAGTTGTCTCGCGATAATGTAGTAGCACGGATCAAGTAATCTCCTCGTGGGAGTTGTCTCTGGGGTAATAGAGTTGATCGAGTTATGTCCTCGTGGAAGTTGTCTCACGATAATATAGTAGCACGTAGCTAGTATTCTCCTCGTGGGAGTTGTTATTTTTCGACATTGTCAATGTTTTGACGTGTTGCTTATATGTGTTTACATATAGCCTTGTGCGTGAAGTACTTGAGGAGGGGATCAGACTCTCAAGATTTTTTTTATGGGGGTCGTGCCCCTTGTTAGACCTCGTGAGTCTTAAGTATGTTTGGACCGTGGCCACGTTTTAATGAATGACCCATCGAAAACAAGTAGATAAATTTGAGTAATCAAGCTGGCCAGGCTATATAGATTCTCATAATATCTCTAAGTGCTTCTAGGATTGTAATCGTGCTAACTTGAGCTTGCGATTATATAGTGAATTTCGGGCGAGCTGTCTCCTCATAGGAGTTATCTTGCAGCGAAGTTGTAGGAGCATTGGATGACGCGCGTCTAAGGAGCGTGCGGATTGAGGTCGCTCATAGCGAGTTGTCTCCTCGTGGGAGTTGTCTCGCAGCGAGTCTTTTTATCGAGCGAGGTGGCTGCACGTGGGAGTTGCCTTGCAACGAATTTGTAGTGCCGAGCGAGTTGGCTCCTCGTGGGAGTTGTCTCGCTGCGGGTTGTAGTACCGAGCGAGTAATCTCCTCGTGGGAGTTGTCTCGCTGCGGGTTCGTATTACCGAGCGAATTGGCTTCTCGTGGGAGTTATCTCGCTGCAGGTCGTAGTATCGAGCGAGTTGGTTGCACGTGGGAGTTGCCTTGCAACGGATTTGTAGTATCAAGCGAGTTGGCTCCTCGTGGGAGCTGTCTCGCTGCGGGTTGTGGTACCGAGCGAGTTGGCTCCTCGTGGGTGTTGTCTCGCTGCGGGTTCGTAGTACCGAACGAGTTGGCTCCTCGTGGGAGTTGCCTCGCTGCGGGTCGTAGGATGGAGAGAGTGGTCTCCTCGTATGAGTTATCTCATTGTGGGTTCGCAGACCCGAGGGAGTTGACTCCTCGTGGGAGTTGCCTCGCAACGGGTTATATGACTGAGCGAGTTATCTCATTGTGGGAGTTTTCTCGCTAAGGGTTGTAGTTCCGAGCGAGTTGGCTCCTCGTGGGAGTTGTCTCGCTGCGGATTATAGGACGGAGCGAGTGGTCTCCTCGTGGGAGTTGTCTCGCTGTGGCGTTGAGACCCGAGGGAGTTGGCTCCTCGTGGGAGTTGCCTCGCAACGGGTTATAGGACGGAGCGAGTAGTCTCCTCGTGGGAGTTATCTCGCTATGGCGTTGAGACCCGAGGGAGTTGGCTCCTCGTGGGAGTTGCCTCGCAACGGGTTATAGGACGGAGCGAGTGGTCTCCTTGTGGGAGTTATCTCGCTGTGGTTTCGTAGACCCGAGGGAGTTGGCTCCTCGTGGGAGTTGCCTCGCAACGGGTTGTAGGACGGAGCGAGTGGTCTCTTCGTGGGAGTTACCTCGCTATGGTTTCGTAGACCCGAGGTTGGCTCCTCGTGGGAGTTGTCTCGCTAGCCCCCCACTCTCGAGACGATGTGGGAGCCAAGTCGAAAGGGGTACCGGATCGTATTGAGAGTAGATCGGTGTTGTAGTCTTGCGTGAATCGTTGGCATGGCGTGGAGAAATAAATTTTTTTTTTCTCATTTGATAGCGAACGCAATTTGGTAGGTGCTTTAAAGGGCTCGCGCAATTTGGTGGAGCGCGTTGAAATTCTCGTGCGATTTGGTGAAGCGAGTAAAAATCAACGCGCAATTTGGTGAAGAGTATTGATAGTTGCGCGCGCTCCGAGGATCAGAGGCGGCGTATGGAAGAACACGCGCGCTTGGGATCGCGCGCGCGGTGGCAGCCTTTGGAAGCCGCATGAGAGAGAGTGTAGAGCGGTCAAATAAATTCATGGGGAAGCGCGCGCAATAATTACAGAGGAGAGAGAAAGAGTAGTGCAATAAATGCTGCAGGAGAGAGAGGGGGTAGGCACGTGATCTCCCCTCTTACTTCGTTTTTCATTCCTTTTTTTTATATTATTTTTCTTTTTTCTTTTTTGGCGGGCCCGCGCGCGCTGCACGATGGGCGCGTGGCAGTCACGCGCGCGTGCTGCTCACGCGCTCTTCATCTTTTCTTTTTTTTTTTTTTTTTGTTTTTTTTTCTTTTTAGCCGCGCGCGCTGCCCATTTGGCACGTGGCTTCCACGCGCGAATGCATTGCACGCGCTCTACCCTTTTTTTTTCTTGTTTTTTTTTTTTTTGTTTTTCTCCTGGCCGGCCACGCGGGGGCTGCCCATGGGGGCGTGGCAAGCACGCGCGCCTGGTGTGTGCGCTGTTCAATTTTTTTTTTTTTTTTTTTTCATCTTTCTTCTTTCTTTCTTCTTCTAATTCTTCTTCTTTTTTCTTCTATTTTTTCATCTTCTTCTTTTTTCTTTTTCTTTCTTCTTCTGTTTTTTCATCTTTTTTTTTTTTCATCTTCCTCTGGGGTCTCGCGTGCGCGATTTTACCCCCTTTTTTTTTTTACTCTGGTGGTTGATGTTCACCACCCATTGGGATGTTATATTTTTTTAGTAGGGAGATTATACTCGTCTCTTGAGATGTGATGTGAACCCACTTGGGGTTGAAAGGTAAGGGTGATGCCCAACCTTGTGATGGGTTAACTACCCACTGTAGGATGAGGCGCTCGAGACCTATGGTCTGAGGTGGATGCACACGGTTGTGTCGTTTGCTTCAGTGACAACACGAGTTGAAGTTTTCGGTGTCGTATGCTGGAGGTCCTTATCGGTTATCTGAACCGTTAGAGGAGCAAGTAGAAGTTGATATTGTTGAAGTTTCGGCGATCATACGCTGAAGGTCCTCTTCGGTTATCTGAACTGTTCGAGGGGGGGGGGGGGGGGGGGGGGGCGGAAGTAGGCCCCCTGAGAGTCGATGACCCATGGCGAACAAAATATTTAGGGGGCACTATAAACCCCCACGGAGTCAATAACCCTTGGCGAACGAAATATTTTGGGGGCAGATGTAAGCCCCAAGGGAGTCGATAACCCTTCGCGAGCGAAATGTTTTGGGGGCACTGCTATCATGCGTTGGAACGCATCCTCGGTTATTCAAACCATTCGAGGAGCAGGGAGTGGTCGATCGGCGAGTGGTGGGTCCCGAGGGGGGATCACCTGAACCTCGCGAGGCGGATCCATGGGACGTGGAGGAGGTGGCAAGCCAGAGCCTCCACGAGGTGGGAGGTCGTTAGCTGTGTCATTTTTTCTCCGAGCAAACGCCTCAGGAGGATCTTGTTGGCTACGTGATCTGGTTTGCATCGTTCCCACAGACGGCGCCAAAATGATGATGCTAAAATGTAGATCATCTGGGGTAATGAATAAAATGAACTGGGAGAGCAAAGCGGATCAGTAGCTTGACAACTTGATGATCCTGAGGTACCTGCGAAATGAGCACATGTGAACTACGCCGGGGGTTGATCCGGCGGAAACTCCTCCGACGCTCAAGTCAGACGTGCTGATAGTGGAAATAGTCCAGAGAATACAGTTGATAGTATGACTCAGTTAAGAGGACGTACCTTAAGGAATGAGTTCAAACCTTTATTTATAGCTTAGTTGAGATTGCCGGGCCCGAACCTTACTTGAAGGTGATTGGGCCTCGGTGATAATGGTCTTCGATATTGGGCTCGTGGCCCAGTAGGTAAATAAATTGTAGGCCCATTGGGTTGACCCAATTAGGCATATCACAAAAAAAGGCCGGCTTCTGTTTTCGATCTCGTGAATATTGTACATGTGTCGTGTGTGTATTTTTGTGCACGTAAATTCTGCTTCTACATCTTATTCCTTCTTTTGTTTATTCTTTTTGCCTGTAAAAGTGAACAGAAAAAGTAAGGCCAGAAAATTAGTAAAACACAAAAAACTGGGCACTGGCGCCTGTGGCTTTTCGTCTCTATTTGTTTGTTCAAACAGTGACATATATATAAGAATCAGAATTAAAATAAGTTTCTATTTATTTTTTAACTATAATGCTGCTACTATTATATAACACTAGCATCTTTCCCCCGTGCGATGCACGGCATCGTACTTTAAAAGTGATAAAAAAATGATCAATTTAATACATAAAAAAATATAATACACTAATATAGTAAAATTTAAGAAAAGGGTACTATTTATATTTTAATTTTATATGACATTAGTTTTTTTTACGTAGTAAAATTTATAATCCAAACAAATAAGTTAAGATTTAACAAATCGAATTTCTATCTTTATCTTTTAAAAGATAAAATTTGAATGTTGAGATATATTCATGAAAAAATAGAAGCTTGAAGTCGGAATGATTCTTCACGTTCAGTGTCAATTTTGATTTGTTGAAAAATATAAGTTGGAAAGTACAGAAAAAATATTAAAAATAAATAATTACAGAAATACCATTAGGGTTTCTTAGGTTGCCATACGTTTCTTTCTTTTATATATAAGATAAACTCGTATATTCCTTTCATCAAAATTTTGTCACAGCTGTTAATGAATTAAAATGTACTATCATTTAACATAAACTCATATATTCATTTCAATATTAGTTTGGCTCTGATAACATGTTGAATGACCACCTCAACCAAAAGTTTAAGCTGTTAGTAAATATATCATTTAATATAAGTATCTCCAATAAATTATGTCGAGTTTGTCACACATTGTCTGTGTGGTTTACGTCGTCTCTCGTACAGTTTGCAAACAGTTATACGAGAGTAGGTTTATCCACTACACTTATACAAGTGTGGTTTACGTCGTCTCTCGTAAATTTTCAAAATATTATACGAGAGAAGGTTTATCTAGTACAACTACATAGTTCGGTACGAGTTCCTTCATTACCAAGATATATATATATATATATATATATATATATATATATATATATATATATATATATATATAGATAATGAAAAGCATTTCATGCATGTGTGCTTGACATGCAACAAATAAGTAAAAGTTGGATGATGAGGTTTAATTAATTACATGAACAAGGAGTTATGTAATATTATATTTTTATTTCAACTGTTTTTTATCTATAATTAATTTTGTCAATGTTTTATTTCTATTTTCCTTGCCTAAAAATATCAATTTAATTATGTAGATTTATGGATAATTAATGTAAAACATATTAACACTGTGGAAGAGTAAAACTACCGATCAAATTGAAATAAATTATGTTTATGCCTTGAACCTGCTTTTAACCATAAGTCAAATGTTTTTTTTCTTTTCACAAAGCATGTTTGTTGAGTTTACTACACAAGATTAGAATTTCATAAATATAGTTACATGTTTAATTTATTTCATGTAAAGAAAAAAATATTAAGAAAAAAATGTCAGAGTTAAAAATTGGTTGGGAGATTGTTGTCAGAAAAAAGAAAAAAAGGAAAAAGTTAGATTTGTATTTTTATCATCATATCTTCCACCTATATGTTGTAAGAAGTAAATTCCGGTTTATTTGATATCAGGTGATTATTAACCGTTGATCTGCACACAATCACACACATATTCGTGTATGTATATATGCTTAGTGGGAAATTATTCACCACATCAATGATTAATAATTACCCGGTGTACTTCACTAGGTGTACCATCTCAAAAATCGTAAATTTCCAATTTAGCAAGTGTTAATATTACGTTTACATCCGGAACACTAACTTAATTATAATCGGCCATCGCAATAAATTACAATTCTAATAAGCACAACTGATGACGGAGCCAGCATAGCGGCAGAAGGGGTCATGGCCTCTAACAATTCTCGAATTCCAATTTTCTTATGTAGAGATTTAAAAAAAAATTGTATATAATTAACATTTAATTATCGGCCTTATAAAACATTTTAATGCATTAGGTCCTCGAGAACTTAATTTTTTTCCACTAGTGTGCATAACAATATTTTTACGTCTATGAGAATTAATTATAAATAAAATATTAAGCACAAGCTCTGATAATGCATACATATGGTGTACATATATAGATTATATTTATATCTTATATTCTAATAACATGTAATACGATGAAATTGATTCTAATAATCTTTTATCCACCGCCCTAATTATCAAAGCCATTTTTCAATTGAATTCAACAAATATGATTAGACACTATAATTTGAGTAATTAATAACACTTATTTTCATATGGTTAGGCAGAAAAATATTGTCGATGTGCTAGTTGTCACAACTTTATATAGTAATAATAAAAAAGGATTAAGTCACAACAAAAATAAGTATTAATGACAACGAAAATAACAATTTTTAATATTAATTATCGCTTTCGGATGTCACTTCTGCCATTTTTTACTTGTAGTGAGTTAAATTTAAGAAAAAATATAAACTAGTAATCGAATAAACGAAGAAACTTAATCAATATATATAGAGGAAGAACGCGAAGAATTTGGATCTAGTGTTCGAAATCACCATTCAGTCTTCGTAAATCTCCCTTTTGCAAGTGTTTGTTATCTTCTTGTTATAATGAATGCTTCATAAAATTAAAGTAATATTTTTATACTTTGTGTAATATTAAAATTTTCAATTACTTTTTAAAGTAGTGGATGAACTAATTAGTCAACATATTTTAACTTTCTTAAACCTAAATTAGATTATTGATTAATTGATTATTAATAATGGATTAGTATTTGATTATTTATTATATCTGACTAAGAAGGTATTTGATTAGTTGCCCGATTTATATTTTCTCCTTTAGTCCCTATTGTAGTCGGATGGATTTTCTAATTAATCGAGAAAATAAAGTTCAAGTAATATTATATATTGGAATTAATATAGCCGACAATTAAGTCCCCATTGGACTGCAATTTTCGACTATATAGAGTTATAGAAGGAGTGGAATTTGTGTGTGACTCTAATTCCTTGTGCTATATATAATAGATATTAGGTTGATGAGAAAAAGAACTCCGACACACGCCTATTCACGTTGGGGAAGAGAATATATTTTTCTCTTCTTCTTTTCTCCCTAAGTTTCTCGATTATAGGTTTAAATTTCTTCAAGTACAAGTCCACCCTTGTAGAAGAATTATTAATCCGGCATATACAATAGATGATTATAGGTTTTTAGAGCAAACTATAATTCCCGAATTTTCTGAGCAGTCCTGTGAAGAAAATCACCATAAATCAACCGTTAGTCGGATAGGCTCGAAATTTATACAGTAGCTTTATAACCCTTGGATCTACAATTTGTCCGAAGAGTTTCCCGGAGATATCGGTGAAGGAAGAGGACTGGAAATTTCTGGACAGCAGCTTTTACGAAGGTTGAAGGCTTGACGTGGATCCTCGTTTGTGCGCCGAAGATAGAAACGAATCTGCTCGCGAAAGCTGTGAGTTGCTAGATTAGATTTATTCCGCTTTAAACGAATCTAATCAAAGCATGTTAATAAAATTAAAACCGGCTAATCTAGAACCTCTTGCGAATTTTCATTGAATCCTGGGCTTCACATCCCAACAGTAAGATCATTTACCTTTTTTTTTTTCTTTTTGTATCCTTATAAGATGCCTACGTATTTTTCATTTCAAAAGATTTTCTAAATTCTTTAATTAATTATTTTTTTCAATTTTGTTTCCTTACATTTCTTGCAATCAATGCATTTTTGTTTGTATTTGACTATTTTCTATGTTCTATTTCAACATTAACACTTTCTGTTGAATTTAATTTGACCTTATTTTGAAATGAATTTTAGTGGCAAACCGAAAACATCCAACTCAAAAAAAATTGTTATGAAATTTAAATACAGTAGAACCTCGATAAATTATAACCCTATTAAAATAATAGTTTCTTCAAGTCCCGACTCGGTAAAAACCTACTAAATTATAAGTTCGATAATTAAATATTTCGCTAAATTAATAGAATTCTCTTAATCCTGACTATATTAATTTGTAGAGATTTAACTGTAATCTCGTTTTTCCAATACATATAAAGCATCGGTTAATACCGTGCAATCTAAGTTGTTACTAACCATATCTAATTCTACACATTTTATTTTATTTTGAAACTTTTCAAGTATTTATTTAATTATTTATTTATAAAAGTAAATGATATTTCAATTCGTAGAAACCTCATCCAAACAGAATTCCAAATCACAACAAACTCCCCCTATCAGATAACTATCTAAGAGATTCAAACTAGTTCAAATACATCTCTCTCTAGACTTCTCTCTCTCTCTAACTCATTCTCACTCTCTCTATAAAACCTAATCTGACTATTTTTAACTCCACCATGACTTTTAACTACTGAACCCTCAGCTCCATATATATACAACAACAACAGAGAATATTCCGGCGGCGGAATTATCCCCAGCTGAAACTAACAGTACTCAAGTAGTGATTCCGATGCGGCCGCATGGTAATTACGCAAGGAAACCCTATCCGCCAGGATACCGGTTCGCGCCGAAAGACACAGAGCTGATTGTCGATTATCAGCTGAAGCGGATCCGAGACGAGTATATACCCGTACCGGAAATCAGCAACGTCAATTTTTACCAGGCCAATCCTCAGACACTGGGAGGTTTGTTTCTGTCTTTTGTAGTGTTTTTTGTTTTTAGGGTTTTTCAACTGTTTTTTGTAGTATTCGTCTGTGTGACGAATTGCAGAAATCGATATATTCTTGATATATTTAACACGTGCTGAAATGTACTTACTGTTTTCCTTTTTTTCTTTTTCTTTTTTAAAGTTGAAAATTTAGATGTGTTTTTTTTTAGGGTTTTTCAACCTTTTTTCGTAGTATCCGTCGGTGTGCAGAATCGATATATTCTTGATATATTTAATACTTGCTGAAATGTTCTATTGTTTTTTTTTTCTTTTTTTTTTTTAAATTGAAAATTTTGAGTCTTGTTTTTTTTTTTTCTTTGTGTGAATTCTACATGATGAGTTACTATGGTTTCACACGTGTGTAAAAATAGAGTCGGATTTGTCATTGAAGATGAAGATTTAACACGAGTTAAAATTCATATTTATTTTTTATTTTTTATTTTTTTTGGTTGAGGATTTAGATTTTAGATTCAACAAATTTGATTTTTTTTTAAATGGAGATTTAAAAATACAGTCAATATATCATTGAAGATTTAACATGTGTTGAGTTATTATTATTATTTTTATTATTATTATTTTGTATTATTTGGTTGAGATTTTAGATTCTGTGGGTATTGAGTTCATTCATTCACATAATATCTTGTATAGATACTTTATATGTGTGAAGAACATATCTGAAATATTCTTGAAGAATTTAACTTAACACATGCAAATATAATTATATCTATTTTTTTCCCCTCTTTTTATTTTTTTTATTTTTGGATAGCTATCTATCCTAAACTTGGAGAAAATGAGTGGTATTATTTTACGCCGAGGGACCGAAAGTACAAAAACGGGTCCCGTCCTAGTCGATCTGCAGGCACCGGTTATTGGAAAGCAACCGGTTCCGATAAATCTATTTGTTCTTCCGACGGCAAAATTGTTGGTTACAAGAAATCGCTAGTCTTCTACAAAGGAAAACCGCCAGCTGGCACCAAGACTAATTGGATCAAGCACGAGTACAGATCTAACGAACCCTCTCGAGCTCGACCTAGAACCGACAAACTTGACATGAGGGTTTTATTTCATTTTATTTTTTTCAATTTTCTTCACTATATATGTTTAAAATCATTTATTTAATTTTGTTTTTTTGGTGTGCAGTTGGACGATTTTGTGTTGTGCCGTGTGTACGAAAAAACGGGTGAACCGGCCGACAATCCGGTCAAGGAAAAGAGTAACGCTCGTCGTACGAATAAGAAAGTTGTTGTGAAAGAAGTTGTTGTTGAAGAAGCTAACGATAATAAAGACGAGCAGCCACAACCCGAAGAAGTAGCTGCCTCGGATTTGCGCGGTGATAATACTAGCCATGATGTGGCGGCACCTCTAAACGAGGACGATCGTTTCGATTCCGAACTATACATTGCCAAATTTGATGTGTCTTCCGAAGAATATCAATTTCCGGAAATCGAACAAATATTTTCAGAAGACGTTGACTTGTACCTTGATTGGCTGCAACTTCCTAACAGCCCTGATTTTAATTCTCAGCAGGTGCAATGTCACGATATTTATGACGGGTCTCGTTTTTATTCTTTTGGCGGTGATTTGAGCTCTACTTTTAATCGGAGCATGCCAAATAAGCGGAATTTTGACAGCATGCAAAACAATGGAATTCCGGAGAGCATGCAAAACAATGGAAATCCGGGCATCATGCAAAATAATTGGAATCCGGGCAGCATGCAAAACAATGGAATTCCGGAGAGCATGCAAAACAATGGAAATCCGGGCATCATGCAAAACAATGGAATTCCGGAGAGCATGCAAAACAATGGAAATCCGGGCATCATGCAAAATAATTGGAATCTGGGTTGCATGCAAAATAATTGGAATCCGGGCAGCATGCAAAACAATTGGAATCCGGGCAGCATGCAAAACAATTGGAATCAGGGCAGCATGCAAAATATTCCAAATCCGGGCAGCATGCAAAATATTCCGAATCCGGGCAGCATGCCAAATATTCAGAATCCGGGCAGCATGCCAAATATTCAGAATCCGGGCAGCAATCAAAATCCATATTACATGCCAAACGATCATCGGGCGGCTTCTGCTGCTTACTATTTTCGACAACATGGGAGGCATAACTTTGGCATGCATGCGCATAATACGAGGAATGTCGCCCCTCAGTTGCCGAATATTTACGGAGAAAACCTAAACGGGAAAAATATTCAACATGGTCACTCAAGCAGCGGGGGCAACAACTTTGTTCCCCCGCCGGGGGTTGGTTCGACAACTTACAACACTGATTATCATCCGAGGAAGAAAGCTCGATCTAATAGTGGTTTGGAGTTGAGGTAGTGCTTTAGGAACTAGTAGTTAGGGTTTTCGTTTTTTCGTTTTCGGCACTATTTTTTCTGAAATTTGTGACAACAGTATATGTGTTGTTGTTGGTATATGTGATGTAACAGGGAGGTTCGAGCAAAGTTCGAACCCCATGCTCCCCATATTGTGGGGAAGAGATTATATATACCATTTACCTTAGTGATTAATATTTTCAAGTATATTTATATATTCTTAGTCGAGAATTTAATAAATAATTCGTAAATTATATTATGTTAGTTCGTAAAAGTTTTGAATTTCAGATTTGAAATTTTTAGAATATCGAATTGTTTTCGTATACATTGAAATATGGTTGGGTTTTGAATTTTCTTTTTTGGGAAAAAATATATGACTTATCTCCTGCTTTCGAATTTTCTCAATCTCCGACGATCTCTTATTTGAGTGTGTTGGTAAGTTTTCGAGTTTTCACCGTCAATGGTAATGTACAAAAGAAAATGACACGGGGACGTTGACACGTCGAAATGGGGAAACGAACACGGGAAAAATCTTATTTTTCCGAAAAAAAAAATGGATATGAAAACATGGGAAAGCATATAAATGTTAAAAATATAGGGGTGTGTTCATAAATTCTAAAAGATGATGCAATCTTACATTTATGCTTAACGTCAATTACATGTTGCATCCGCAAATTATATAATTTATAAGTTCCAATCAGTATTATTATTCAACAAACTATAGACGGTGCAATAAATTTGTTTTACTATAGAATTGGCATTTATAAAAAATATTAGAACACCACTAGAAGTGAAAATTAATGAGAAATAAGATTTTCAATTGTAATTTAAAGTCTTTATCTAAAAGAGGTTTTAGATTTTCTTTTGGATAAAAAATACAAACATGTTTCTTTTGGGTGGAAATGTATTTTTTCCATTACTATCAGAAACGCCCTCAAAACTTCTAAGTAATTATAAAAACGGCCCTGAAACGTATCCAAAGCACAAATAACATATTTGTACAGAAGTTTCCGTGCATCATAGTGTTGTCACAACATTATTTGCTTTGTATATCAAAATTTAGAAAATATGTCACAACATGGTCTCTCTCTCTCTCTCTCTCTCTCTCTCTCTCTCTCTCTCTCTCTCTCTCTCTCTCTCTCTCTCTCTCTTTTTGTTTATTTATTTTGCCCTGTAAAAGTGAACAGAAAAAGTAAGGCCAGAAAATTAGTAAAACACAAAAAACTGGCGTATGTGGCTTTTCGTCTGTACTTGTTTGTTCAAACAGTGACATGTATATATGATCACAATTAAAATAAGTTTTTTTTTTTTTTTTTTCTATAGTCTACTGCTATTATATAACATAAACTCGTATATTCAGTTGTTCTGACTCTGATAACATGTTGAATGACAAAATAAGTTTGTTGCCGTTGTAAATGTATTTACTACAATTTATATCGTAGCGAAAAGAAATACTCTTTTGCAACAAAACAAGTTGTTGTCTTACATGAAATTCGTTGTGAAATATATATAATACTGTTCACAACAATATATTTCGTTGCCTATGAAATTCAAATGCAACAAAAATATCTTGTTGCAAAAATGTTAATCTTTAGCCACAAATACTATATTTCGTTGCTAAAATATAACCATTGGCAACGAAACTAATTTCGTCGATATAGAAATCGTTGCCTATTTTACATTTTCTTGTAGTGAAGATATATCTTAGTGCAATTGTTTATGCGCTTAATTAACATATGGCATGCAGGTAGTTGACGTGTTCTGAAGTCTATAAATACATGCATGTCCACAAAGCAAGTTTTTATCACATATTTTAAAAGAGAAAATGAGAGAAAAAAAAAAAGATATACTAGAGTTATTTCAATATTTCTTTTAGAGTATGTTGTATGAACTCATCTCGAGTACATAACTTATAAAATCTGTTAATTTGTGCTGAAGGCTAGACTTGATTGTACGAAGAATATGTGTAAGATACATTCATTAAAGGTAAGATCATTTATTTTATTTTTATTTTATTTTTTTTATCCTTATAATATTGTTTATATATGTATATTTCACATTTTAAAGGAGTTCACAAGTATTTACTTGTGGATATTAAATCCGATGTTTTACGATTACTCCGTTGTATGTTATGTTTAGAGGTATCATACTTCACATAAATTCTCTATTTTAATTATTTACTAAGAATTCAGGGCTATTGATTATTCCTTTTTTTATATATCATTTATTTATTCTATGGTCTTACAAAACGACAATTACTTAAATACGTTCATATCGCCGAAGAAGTCAAGGGGTCAACAGGTCAAGTTTTACTACAATTACTTGAAATGCGTTTGGGTAACATCCTTTTCTAGTTGGGTACGGCTTCGACTATTCCCGAAACCCGCCAATTAATTAACCATAGACATATTTTAGTGAATGGGCGTATAATAGATATACCAAGTTATCGCTGCAAACCCCGTGATATTATCTCGGCGAAGGATGAACAAAAAACCATGTATTACTATATCTTTGTACTTTTTTATCAATTTTTTTTCTAAATTGTGTAAGTTTAAAAAATTATTTCTTATAAGATGCCTACGTATTTTCATTTTTATAAATTTTCTAAATTCTTTTAATTATTTTTTTCAATTTTATTTTCTTACATTTCTTGCAATCAATACATTTTTGTTTGTATTTGACTTCTATGTTGTATTTCAACATTAACATTTTCTGTTGAATTTAATATGACCTTATTTTGAAATGAATTTGTTTAGTGGCAGACCGAAAACGACCAACTCAAAGAAAATTGCTATGAAATTTAAATACAGTAGAAGCTCGATATATTAATACTCGATAAATTAATAACCTCGTTAAAATTATAGTTTCTTCCAGTCTCGACTCGATATATTAATACTCGATAAATTAATAACCTCGTTAAAATAACAGTTTCTTCTGATATCGACTCGATAAAAGCCTACTAAATCATTAATTCGATAATTAAATATTTCGCTAAATAAATAGAATTCTGTTAATCCCGACTGTATTAATTAGAGATTTAACTGTAATCTCGTTTTTCTAATGTATATAAAGCATTCGCTTATTAACATATTATAAAATCTCCGATTCTTGGTCTAGATACCGTGGAATCTAAGTTGTTACTAACCACTAGTATTTCTCCCCGTGCGATGCACGCGATGCACGAGGTGATATTGCAAAGAGTAAAAACAATAATAACTTCAACACGTGACATTAAAATGAGTATATTTGAAGAAAATATTAAGCGAAAAGTCATGTATGATTTGAAGAGGAAAACAAAGTTACAAAAATAGCATCACCGATTTCGTAGAAACATAAAAAGTTTAATTTTTTTTTACAATGACGTCATTGACAAAAAAAAGGGAATAACAAATAGAGTTAAGAAAAATTAATAATTAAAAAAAATAGTTACAAAGATGTAAGAGAAATAAAAATTACAATTGAATAACAAAGAATGTTTAAAAAAAATTAAAAATAAAGAAATAGAGAAATTTGAAAATTCAAAAATAAAGAATGTGTAAACTGCGGTAATAAAGAAATTCGGAAATGAAAACATGAAAAAGTACTGAAAATCGAGTATTAGTGAAAACACGAAAACTTAAAAGGTGTAGAGACACCTGAGGAGAACGGCAAGATTCATAGACTAAGTGCTTGAAATGTTCTTTGTGGCAAAATTGTATGGGTCGTCTAAAAAATCGTTAACACGTTTAAACTATTAGGAAAAAAAAAGGCAATAAGTTAGCAAATTAAACAATAAATTAGCAAAGTAAAGTGCTATTGCGTATTGTTTGGGCAAATCTTACTGTGTGCGAGATTTTTTAATGCTTTTTTCACTGCCGAAATCTTTCAATTATTGTAGAAATAACAAACTGATTCAGTTGCATGTCTGACAATTAAAATCATAAAACAATTAAAATGTAAAACCTATAGAATTTGAGACCATTGTATGAGAGTAAGAAAAACACATCAAATCTTATATAAACAAATAGTTATTCGGACATCGATCATAACGTAATCCTGGTTTCTATTGAGCAGAGTCTAAACTTCTACACAATCTTTCATAGTAACAAAACGTAGTGTATGAATCATATGCACTTAACACAAAATAAAACTGTGTAAGATAAATAACACAAAAAATAAATGACCGTATGAGACCATATTGAGGAAATTTATGTTAGAAAACAAATATTAGAAAGAATATTCATAACTCAATAATAAAATAATCATGGAAAATAAAACCACCCCAGGGATAAGTGATGTAGATATGTTATACATAACATAAAACTCATTGGTTGTGTTTGGTAAGCTTTTGGGCTTCCATTTCCATTTTATTGTGGAGAAAGATGTTTTGGGAGAAGAATTTGAAAATAAAATAAAGTTTGTTTGTGTTTTGAGAGGAGACTAGCAAGTCAAATCATGTCTAAAAGGTGTTGGAAAAGGGTATTTTGAAAGAAAAATTTGAAGGATAAAGTGATTTTAGTTTGTAATTTAGTGAAGACAGCTTTCACTGTAGCAGTCAAATCATGTCTGTTAGAGAGAGAAAATTTTGAATTCTTTTTGGGGAAAGTTTTCGAAAATATTTCAGAAAGGTAATTTTATTTTGGGGAAAGAATGAAAACACAGCTGCTTAAGAATATTCCTGTCAAATACCTAACAAGTAATATGAAGTTAATAAGAGCCATACTTTAAGATTATATAGCAACACCTGCTTTAAGATTATTTACTGCACCCAAAAGAAACGGATTAATTACTCCACAATTAAATGCTTATACATCTTAAAGAATAAATAAAGATAGTCCAAATTTCTTTTCACATAAAAAACGAATGAATTATAATCATTTGGTTAACTGAAGCATAACACATGAAAAGGCAAATATAATTACTTGACAACTACTTACATATATCATTATATGTAAGATCAATTATCACTTAATATGATAGTTTTGTAGGTATGACTTTTAAATACAAAAAAAAAAAAAAAAAAAAGATGAAACTTTGGCAATTCTAATTACCAAAATATACCATAGATAAACAACAAAGAAAGTAAACATTCAAGAGGATTGTAATGCATCGAAACAACAAAAACCCAATAACTCAGTGCATAAATGTCATCAAATTAGAAAATTTACCAAAATATACCATAGATAAACATGAGGCGTATAGCAGGCAATGCAAAAAAAAATTATCAACAAACGGAAGGGAAATCTGTATGGCCATTATATTAGAGCAGAGACAGATGATCGATGAAGCACGGAGTTGTGGGAAGAATTTCACAAATATTTATGGAAGAATCAACTGGGAATATGTAGAAAACTGACGGGAGAAAAACAAAACAAAATATATTGACTTGCAAGTAAACGGACAAAAAATGTTGGGTTTCGGGCACGCGTACGCAGCGGAAAACAAAAATTTTATGCGAATTAAACGAGTTTAAATCACATAAGCACATGCCCGACAAATTAAAATCAATTAATTGCGTACCTTTGCGCTTACAGCGAAATTAAATAACAACATATATGCTAATTAATTTAACCGAATTTAAATCAATTAACATTCTCGCGTTTAAACCAAATAACATGCTTGCAATGATTTAAAACGATTACACATAATCACATAAAATCATACGAAAGCAAACATGAATATATATAGCGTTTAAACGAAACAAGAACTTCGAGTTCGTGTGTTTACCTCTTGAAGCATGAGGCAGGAGCGCTAAGCAAGTCGAGATTTCTACGGAAACCAATCCGTACAATCGGGGCAGCAGCGGTGCAGCGGCAGCGGCGGTGAGACGGCCACGGCGGCGCGTGAATCTCACGCGCGGTCTTCCGGGGCGGCGCGTGGGGCAGCGTGCGGCTTCGGCTCGTGCGCTGCTCCTCGATTCTTCGATCTTCGGTCTTCCTCCTCTCGGATTTCACCTCGTATACTTCGATCTACTAAACACGTGGCACTAGACACGTAATAGTTAGAAAAACGGAAGAAAAAGAGAAGGAAAAAGCTACCGAAACAATCGGCCGACGAACGGCCGATTCCGGCGAAACGGCGGCGTTGACGGCGGAGGTGGCCGCGGGAGAGAGAGGCCGAGAGAGAGAGGTGGACGGCTAGGGTTAGGGTTATGTCTTGTGTGTTTGTGCAAGGCCTATAAATCAAGTATTTATAGTCCCTTGCATAAAACCCTAACGGGCTTAAGTTGGACCGGGCCCAACAGCTTAAGCTCGTTAGTGTCTTTACTTGCTCGTCTCTCTCAATTCAATGATCGGAAAATTGCAACAATTACATTTTCGGAATCATTATAATATCCTCGTCATTACGAGTGCCATCTTTCATTTTCCAACTTTCCAAAAGTGGAAACCCTAGTTCAGTGCACTTTCTAAATTTGGAAACTTCCCGATTTAGAAAGTTCACTAACACGTTTGCCTATTCTTTTCCTTTTCTTATTCTCATTCATAATTCCAAATTACGAATGTTGGACTCAATCGTATTGACTTCCAATCATGCAAAGATAAACTATTTTATCTCTGACCGTTTATTCAAAGATCTCATGTGCACGAGCAGTGTGACCCTCGATGGTTCAGGTGTAAGCTAGCCGTGGGCCCACAACCCTTTGTAGTCAAAACTCGTTCCTTAGAGTTACGATTAAGATGAAACTCGTTTCACCTTAATCACCCAACGAATCAAGATTGGCGTCTAGCAACTACGCGTCATGATTCCCTAGATACAAATGAAGTGCCTGCAAGAACCTTCAGATATAGTTAACGTACAGTACGGTCCCTTCGATTCATATGTCCCGATCGAACTAGAGGCATTGGTTCATCGAGACCTCTTTATATGTTCAATGACGGTGCGATCGTTCTAAGTGTTGTAATCCTTACGTGCATGACTTAGAGAATCGAATTCTCTAATCATCACTTAGTCAGCTCTGGCCAGAGACTTAGAATGATTACAAACTTTCAGAACACACAGGACATCCAAGACTATTCTAGCGATCGAATCCCCGACTACAATGCACAGACCTCCCACTAGATTTCGGACTGCACGAACACTGGCCCTTGGGATGGTCCTCGGTGGAACTCAGGGACAGGTCACGATACAGCTGGTCCTCTAGTGAAGTCACGGTGATGTCTAGGTCATAAGGACTAATGGTGTACAACTATACCATAGATATCTCTACTCGATTATTGAGAACCACTTAGAGATTTCTTGGGTGAGGGAGTTCAGTCAACTCGTCAACTTACGAGAACCCACTTATGTATGCCGATATCACAATACCGTTTACTGATGAGATGCAGTACACATACACTAAGTGCTAGTCTTAATGGGAAAGGCCGATATCCTCATTAGTGGCGTAACCCTTCGACTAGGAACACGTTTAACAGTTATAATACTTAAGTAAATATCTCACGATCTTAACGATCAATTACTAGTAGTTGTAATAACTGTAAGGACTATATCTATGCTTGTGACAAAGGGACAAAGATATAGAATCCCAAGGTGTTTTATCATTGATACGAATAAAGGTTTGTTTATCACATTAATAAATATGAAAGACCACAGCCACACGTTGGCTTGTTGGTCACCTACTCTAACAATCTCCCACTTGACCTAAAGCCAACTACCCATAAACCGCAATCCCATCGACTCTCGATGTTTCTCATGGACCGATCTTGGTAAATGCTTCGTGAAGGGGTCTGCAACGTTCTCTCCCGAGGTGACTCGTTCTACCTTAACTTCACCTCTATCAATGATCTCTCGGATCACGTGATACTTCCTCAGAATATGCTTCGACTTCTGATGAGATCGCGGCTCCTTAGCTTGTGCCACGGCTCCGGTGTTATCACAGTACAACGGTACTGGATCACTAGCATCAGGAATGACACCCAACTCTTGGATGAATTTCCTTATCCAAGTCCCTTCATTTGCTGCTTCGGATGCTGCAATGTATTCCGCTTCGGTAGTGGAATCAGCCGTCGTGTTTTGCTTGGAACTCTTCCAACACACGGCACCACCATTAAGCGTGAATATAAATCCACAATTCGACTTTGAGTCGTCCACGTCCGATTGAAAACTAGAGTCGGTAAAACCCTCTAATTTCAACTCGGCACCCCCATAGACCAAAAATATATCCTTAGTCCTTCGCAAGTACTTGAGGATATCTTTCGCGGCTTTCTAGTGAGCCGGGCCGGGGTTAGACTGATATCTGCTTGTGACACTCACAGCATACGCAATATCGGGTCTCGTACATAGCATGCCATACATTATGCTTCCTATGGCAGAAGCATAGGGCGTCATTTTCATCTCCTCGACTTCACTAGGTGTTTGCGGACACATAGATTTCGAGAGACGAACCCCAAGGGACATTGGCAAGAATCCTTTCTTGGATTCTTCCATGCTAAACCGTTTCATAACTGTGTCTATGTACAGGCTTTGGGATAATCCAAGCATCTTTCTCGCTCTATCTCTATAGATGCGTATTCCTAATACATAAGATGCTTCTCCCAAATCCTTCATTGAGAAACGTGTGGACAACCATGCTTTCGTTTGCTCCAACATTCCTACATCATTCCCAATGAACAGAATGTCATCAACGTAAAGCACTAAAAATATCACTGCCCTCCCACTAACCTTCTTGTATACACAAGGTTCCTCCGGATTCTTCTCAAAATCAAACTCTTTGATAGTTGAGTCGAACCTAATGTTCCAACTTTGGGATGCTTGTTTCAATCCATAAATGGATCGCTGGAGCTTGCAAACCTTTTGCTCACTTCCAGAAGATATGAAGCCTTCCGGCTGCGCCATGTAAATTTCTTCCTCAATATCTCCATTAAGGAAGGCGGTCTTCACATCCATTTGCCATATGTCGTAGTCGTACCACGCAGCTATGGCCAGCAAAATCCTAATGGACTTCAGCATCGTGACTGGCGAAAAGGTTTCCTCATAGTCAACACCTTGCCTTTGAGTGTATCCTTTCGCTACCAATCTAGCTTTATAGGTCGACACCTTTCCATCCGCTCCAATTTTCTTCTTCTAGATCCACTTGCAGCCAATAGGAGTACATGGAGTCCATTTCGGATTTCATGGCAGTTAGCCAATGTCCCATGTCCGCATCCGATACGGCCTCATTGTATGTTCTTGGATCTCGTCCAAGATCAATATGATCTTCATCATTTTCGAGGAGGAATAACCTATCCGGCATTTTCCGAACTCTTTCGGATCTACGTACCGTAGGTTCAGGAGGTATATTAGTGGTTTGTTGTATTGGTTCGATTACTTGTTCTTGCGTTTGAACTTCATTTTGTGGTTCTTGAACTACTTCAAGTTCTATCATGCTGCCCTTTCTATCGGATAGAAACTCCATTTCCAAAAAGGTGGCATTTCTTGAAACAAACGTCTTTGCTTCTTTGACATAATAGAACTCGTATCCCATTGAGTCTTCCGGATACCCCACAAAATAGCACAAGTCGGATTTACTATCCAACTTATCTCCCACTAGCCCCTTCACATAAGCGGGACAACCCCATATCCTAATATGTTTGTAGTTGGGTTTCCGGGAATGCCAAAGTTCATACGGTGTGGATTTAACTGCTTTGGTGTTAACTCTATTCAGCAAATACGCGGCAGTACGAAGTGCATGACCCCACAAGTATGCCGGTAAGTTTGTGAACCCCATCATTGATCGAACCATATCTAATAAAGTTCGATTCCGACGTTCGGATACTCCATTAAGTTGAGGAGTTCCCGGTGGAGTCCATTGGGACTGTATCCCGTTTTCTTTTAGATAGTCAATGAACTCGATGCTCAAGTATTCTCCACCACGATCGGATCGCAGCTTCTTAATACTTCGTCCGAGTTGCTTTTCCACTTCGTGTCTAAAATCTTTGAACCTTTCAAATGTTTCGGACTTGTACTTCATCAAGTACACATACCCATACCTAGAATAATCGTCGGTAAAGGTAGCGAAGTAGTTATATCCACCCTTCGCACTAACACTTAGTGGACCACATACGTCTGTATGGATCAAATCCAAAAGACCCTCGGCTCGTTCCATTTTCCCTTTGTAGGGTGATTTGGTCATTTTCCCTTTAAGGCAAGATTCACAAGTTTGCAGTGATTTCACGTCCTCCAAAGAGAACAATCCTTCACTGACAAAATCGTTCATCCTTCTTAAAGAGACATGACCTAATCTAGCGTGCCAAAGTTGTGCGGGGTTTTGATCTATCTCCTTACGTTTTGCTGATATAACATTAATAGGTATTTCACTTGGATTTAGTTCATACAAGTTGTTTAATAGTCGTCCTTTGCAAATCAAATTCTCATTCTTTTGTATAATGCAAATCAAATTTCCAAAAACAAAAGTAAAACCTTCAATATCTAATACAGGAATAGAAATAAGGTTTCTAATGAGGGACTGAACAAATAAACAATCGTTCAAAACAATAGGAAAACTAGAATCCAAAACATTTAAGTAAATTGTGCCAATGGCTTCAGCAGCAACTCTTGCTCCATTCCCCATCCTTAGGAAGGTCTCACCCGCTCAACGAAACCCTACCCTCCTGGATACCGGTTCGCGCCGAAAGACGTAGAGCTGATTGTCGATTATCTGAGGAAGCGGATTCGAGACGAGCATATACCCGTACCGGAAATCAGCGACGTCAATCTTTATCAGGCCAATCCTCAGACACTAGGAGGTTTGTTTCTCTCTTTTTTAGTGTTTTTTTTTTAGGATTTTTTTTTAGGGTTTTTCAACTGTTTTTTGTAGTATCCGTGTGTGTGACGAAACGCAAAAATCGATATATTCTTGATATATTTAACACGTGCTGAAATGTACTTACTGTTTTCCTTTTTTTCTTTTACTTTTTTAAAGTTGAAAATTTAGATGTGTTTTTTTTTTTGGGTTTTTCAACTGTTTTTCGTAGTATCCATCAGTGTGACGAAACGCAGAATCGATATATTCTTGATACATTTAATACTTGCTAAAATGTTCTACTGTTTTCTTTTTTTTTCTTTTTTTTTTAAATTGAAAATTTAGAGTCTTGTTTTTTTTTTTCTTTACGTGGATTCTACATGATGAGTTACTATGGTTTCACACGTGTGTAAAAATAGAGTCGGATTTATCATTGAAGATGAAGATTTAACACGTGTTAAAATTCATATTTATTTTTTATTTTTTATTTTTTTGGTTGAGATTTTAGATTTTAGATTCAACAAATTTGAATTTCTTTTTTAAATTGAGATTTGAAAATACAGTCTATCATTGAAGATTTAACATGTGTTGTTTTATTATTATTATTATTTTGTATTATTTGGTTGAGATTGTTCTCTGTGGGTATTGAGTTCATTCACATGATATCTTGTATAGATACTTTATATGTGTGAAGAACACATCTGAAATATTCTTAAAGATTTAACTTAACACATGCAAATTTAATTATATCTATTTTTTTCCCTTCTTTTTTATTTTTTTTAGTTTTGGATAGCTATCTATCCTAAACTTGGAGAAAATGAGTGGTATTATTTTACACCGAGGGACCGAAAGTACAAAAACGGGTCCCGCCCTAGTCGATCTGCAGGCACCAGTTATTGGAAAGCAACCGGTTCCGATAAATCTATTTGTTCTTCCGACGACAAAATTGCTGGTTACAAGAAATCGCTAGTCTTCTACGAAGGAAAACCGCCAGCTGGCACCAAGACTAATTGGATCATGCATGAATACAGATCCAACGAACCCTCTCGAGCTCGACCTAGAACCGACAAACTTGACATGAGGGTTTTATTTTATTTTCTTTTTTTTTTCAATTTTCTTCACTATATATATTTAAAATCATTTATTTAATTTTATTTATTTTTTGGTGTGCAGTTGGACGATTTTGTGCTGTGCCGTGTGTACGAAAAAACGGGTGAATCGGCCGACAATCCGGTCAAGGAAAAGAGTAAAGCTCGTCGTGCGAATAAAGAAGCTGTTGCGCAAGAAGTTGTTGTTGAAGAAGCTAACGATAAAAAAGACGAGCAGCCACAACCCGAAGAAGTAGCTGCCTCGGATTTGCGCGGTGATAATACTAGCGGTGATGCGGCGGCACCTCTAAACGAGAACGATCGTTTTGATCCCGAACTATTCATTGCCAATTTCGATGTGTCTTCCAAAGAATATCAATTTCCGGAATTCGAACTAGTATTTTCAGATGAGGTTGACTTGAACCTTGATTGGCTGCAACTTCCTAACAGCCCTGATTTTAATTCTCAGCAGGTGCCTTGTCACGATATTTACGACGGGTCTCGTTTTTATTCTCTTGGCAGTGATTTGAGCTCTACTTTTAATCGGAGCATGCCAAATAAGCGGAATTTGGACAGCATGCAAAACAATGGAATTCCGGAGTGCATGCAAAACAATGGAAATCCGGGCATCATGCAAAATAATTGGAATCCGGGCAGCATGCAAAACAATGGAATTCCGGAGAGCATGCAAAACAATGGAATTCCGGGCATCATGCAAAATAATTGGAATACGGGGAGCATGCAAAACAATGGGATTCCGGAGAGCTTGAAAAACAATGGAAAATCCGGGCAGCATGCAAAATAATTGGAATCCGGGCAGCATGCAAAACAATTGGAATCCGGGCAGCATGCAAAACAATTGGAATCAGGGCAGCATGCAAAATATTCCGAATCCGGGCAGCATGCAAAACAATTGGAATCAGGGCAGCATGCAAAATATTCCGAATCCGCGCAGCATGCAAAATATCCGGAATCCGGGCAGCAAGCAAAATCCATATAATTACATGCCAAACGATCACCGGGCGGTTTCTGCTACTTACCATTTTCGACAACATCAGGGGCATAACTTTGGCATGCATGCGCAGAATACGGGGAATTTTGCCCCTCAGTTGTCGAATATTTACGGAGAAAACGTAGAGGGGAAAAATATTCAACATGGTCACTCAAGCAGCAGGGGCAACAACTTTGTTCCCCCGCGGGGGTTGGTTCGACTACTTACAACACTGATTATCATCCGAGGAAAAAAGCTCGATATAATAGTGGTTTGGAATTGAGGCAGTGCTTTAGGAACTAGTAGTTAGGGTTTTCGTTTTTTCGTTTTCGAGACTTTTTTTTTCTTTCTGAAGTTTGTGACAACATGTTGTTGTTGGTATATGTGATGTAACGGGGAGGTTCGAGCAAAGCTCGAACCCCATGCTCCCCATATTGTGGGGGAGGGACAAATACCATTTACCTTGGTGATTAATATTTTCAAGAATATATATATAATAAATAATTCATAAATTATATTATATTAGTTCTTAAAGTTTTGAATTTCATATTTGTAATTTTTAGAATGTCGATTTTTTTTCGTATACATTGAAGTTGGGTTTTTAATTTTATTTTTCGGGAAAAAATATGTCTTTTTGGATAGAAGCTTTTACTCTATGACTTATCTCCAGCTTTCGAGTTTTCTCAATCTCCGACGATCTCTTATTTGAGTTTCGAGTTTTCTCCGTCAATGGTAAGGTACAAAAAAAATGACATGGGGACGTGGACACGGTGAAATGGGGAAACGAACACGGGAAAAATCCTATTTTTGTGAAAAAATGGATATGAAAACATGGGAAAGCATAGAAATATTAAAAATATAGGGGGTGTGTCCCTAAATTCTAAAAGATGATATAACCTTGCATTTATGCTTAACGTCAATTACATATTGCATCCACAAATTATTAATAATTTACAAGTTTCAATGCATATTATCATTCAATAAATTATAGCTGGTGCAGATAAATTTGTTTTACTGTAGAATTGGCATTTATAAAAAACATTAGAACACCACTAGAAGTGAGAATTAAAGAGAAATAAAATTTTCCAAGCACAATTCCAACTTTTTTTGTGAAAGAGGTTCTAGATTTTTTTTTGGGTGGAAATGCAATTATATTTTTTCATTATTATACAAACATGTTTTTGCGTTTCGAATACATTTTTTTCCATTACTATCAGAAACGCCCTCAAAACTTTTAAGTAATTAGAAAAACGGCCCCGGAACGTATCCAAAGCGCAAATAACACATTTGTACAGAAGTTTCCGTGCATCATAGTGTTGTCACAACATTATTTGTTTTATATATATCAAAAATTAGAAAACATGTCAAAAATATAAAAAGATAAAACATATTTTAATTATATGTCTATCTTCTTAGTTCTTACACATATATAGTACATTGGACCACACATCCCATATATCAGAGGAGATTAAAGTTTTGAATCACTTCTTCATACACATATGCACTTATAGTTATAACTGTATATATGGACCCTCTCTCTCTCTCTCTCTCTCTCTCTCTCTCTCTCTCTCTCTCTCTCTCTCTCTCTCTCTCTCTCTCTCTCACACACACACCCACACCCACACACCCCAGTGATGGGAAAGAATAAGGTCCACATTTTTTCAGACCAGACTTTAAGAAGAGAATTAATATGTAATAGTTAAAAGGTGTACAGATCACTTGTATACATACATTGTTCTTTGGCTCAATGGAGGTTAGTACTCTTTAATTTGATTATTTAATAAATTTTCCTATATTTCTTTTTTATTTTCTTACACTGTGTAAGAAAGGAAAATAAGTCCATGACCAATAGATATAATTTCTCATCATGTTTATGTATATTCATTATAAAATAAAAGGTTCATTTTTCCATAAATTTATTGTGGAAATGTTTATTCAACGAAAAAAAACCTCAAATAAAGGGCAAATTACACATCACCCGTTATAAATTTCTAATATTCGCACTTTACCTCCTAATTAAAAATTTAAAAAAGTGAATGACCCACTTCAAAATGTTATTCTTATTGCACATTACGCCAATAGCAAAATTCCGATGAATTATATTCATAATGGGAATATAATTGAGTGTTTTTGTTGCACGAACCCGTTTAGATGTTATTTTTTGTTGTGTGTTACCCATTCAAAACACTATTTTTCTGCACATGACCCCTTAAAATATTACTTTTATTGCACGATACCCACTGAAAATTGTGTTCTAGGGTAAAATGAAATCAAAACAATACTTAGAGGGGGGGTTTATCCCTTTTTTGAATATTTAGAGAAGAGAGTGCAAAAAATGAAAAAATTATAGAGGGTTAAGTGCATTTTATCCTAAAATAAATTAATCTAACTAATTAGTGGGATTTGTGGCAATTTCTTGTACCAAAAGGCGAAATTCCTCGCCCCATGGCCGAATCTCTCGGCGGCAGTTTCTTGTATTTTCTTGAATTCATTACAAAGGGAACATAACTAGTCGTCGTACCTAATAATCCACGCGTGACCCCACTCTCCCCTTTTAGGACATTAATAAGGCAACTCCATCTACCATCAGCGCACGTTAGCAAAAGCCTGAGGGGTGTTGCATAAAATGCGCTGGTGTCAACTTCACATGCAAAATGATGATGCTAAAATGTAGATCATCTGGAGTAATGTATAAAATGAACTAGGAGAGCAAAGCGGATCAGTAGCTTGACAACTTGATGATCCTGACAGTGGAAATAGTCCAGAGAATACAGTTGATAGTATTACTCAGTTAATAGGACGTACCTTAAGGAATGAGTTCAAACCTTTATTTATAGCTTAGTTGAGATTGCCGGGCCCGAACCTTACTTGAAGGTGATTGGGCCTCGGTGATAATGGTCTTCGATATTGGGCTCGTGGCCCAGTAGGTAAATAAATTGTAGGCCCATTGGGTTGGCCCAATTAGGCATATCATTAAGCCCCCCACTCTCGAGTCGATGTGGGGGCCATGTCGAAATGGGTTCTCAATCGTGTCGAGAGTAAAAATTGTAGTGTTCGTTCTTTGGCATATGGCACGATGGTGTGCGAAAATGTATTGTCGCGATGTAAGTTAATTGAGTCGTCGGTTTTGTCCCGCGACGATGTAGTAGCGAATTATCTCCTCGTGGGAGTTGTCTCGTCGCGGGGTAATAGTGTTGATCGAGTTATCTCCTCGTAGGAGTTGTCTCGCGATAATGTAGTAACACGGATCAAGTAATCTCCTCGTGGGAGTTGTCTCTGGGGTAATAGAGTTGATCGAGTTATGTCCTCGTGGAAGTTGTCTCACGATAATATAGTAGCACGGAGCTAGTATTCTCCTCGTGGGAGTTGTTATTTTTCGACATTGTCAATGTTTTGACGCGTTGCTTATATGTGTTTACATATAGCCTTGTGCGTGAAGTACTTGAGGAGGGGATCAGACTCTCAAGATTTTTTTTATGGAGGTCGTGCCCCTTGTTAGACCTCGTGAGTCTTAAGTATGTTTGGACCGTGGCCACGTTTTAATGAATGACCCATCGAAAACAGGTATATAAATTTGAGTAATCAAGTTGGCCAACTATATAGATTCTCATAATATCTCTAAGTGCTTCTAGGATTGTAATCGTGCTAACTTGAGCTTGCGATTATATAGTGAATTTTGGGCGAGCAGTCTCCTCATAGGAGTTATCTTGCAGCGAAGTTGTAGGAGCATTGGATGACGCGCGTCTAAGGAGCGTGCGGATTGAGGTCGCTCATAGCGAGTTGTCTCCTCGTGGGAGTTGTCTCGCAGCGAATCTTTTTATCGAGCGAGGTGGCTGCACGTGGGAGTTGCCTTGCAACGAATTTGTAGTGCCGAGCGAGTTGGCTCCTCGTGGGAGTTGTCTCGCTGCGGGTTCGTATTACCGAGCGAATTGGCTTCTCGTGGGAGTTATCTCGCTGCGGGTCGTAGTATCGAGCGAGTTGGTTGCACGTGGGAGTTGCCTTGCAACGGATTTGTAGTATCAAGCGAGTTGGCTCCTCGTGGGAGTTGCCTCGCTGCGGGTTGTGGTACCGAGCGAGTTGGCTCCTCGTGGGAGTTGTCTCGCTGCGGGTTCGTAGTACCGAACGAGTTGGCTCCTCGTGGGAGTTGCCTCGCTGCGGGTCGTAGGATGGAGAGAGTGATCTCCTCGTATGAGTTATCTTATTGTGGGTTCGCAGACCCGAGGGAGTTGACTCCTCGTGGGAGTTGCCTCGCAACGGGTTATATGACTGAGCGAGTTATCTCATTGTGGGAGTTGTCTCGCTACGGGTTGTAGTTCCGAGCGAGTTGGCTCCTCGTGGGAGTTGTCTCGCTGCGGATTGTAGGACGGAGCGAGTGGTCTCCTCGTGGGAGTTGTCTCGCTGTGGCGTTGAGACCCGAGGGAGTTGGCTCCTCGTGGGAGTTGCCTCGCAACGGGTTATAGGATGGAGCGAGTAGTCTCCTCGTGGGAGTTATCTCGCTATGGCGTTGAGACCCGAGGGAGTTGGCTCCTCGTGGGAGTTGCATCGCAACGGGTTATAGGACAGAGCGAGTGGTCTCCTTGTGGGAGTTATCTCGCTGTGGTTTCGTAGACCCGAGGGAGTTGGCTCCTCGTGGGAGTTGCCTCGCAACGGGTTGTAGGACGGAGCGAGTGGTCTCTCCGTGGGAGTTACCTCGCTATGGTTTCGTAGACCCGAGGTTGGCTCCTCGTGGGAGTTGTCTCGCAAGCCCCCCACTCTCGAGACGATGTGGGAGCCAAGTCGAAAGGGGTACCGGATCGTATTGAGAGTAGATCGGTGTTGTAGTCTTGCGTAAATCGTTGGCATGGCGTGGAGGAATAATTTTTTTTTTCTCATTTGATAGCGAACGCAATTTGGTAGGTGCTTGAAAGGGCTCGCGCAATTTGGTGGAGCGCGTTGAAATTCTCGTGCGATTTGGTGAAGCGAGTAAAAATCAACGCGCAATTTGGTGAAGAGTATTGACAGTTGCGCGCGCTCCGAGGATCAGAGGCGGCGTATGGAAGAGCACGCGCGCTTGGGATCGCGCGCGAGTTGGCAGCATTTGGAAGCCGCAGGAGAGAGTGTGCAGAGCGGTCAAATAAATTCATGGGGAAGCGCGCGCAATAATTACAGAAGAGAGAGAAAGAGTAGTGCAATAAATGCTGCAGGAGAGAGAGGGGGTAGGCACGTGATCTCCCCTCTTACTTCCTTTTTCTTTCCTTTTTTTTATATTATTTTTCTTTTTTCTTTTTTGGCAGGCCCGCGCGCGCTGCACGATGGGCGCGTGGCAGTCACGCGCGCGTGCTGCTCACGCGCCCTTCTTTTTTTTTTTTGTTTTTTTTTTTCTTTTTAGCCGCGCGCGCGCTGCCCATTTGGCACGTGGCTTCCACACGCTCTACCCTTTTTTTTTTTTTTTTTTTTTGTTTTTTCTCCTGGCCGGCCACGCGGGTGCTGCCCATGGGGGCGTGGCAGGCACGCGCGCCTGGTGTGTGCGCTGTTCAATTTTTTTTTTTTTTTTTTTTTTCATCTTTCTTCTTTCTTTCTTCTTCTAATTCTTCTTCTTTTTTCTTCTATTTTTTAATCTTCTTCTTTTTTCTTTTTCTTTCTTCTTCTATTTTTTCATCTTTTTTTTTTTTTCATCTTCCTCTGGGGTCTCGCGTGCGCGATTTTACCCCCTTCTTTTTTTACTCTGGTGGTTGATGTTCACCCCTTGGGATGTTATATTTTTTTAGTAGGGAGATTATACTCATCTCTTGAGATGTGATGTGAACCCACTTGGGGTTGAAAGGTAAGGGTGATGCCTAACCTTGTGATGGGTTAACTACCCACTGTATGATGAGGCGCTCGAGGCCTATGGTCTGAGGTGGATGCACACGGTTGTGTCGTTTGCTTCAGTGACAACACGAGTTGAAGTTTTCGCTGTCGTATGCTGGAGGTCCTTATCGGTTATCTGAACCGTTAGAGGAGCAAGTAGAAGTTGATATTGTTGAAGTTTCGGCGATCATACGCTGAAGGTCCTCTTCGGTTATCTGAACTGTTCGAGGGGGGGGGGGGGGGGCGGAAGTAGGCCCCCTGAGAGTCGATGACCCATGGCGAACAAAATATTTTGGGGGCACTATAAACCCCCAGGGAGTCAATAACCCTTGGCGAACGAAATATTTTGGGGGCAGATGTAAGCCCCGAGGGAGTCGATAACCCTTCGCGAGCGAAATGTTTTGGGGGCACTGTATACCCCCAGGGAGTCGATAACCCTTGGCGAGCGAGATATTTTGGGGGCATAAGCCCCCAGGGAGTCGATAACCCTTGGCGAACGAAATATTTTGGGGGCAGATGTAGTCGATAACCCTTGGCGAGTGAAATATTTTGGGGGCAGATGTAAGCCCCCAGGGAGTCGATGGCGGTGGTGCCATAGGTGGCTCCACATGTGGAGCAGGTGTTGGTATCGCGTTGGGAGCATTTGCTCCCATCGTGGCGATATATTGGGTCACGGCCTCTGTGGCAGCGCGAGTTGAAACTTCTGCTATCATGCGTTGGAACGCATCCTCGGTTATTTGAACCATTCGAGGAGCAGGGAGTGGTGGATCGCCGAGTGGTGGGTCCCGAGGGGGATCACCTAAACCTCGCGAGGCGGATCCATGGGACGTGGAGGAGGTGGTAAGCCAGAGCCTCCACGAGGTGGGAGGTTGTTAGCTGTGTCATTTTTTCTCCGAGCAAACGCCTCAGGAGGATCTTGTTGGCTACGTGATCTGGTTTGCATCGTTCCCACAGACGGCGCCAAAATGATGATGCTAAAATGTAGATCATCTGGGGTAATGTATAAAATGAAATGGGAGAGCAAAGCGGATCAGTAGCTTGACAACTTGATGATCCTGAGGTACCTGCGAAATGAGCACACGTGAACTACGCCGGGGGTTGATCCGGCGGAAACCCCTCCGACGCTCAAGTCAGACGTGCTGATGGTGGAAATAGTCCAGAGAATACAGTTGATAGTATTACTCAGTTAATAGGACGTACCTTAAGGAATGAGTTCAAACCTTTATTTATAGCTTAGTTGAGATTGCCGGGCCCGAACCTTACTTGAAGGTGATTGGGCCTCGGTGATAATGGTCTTCGATATTGGGCTCGTGGCCCAGTAGGTAAATAAGTTGTAGGCCCATTGGGTTGGCCCAATTAGGCATATCACAAAAAAAGGCCGGCGTCTGTTTTCGATCTCGTGAATATTGTACATGTGTCGTGTGTGTGTATTTTTGTGCACGTAAATTCTGCTTCTACATCTTATTCCTTTTTTTGTTTATTCTTTTTGCCTGTAAAAGTGAACAGAAAAAGTAAGGCCAGAAAATTAGTAAAACACAAAAAACTGGGCATTGGCGCCTGTGGCTTTTCGTCTCTATTTGTTTGTTCAAACAGTGACATATATATAAGAATCAGAATTAAAATAAGTTTCTATTTTTTTTTTAACTATAATGCTGCTACTATTATATAACACTAGCATCTTTCCCCCGTGCAATGCACGGCATCGTACTTTAAAAGTGATAAAAAAATGATCAATTTAATACATAAAAAAATATAATACACTAATATAGTAAAATTTAAGAAAAGGGTACTATTTATATTTTAATTTTATATGACATTAGTTTTTTTTACGTAGTAAAATTTATAATCCAAACAAATAAGTTAAGATTTAACAAATCGAATTTCTATCTTTATCTTTTAAAAGATAAAATTTGAATGTTGAGATATATTCATGAAAAAATAGAAGCTTGAAGTCGGAAGGATTCTTCACGTTCAGTGTCAATTTTGATTTGTTGAAAAATATAAGTTGGAAAGTACAGAAAAAATATTAAAAATAAATAATTACAGAAATACCATTACGGTTTCTTAGGTTGCCATACGTTTCTTTCTTTTATATATAAGATAAACTCGTATATTCCTTTCATCAAAATTTTGTCATAGCTGTTAATGAATTAAAATGTACTATCATTTAACATAAACTCATATATTCATTTCAATATTAGTTTGGCTCTGATAACATGTTGAATGACCACCTCAACCAAAAGTTTAAGCTGTTAGTAAATATATCATTTAATATTAGTATCTCCAATAAATTATGTTGAGTTTGTCACACATTGTCTGTGTGGTTTACGTCGTCTCTCGTAAAGTTTGCAAACAGTTATACGAGAGTAGGTTTATCCACTACACTTATACAAGTGTGGTTTACGTCGTGTCTCGTAAATTTTCAAAATATTATACGAGAGAAGGTTTATCTAGTACAACTACATAGTTCGGTACGAGTTCCTTCATTACCAAAAGAATATATATATATATATATATATATATATATATATATATATATATATATATATATATATATATATATATATATATAGATAATGAAAAGCATTTCATGCATGTGTGCTTGACATGCAGCAAATAAGTAAAAGTTGGATGATGAGGTTTAATTAATTACATGAACAAGGAGTTATGTAATATTATATTTTTATTTCAACTGTTTTTTATCTATAATTAATTTTGTCAATGTTTTATTTCTATTTTCCTTGCCTAAAAATCTCAATTTAATTATGTAGATTTATGGATAATTAATGTAAAACATATTAACACTGTGGAAGAGTAAAACTACCGATCAAATTGAAATAAATTATGTTTATGCCTTGAACCTGCTTTTAACCATAAGTCAAATGTTTTTTTTCTTTTCACAAAGCATGTTTGTTGAGTTTACTACACAAGATTAGAATTTCATAAATATAGTTACATGTTTAATTTATTGCATGTAAAGAAAAAATATTAAGAAAAAAATGTCAGAGATAAAAATTGGTTGGGAGATTGTTGTCAGAAAAAAGAAAAAAAGGAAAAAGTTAGATTTGTATTTTTATCATCATATCTTCCACCTATATGTTGTAAGAAGTAAATTCCGGTTTATTTGATATCAGGTGATTATTAACCGTTGATCTGCACACAATCACACACATATTCGTGTATGTATATATGCTTAGTGGGAAATTATTCACCACATCAATGATTAATAATTACCCGGTGTACTTCACCAGGTGTACCATCTCAAAAATCGTAAATTTCCAATTTAGCAACTGTTAATATTACGTTTACATCCGGAACACTAACTTAATTATAATCGGCCATCGCAATAAATTACAATTCTAATAAGCACAACTGATGACGGAGCCAGCATAGCGGCAGAAGGGGTCATGGCCTCTAACAATTCTCGAATTCCAATTTTCTTATGTAGAGATTTAAAAAAAATTGTATATAATTAGCATTTAATTATTGGCCTTATAAAACATTTTAATGCATTAGGTCCTCGAGAACTTAATTTTTTTCCACTAGTGTGCATAACAATATTTTTACGTCTATGAGAATTAATTATAAATAAAATATTAAGCACAAGCTCTGATAATGCATACATATGGTGTACATATATAGATTATATTTATATCTTATATTCTAATAACATGTAATACGATGAAATTGATTCTAATAATCTTTTATCCACCGCCCTAATTATCAAAGCCATTTTTCAATTGAATTCAACAAATCAAGTAGAAGAAATAAAATCAAATCATAGAACTAGCATATATAAGTATAACTGTAGATTAAATCCAACAACTCCTATATATATAATGTTTCAATGAAATTTTAGCTCAAATAATTATTTACTCCTGTAAAACATAAGAAAAACTATAATATGATTAGACACTATAATTTGAGTAATTAATAACACTTATTTTCATATGGTTAGGCAGAAAATATTGTCGATGTGCTAGTTGTCACAACTTTATATAGTAATAATAAAAAAGGATTAAGTCACAACAAAAATAAGTATTAATGACAACGAAAATAACAATTTTTAATATTAATTATCGCATTCGGATGTCACTTCTGCCATTTTTTAGTTGTAGTGAGTTAAATTTAAGAAAAAATATAAACTAGTAATCGAATAAACGAAGAAACTTAATCAATATATATAGAGGAAGAACGCGAAGAATTTGGATCTAGTGTTCGAAATCACCATTAAGTCTTCGTAAATCTCCCTTTTGCAAGTGTTTGTTATCTTCTTGTTATAATGAATGCTTCATAAAATTCAAGTAATATTTTTATACTTTGTGTAATATTAAAAATTTCAATTACTTTTTAAAGTAGTGGATGAACTAATTAGTCAACATATTTTAACTTTCTTAAACCTAAATTAGATTATTGATTAATTGATTATTAATAATGGATTAGTATTTGATTATTTATTATATCTGACTAAGAAGGTATTTGATTAGTTGCCCGATTTATATTTTCTCCTTTAGTCCCTATTGTAGTCGGATGGATTTTCTAATTAATCGAGAAAATAAAGTTCAACTAATATTATATATTGGAATTAATATAGCCGACAATTAAGTCCCCATTGGACTGCAATTTTCGACTATATAGAGTTATAGAAGGAGTGGAATTTGTGTGTGACTCTAATTCCTTGTGCTATATATAATAGAGATTAGGTTGATGAGAAAAAGAACTCCGACACACGCCTATTCACGTTGGGGAAGAGAATATATTTTTCTCTTCTTCTTTTCTCCCTAAGTTTCTCGATTATAGGTTTCAATTTCTTCAAGTACAAGTCCACCCTTGTAGAAGAATTATTAATCCGGCATATACAATAGATGATTATAGGTTTTTAGAGCAAACTATAATTCCCGAATTTTCTGAGCAGTCCTGCGAAGAAAATCACCATAAATCAACCGTTAGTCGGATAAGCTCGAAATTTATACAGTAGCTTTATAACCCTTGGATCTACAATCTATCCGAAGAGTTTCCCGGAGATATCGGTGAAGGAAGAGGACTGGAAATTTCTGGACAGCAGCTTTTACGAAGGTTGAAGGCTTGACGTGGATCCTCGTTTGTGCGCCGAAGATAGAAACGAATCTGCTCGCGAAAGCTGTGAGTTGCTAGATTAGATTTATTCCGCTTTAAACGAATCTAATCAAAGCATGTTAATAAAATTAAAACCGGCTAATCTAGAACCTCTTGCGAATTTTCATTGAATCCTGGGCTTCACATCCCAACAGTAAGATCATTTACCTTTTTTTTTTTTCTTTTTGTATCCTTATAAGATGCCTACGTATTTTTCATTTCAAAAGATTTTCTAAATTCTTTAATTAATTATTTTTTTCAATTTTGTTTCCTTACATTTCTTGCAATCAATGCATTTTTGTTTGTATTTGACTATTTTCTATGTTCTATTTCAACATTAACACTTTCTGTTGAATTTAATTTGACCTTATTTTGAAATGAATTTTAGTGGCAAACCGAAAACATCCAACTCAAAAAAAATTGTTATGAAATTTAAATACAGTAGAACCTCGATAAATTATAACCCTATTAAAATAATAGTTTCTTCAAGTCCCGACTCGGTAAAAACCTACTAAATTATAAGTTCGATAATTAAATATTTCGCTAAATTAATAGAATTCTCTTAATCCCGACTATATTAATTTGTAGAGATTTAACTGTAATCTCGTTTTTCCAATACATATAAAGCATCGGTTAATACCGTGCAATCTAAGTTGTTACTAACCATATCTAATTCTACACATTTTATTTTATTTTGAAACTTTTCAAGTATTTATTAAATTATTTATTTATAAAAGTAAATGATATTTCAATTCGTAGAAACCTCATCCAAACAGAATTCCAAATCACAACAAACTCCCCCTATCAGATAACTATCTAAGAGATTCAAACTAGTTCAAATACATCTCTCTCTAGACTTCTCTCTCTCTCTAACTCATTCTCACTCTCTCTATAAAACCTAATCTGACTATTTTTAACTCCACCATGACTTTTAACTACTGAACCCTCAGCTCCATATATATACAACAACAACAGAGAATATTCCGGCGGCGGAATTATCCCCAGCTGAAACTAACAGTACTCAAGTAGTGATTCCGATGCGGCCGCATGGTAATTACGCAAGGAAACCCTATCCGCCAGGATACCGGTTCGCGCCGAAAGACACAGAGCTGATTGTCGATTATCTGCTGAAGCGGATCCGAGACGAGTATATACCCGTACCGGAAATCAGCAACGTCAATTTTTACCAGGCCAATCCTCAGACACTGGGAGGTTTGTTTCTGTCTTTTTTAGTGTTTTTTGTTTTTAGGGTTTTTCAACTGTTTTTTGTAGTATTCGTCTGTGTGACGAATTGCAGAAATCGATATATTCTTGATATATTTAACACGTGCTGAAATGTACTTACTGTTTTCCTTTTTTTCTTTTTTCTTTTTTAAAGTTGAAAATTTAGATGTGTTTTTTTTTAGGGTTTTTCAACCTTTTTTTCGTAGTATCCGTCGGTGTGCAGAATCGATATATTCTTGATATATTTAATACTTGCTGAAATGTTCTATTGTTTTTTTTTTCTTTTTTTTTAAATTGAAAATTTTGAGTCTTGTTTTTTTTTTTCTTTGTGTGAATTCTACATGATGAGTTACTATGGTTTCACACGTGTGTAAAAATAGAGTCGGATTTGTCATTGAAGATGAAGATTTAACACGTGTTAAAATTCATATTTATTTTTTATTTTTTATTTTTTTTGGTTGAGGATTTAGATTTTAGATTCAACAAATTTGATTTTTTTTTAAATGGAGATTTAAAAATACAGTCAATATATCATTGAAGATTTAACATGTGTTGAGTTATTATTATTATTTTTATTATTATTATTTTGTATTATTTGGTTGAGATTTTAGATTCTGTGGGTATTGAGTTCATTCATTCACATAATATCTTGTATAGATACTTTATATGTGTGAAGAACATATCTGAAATATTCTTGAAGAATTTAACTTAACACATGCAAATATAATTATATCTATTTTTTTCCCCTCTTTTTATTTTTTTTATTTTTGGATAGCTATCTATCCTAAACTTGGAGAAAATGAGTGGTATTATTTTACGCCGAGGGACCGAAAGTACAAAAACGGGTCCCGCCCTAGTCGATCTGCAGGCACCGGTTATTGGAAAGCAACCGGTTCCGATAAATCTATTTGTTCTTCCGACGGCAAAATTGTTGGTTACAAGAAATCGCTAGTCTTCTACAAAGGAAAACCACCAGCTGGCACCAAGACTAATTGGATCAAGCACGAGTACAGATCTAACGAACCCTCTCGAGCTCGACCTAGAACCGACAAACTTGACATGAGGGTTTTATTTCATTTTATTTTTTTCAATTTTCTTCACTATATATGTTTAAAATCATTTATTTAATTTTGTTTTTTTGGTGTGCAGTTGGACGATTTTGTGTTGTGCCGTGTGTACGAAAAAACGGGTGAACCGGCCGACAATCCGGTCAAGGAAAAGAGTAACGCTCGTCGTACGAATAAGAAAGTTGTTGTGAAAGAAGTTGTTGTTGAAGAAGCTAACGATAATAAAGACGAGCAGCCACAACCCGAAGAAGTAGCTGCCTCGGATTTGCGCGGTGATAATACTAGCCATGATGTGGCGGCACCTCTAAACGAGGACGATCGTTTCGATTCCGAACTATACATTGCCAAATTTGATGTGTCTTCCGAAGAATATCAATTTCCGGAAATCGAACAAATATTTTCAGAAGACGTTGACTTGTACCTTGATTGGCTGCAACTTCCTAACAGCCCTGATTTTAATTCTCAGCAGGTGCAATGTCACGATATTTATGACGGGTCTCGTTTTTATTCTTTTGGCGGTGATTTGAGCTCTACTTTTAATCGGAGCATGCCAAATAAGCGGAATTTTGACAGCATGCAAAACAATGGAATTCCGGAGAGCATGCAAAACAATGGAAATCCGGGCATCATGCAAAATAATTGGAATCCGGGCAGCATGCAAAACAATGGAATTCCGGAGAGCATGCAAAACAATGGAAATCCGGGCATCATGCAAAACAATGGAATTCGGAGAGCATGCAAAACAATGGAAATCCGGGCATCATGCAAAATAATTGGAATCTGGGTTGCATGCAAAATAATTGGAATCCGGGCAGCATGCAAAAAAATTGGAATCCGGGCAGCATGCAAAACAATTGGAATCAGGGCAGCATGCAAAATATTCCAAATCCGGGCAGCATGCAAAATATTCCGAATCCGGGCAGCATGCCAAATATTCAGAATCCGGGCAGCATGCCAAATATTCAGAATCCGGGCAGCAATCAAAATCCATATTACATGCCAAACGATCATCGGGCGGCTTCTGCTGCTTACTATTTTCGACAACATGGGAGGCATAACTTTGGCATGCATGCGCATAATACGAGGAATGTTGCCCCTCAGTTGCCGAATATTTACGGAGAAAACCTAAACGGGAAAAATATTCAACATGGTCACTCAAGCAGCGGGGGCAACAACTTTGTTCCCCCGCCGGGGGTTGGTTCGACAACTTACAACACTGATTATCATCCGAGGAAGAAAGCTCGATCTAATAGTGGTTTGGAGTTGAGGTAGTGCTTTAGGAACTAGTAGTTAGGGTTTTCGTTTTTTCGTTTTCGGCACTTTTTTTTCTGAAATTTGTGACAACAGTATATGTGTTGTTGTTGGTATATGTGATGTAATAGGGAGGTTCGAGCAAAGTTCGAACCCCATGCTCCCCATATTGTGGGGAAGAGATTATATATACCATTTACCTTAGTGATTAATATTTTCAAGTATATTTATATATTCTTAGTCGAGAACTTAATAAATAATTCGTAAATTATATTATGTTAGTTCGTAAAAGTTTTGAATTTCAGATTTGAAATTTTTAGAATATCGAATTGTTTTCGTATACATTGAAATATGGTTGGGTTTTGAATTTTCTTTTTTGGGAAAAAATATCTATGACTTATCTCCTGCTTTCGAATTTTCTCAATCTCCGACGATCTCTTATTTGAGTGTGTTGGTAAGTTTTCGAGTTTTCTCCGTCAATGGTAATGTACAAAAGAAAATGACATGGGGACGTTGACACGTCGAAATGGGGAAACGAACACGGGAAAAAATGGATATGAAAACATGGGAAAGCATATAAATGTTAAAAATATAGGGGTGTGTTCATAAATTCTAAAAGATGATGCAATCTTACATTTATGCTTAACGTCAATTACATGTTATATCCGCAAATTATATAATTTATAAGTTCCAATCAGTATTATTATTCAACAAACTATAGACGGTGCAATAAATTTGTTTTACTATAGAATTGGCATTTATAAAAAATATTAGAACACCACTAGAAGTGAAAATTAATGAGAAATAAGATTTTCAATTGTAATTTAAAGTCTTTATCTAAAAGAGGTTTTAGATTTTCTTTTGGATAAAAAATACAAACATGTTTCTTTTGGGTGGAAATGTATTTTTTCCATTACTATCAGAAACGCCCTCAAAACTTCTAAGTAATTATAAAAACGGCCCTGAAACGTATCCAAAGCACAAATAACATATTTGTACAGAAGTTTCCGTGCATCATAGTGTTGTCACAACATTATTTGCTTTGTATATCAAAATTTAGAAAATATGTCAAAAATAGAAAAAGATAAAACATATTTTAATAATCTGTCTATCTTCTTACACATATATAGTACATTGGACCACACATCCCTATATCAGAGGAGATTAAAGTTTTGAATCTAACTTCAATTCTTCATACACATATGCACTTATAGTTATAACTGTATATATGGACCATTCCACCATCTCTCTCTCTCTCTCTCTCTCTCTCTCTCTCTCTCTCTCTCTCTCTCTCTCTCTCTCTCTCTCTCTCTCTCTCTCTCTCTCTCTCTCTCTCTCTCTCTCTCTCTCTCTCTCTCTTTCTCTCTCTCTCTCTCTCTCTCTCTCTTTTTGTTTATTTATTTTGCCCTGTAAAAGTGAACAGAAAAAGTAAGGCCAGAAAATTAGTAAAACACAAAAAACTGGCATATGTGGCTTTTCGTCTGTACTTGTTTGTTCAAACAGTGACATGTATATATGATCACAATTAAAATAAGTTTTCTTTTTTTTTTTTATCTATAGTCTACTGCTATTATATAACATAAACTCGTATATTCAGTTGGTCTGACTCTGATAACATGTTGAATGACAAAATAAGTTTGTTGCCGTTGTAAATGTATTTACTACAATTTATATCGTAGCGAAAAGAAATACACTTTTGCAACAAAACAAGTTGTTGTCTTACATGAAATTTGTTGTGAAATATATATAATACTGTTCACAACAATATATTTCGTTGCCTATGAAATTCAAATGCAACAAAAATATCTTGTTGCAAAAATGTTAATCTTTAGCCACAAATACTATATTTCGTTGCTAAAATATAACCATTGGCAACGAAACTAATTTCGTCGATATAGAAATCGTTGCCTATTTTACATTTTCTTTTAGTGAACATATATCTTAGTGCAATTGTTTATGCGCTTAATTAACATATGGCATGCAGGTAGTTGACGTGTTCTGAAGTCTATAAATACATGCATGTCCACAAAGCAAGTTTTTATCACAGATTTTAAAAGAGAAAATCAGAGCAAAAAAAAAAAAAAGATATACTAGAGTTATTTCAATATCTCTTTTAGAGTATGTTGTATGAACTCATCTCGAGTACATAACTTATAAAATCTGTTAATTTGTGCTGAAGGCTAGACTTGATTGTACGAAGAATATGTGTAAGATACATTCATAAAAGGTAAGATCATTTATTTTATTTTTATTTTATTTTTTTTATCCTTATAATATTGTTTATATATGTATATTTCACATTTTAAAGGAGTTCACAAGTATTTACTTGTGGATATTAAATCCGATGTTTTACGATTACTCCGTTGTATGTTATGTTTAGAGGTATCATACTTCACATAAATTCTCTATTTTAATTATTTACTAAGAATTCAGGGCTATTGATTATTCCTTTTTTTATATATCATTTATTTATTCTATGGTCTTACAAAACGACAATTACTTAAATACGTTCATATCGCCGAAGAAGTCAAAGGGTCAACAGGTCAAGTTTTACTACAATTACTTGAAATGCGTTTGGGTAACATCCTTTTCTAGTTGGGTACGGCTTCGACTATTCCCGAAACCCGCCAATTAATTAACCATAGACATATTTTAGTGAATGGGCGTATAATAGATATACCAAGTTATCGCTGCAAACCCCGTGATATTATCTCGGCGAAGGATGAACAAAAATCCATGTATTACTATATCTTTGTACTTTTTTATCAATTTTTTTTCTAAATTGTGTAAGTTTAAAAAATTATTTCTTATAAGATGCCTACGTATTTTCATTTTTATAAATTTTCTAAATTCTTTTAATTATTTTTTTCAATTTTATTTTCTTACATTTCTTGCAATCAATACATTTTTGTTTGTATTTGACTTCTATGTTGTATTTCAACATTAACATTTTCTGTTGAATTTAATATGACCTTATTTTGAAATGAATTTGTTTAGTGGCAAACCGAAAACGACCAACTCAAAGAAAATTGCTATGAAATTTAAATACAGTAGAAGCTCGATATATTAATACTCGATAAATTAATAACCTCGTTAAAATTATAGTTTCTTCCAGTCTCGACTCGATATATTAATACTCGATAAATTAATAACCTCGTTAAAATAACAGTTTCTTCTGATATCGACTCGATAAAAGCCTACTAAATCATTAATTCGATAATTAAATATTTCGCTAAATAAATAGAATTCTGTTAATCCCGACTGTATTAATTAGAGATTTAATTGTAATCTCGTTTTTCTAATGTATATAAAGCATTCGCTTATTAACATATTATAAAATCTCCGATTCTTGGTCTAGATACCGTGGAATCTAAGTTGTTACTAACCACTAGTATTTCTCCACGTGCGATGCACGAGGTGATATTGCAAAGAGTAAAAACAATAATAACTTCAACACGTGACATTAAAATGAGTATATTTGAAGAAAATATTAAGCGAAAAGTCATGTATGATTTGAAGAGGAAAACAAAGTTACAAAAATATCATCACCGATTTCGTAGAAACATAAAAAGTTTAATTTTTTTTTTACAATGACGTCATTGACAAAAAAAGGGGAATAACAAATAGAGTTAAGAAAAATTAATAATTAAAAAAAATAGTTACAAAGATGTAAGAGAAATAAAAATTACAATTGAATAACAAAGAATGTTTAAAAAAAATTAAAAATAAAGAAATAGAGAAATTTGAAAATTCAAAAATAAAGAATGTGTAAACTGCGGTAATAAAGAAATTCGGAAATGAAAACATGAAAAAGTACTGAAAATCGAGTATTAGTGAAAACACGAAAACTTAAAAGGTATAGAGACACCTGAGAAGAACGGCAAGATTCATAGACTAAGTGCTTGAAATGTTCTTTGTGGCAAAATTGTATGGGTCGTCTAAAAAATCGTTAACACGTTTAAACTATTAGGAAAGAAAAAAGGCAATAAGTTAGCAAATTAAACAATAAATTAGCAAAGTAAAGTGCTATTGCGTATTGTTTGGGCAAATCTTACTGTGTGCGAGATTTTTTAATGCTTTTTTCACTGCCGAAATCTTTCAATTATTGTAGAAATAACAAACTGATTCAGTTGCATGTCTGACAATTAAAATCATAAAACAATTAAAATGTAAAACCTATAGAATTTGAGACCATTGTATGAGAGTAAGAAAAACACATCAAATCTTATATAAACAAATAGTTATTCGGACATCGATCATAACGTAATCCTGGTTTCTATCGAGCAGAGTCTAAACTTCTACACAATCTTTCATAGTAACAAAACGTAGTGTATGAATCATATGCACTTAACACAAAATAAAATTGTCTAAGAAAAATAACACAAAAAATAAATGACCGTATGAGACCATATTGAGGAAATTTATGTTAGAAAACAAATATTAGAAAGAATATTCATAACTCAATAATAAAATAATCATGGAAAATAAAACCACCCCAGGGATAAGTGATGTAGATATGTTATACATAACATAAAACTCATTGGTTGTGTTTGGTAAGCTTTTGGGCTTCCATTTCCATTTTATTGTGGAGAAAGATGTTTTGGGAGAAGAATTTGAAAATAAAATAAAGTTTGTTTGTGTTTTGAGAGGAGACTAGCAAGTCAAATCATGTCTAAAAGGTGTTGGAAAATGGTATTTTGAAAGAAAAATTTGAAGGATAAAGTGATTTTAGTTTGTAATTTAGTGAAGACAGCTTTCACTGTAGCAGTCAAATCATGTCTGTTAGAGAGAGAAAATTTTGAATTCTTTTTGGGGAAAGTTTTTGAAAATATTTCAGAAAGGTAATTTTATTTTGGGGAAAGAATGAAAACACAACTGCTTAAGAATATTCCTGTCAAATACCTAACAAGTAATATGAAGTTAATAAGAGCCATACTTTAAGATTATATAGCAACACCTGCTTTAAGATTATTTACTGCACCCAAAAGAAACAGATTAATTACTCCACAATTAAATGCTTATACATCTTAAAGAATAAATAAAGATACTCCAAATTTCTTTTCACATAAAAACGAATGAATTATATTCATTTGGTTAACTGAAGCATAACACATGAAAAGGCAAATATAATTACTTGACAACTACTTACATATATCATTATATGTAAGATCAATTATCACTTAATGTGATAGTTTTGTAGGTATGACTTTTAAATACAAAAAAAAAAAAAAAAAAAAAAAAAAAAGATGAAACTTTGGCAATTCTAATTACCAAAATATACCATAGATAAACAACAAAGAAAGTAAACATTCAAGAGGATTGTAATGCATCGAAACAACAAAAACCCAATAACTCAGTGCATAAATGTCATCAAATTAGAAAATTTACCAAAATATACCATAGATAAACATGAGGCGTAAAGTAGGCAATGCAAAAAAAAAATTATCAACAAACGGAAGGGAAATCTGTATGGCCATTATATTAGAGCAGAGACAGATGATCGATGAAGCACGGAGTTGTGGGATGAATTTCACAAATATTTATGGAAGAATCAACTAGGAATATGTAGAAAACTAACGGGAGAAAAACAAAACAAAATATATTGACTTGCAAGTAAACGGACAAAAAATGTTGGGTTTCGGGCACGCGTACGCAGCGGAAAACAAAAATTTTATGCGAATTAAACGAGTTTAAATCACATAAGCACATGCCCGACAAATTAAAATCAATTAATTGCGTACCTTTGCGCTTCCAGCGAAATTAAATAACAACATATATGCTAATTAATTTAACCGAATTTAAATCAATTAACATTCTCGCGTTTAAACCAAATAACATGCTTGCAATGATTTAAAACGATTACACATAATCACATAAAATCATACGAAAGCAAACATGAATATATATAGCGTTTAAACGAAACAAGAACTTCGAGTTCGTGTGTTTACCTCTTGAAGCGTGAGGCAGGAGCGCTAAGCAAGTCGAGATTGCTACGGAAACCAATCCGTACAATCGGGGCAGCAGCGGTGCAGCGGCAGCGGCGGTGAGACGGCCACGGCGGCGCGTGAATCTCACGCGCGGTCTTCCGGGGCGGCGCGTGGGGCAGCGTGCGGCTTCGGCTCGTGCGCTGCTCCTCGATTCTTCGATCTTCGGTCTTCCTCCTCTCGGATTTCACCTCGTATACTTCGATCTACTAAACACGTGGCACTAGACAAATAATAGTTAGAAAAACGGAAGAAAAAGAGAAGGAAAAAGCTACCGAAACAATCGGCCGACGAACGGCCGACGAACGGCGAAACGGCGGCGTTGACGGCGGAGGTGGCCGCGGGAGAGAGAGGCCGAGAGAGAGAGGTGGACGGCTAGGGTTAGGGTTAGGTCTTGTGTGTTTGTGCAAGGCCTATAAATCAAGTATTTATAGTCCCTTGCATAAAACCCTAACGGGCTTAAGTTGGACCGGGCCCAACAGCTTAAGCTCGTTAGTTTCTTTACTTGCTCGTCTCTCTCAATTCAATGATCGGAAAATTGCAACAATTACATTTTCGGAATCATTATAATATCCTCGTCATTACGAGTGCCATCTTTCATTTTCCAACTTTCCAAAAGTGGAAACCCTAGTTCAGTGCACTTTCTAAATTTGGAAACTTCCCGATTTAGAAAGTTCACTAACACGTTTGCCTATTCTTTTCCTTTTCTTATTCTCATTCATAATTACAAATTACGAATGTTGGACTCAATCGTATTGACTTCCAATCATGCAAAGATAAACTATTTTATCTCTGACCGTTTATTCAAAGATCTCATGTGCACGAGCAGTGTGACCCTCGATGGTTCAGGTGTAAGCTAGCCGTGGGCCCACAACCCTTTGTGGTCAAAACTCGTTCCTTAGAGTTACGATTAAGATGAAACTCGTTTCACCTTAATAACCCAACGAATCAAGATTGGCGTCTAGCAACTACGCGTCATGATTCCCTAGATACAAATAAAGTGCCTGCAAGAACCTTCAGATATAGTTAACGTACAGTACGGTCCCTTCGATTCATATGTCCCGATCGAACTAGAGGCATTGGTTCATCGAGACCTATTTATATGTTCAATGACGGTGCGATCGTTCTAAGTGTTGTAATCCTTACGTGCATGACTTAGAGAATCGAATTCTCTAATCATCACTTAGTCAGCTCTGGCCAGAGACTTAGAATGATTACAAACTTTCAGAACACACAGGACATCCAAGACTATTCTAGCGATCGAATCCCCGACTACAATGCACAGACCTCCCACTAGATTTCGGACTGCACGAACACTGGCCCTTGGGATGGTCCTCGGTGGAACTCAGGGACAGGTCACGATACAGCTGGTCCTCTAGTGAAGTCACGGTGATGTCTAGGTTATAAGGACTAATGGTGTACAACTATACCATAGATATCTTTACTCGATTATTGAGAACCACTTACAGATTTCTAGGGTGAGAGAGTTCAGTCAACTCGTCAACTTACGATCACCCACTTATGTATGCCGATATCACAATACCGTTTACTGATGAGATGCATTACACATACACTAAGTGCTAGTCTTAATGGGAAAGGCCGATATCCTCATTAGTGGCGTAACCCTTCGACTAGGAACACGTTTAACAGTTATAATACTTAAGTAAATATCTCACGATCCTAACGATCAATTACTAGTAGTTGTAATAACTGTAAGGACTATATCTATGCTTGTGACAAAGGGACAAAGATATAGAATGCCAAGGTGTTTTATCATTGATACGAATAAAGGTTTGTTTATTACATTAATAAATATGAAAGACCACAGCCACACGTTGGCTTGTTGGTCACCTACTCTAACAATCTCCCACTTGACCTAAAGCCAACTACCCATAAACCGCAATCCCATCGACTCTCGATGTTTCTCATTGACCGATCTTGGTAAATGCTTCGTGAAGGGGTCTGCAACGTTCTCTTCTGAGGTGACTCATTCTACCTTAACTTCACCTCTATCAATGATCTCTCGGATCACGTGATACTTCCTCAGAATATGCTTCGACTTCTGAGGAGATCGCGGCTCCTTAGCTTGTGCCACGGCTCCGGTGTTATCACAGTACAACGGTACTGGATCACTAGCATCAGGAATGACACCCAACTCTTGGATGAATTTCCTTATCCAAGTCCCTTCCTTTGCTGCTTCGGATGCTGCAATGTATTCCGCTTCGGTAGTGGAATCAGCCGTCGTGTTTTGCTTGGAACTCTTCCAACACACGGCACCACCATTAAGCGTGAATATAAATCCAGAATTCGACTTTGAGTCGTCCACGTCTGATTGAAAACTAGAGTCGGTAAAACCCTCTAATTTCAACTCGGCACCCCCATAGACCAAAAATATATCCTTAGTCCTTCGCAAGTACTTGAGGATATCTTTCACGGCTTTCCAGTGAGCCGGGCCGGGGTTAGACTGATATCTGCTTGTGACACTCACAGCATACGCAATATCGGGTCTCGTACATAGCATGCCATACATTATGCTTCCTATGGCAGAAGCATAGGGCGTCATTTTCATCTCCTCGACTTCACTAGGTGTTTGCGGACACATAGATTTCGAGAGACGAACCCCAAGGGACATTGGCAAGAATCCCTTCTTGGATTCTTCCATGCTAAACCGTTTCATAACGGTGTCTATGTACAGGCTTTGGGATAAGCCAAGCATCTTTCTCGCTCTATCTCTATAGATGCGTATTCCTAATACATAAGATGCTTCTCCCAAATCCTTCATTGAGAAACGTGTGGACAACCATGCTTTCGTTTGCTCCAACATTCCTACATCATTCCCAATGAGCAGAATGTCATCAACGTAAAGCACTAAAAATATCACTGCCCTCCCACTAACCTTCTTGTATACACAAGGTTCCTCCGGATTCTTCTCAAAATCAAACTCTTTGATAGTTGAGTCGAACCTAATGTTCCAACTTTGGGATGCTTGTTTCAATCCATAAATGGATCGCTGGAGCTTGCAAACCTTTTGCTCACTTCCAGAAGATATGAAGCCTTCCGGCTGCGCCATGTAAATTTCTTCCTCAATATCTCCATTAAGGAAGGCGGTCTTCACATCCATTTGCCATATCTCGTAGTCGTACCACGCAGCTATGGCCAGCAAAATCCTAATGGACTTCAGCTCCGTGACTGGCGAAAAGGTTTCCTCATAGTCAACACCTTGCCTTTGAGTGTATCCTTTCGCTACCAATCTAGCTTTATAGGTCGACACCTTTCCATCCACTCCAATTTTCTTCTTCTAGATCCACTTGCAGCCAATAGGAACAATTCCTTTAGGTGGATCTACCAAGGTCCACACCTTGTTGGAGTACATGGAGTCCATTTCGGATTTCATGGCAGTTAGCCAATGTCCCATGTCCGCATCCGATACGGCCTCATTGTAGGTTCTTGGATCTCGTCCAAGATCAATATGATCTTCATCATTTTCGAGGAGGAATAACCTATCCGGCATTTTCCGAACTCTTTCGGATCTACGTACCGTAGGTTCAGGAGGTATATTAGTGGTTTGTTGTATTGGTTCGATTACTTGTTCTTGCGTTTGAACTTCATTTTGTGGTTCTTGAACTACTTCAAGTTCTATCATGCTGCCCTTTCTATCGGATAGAAACTCCATTTCCAAAAAGGTGGCATTTCTTGAAACAAACGTCTTTGCTTCTTTGACATAATAGAACTCGTATCCCATTGAGTCTTCGGGATACCCCACAAAATAGCACAAGTCGGATTTACTATCCAACTTATCTCCCACTAGCCCCTTCACATAAGCGGGACAACCCCATATCCTAATATGTTTGTAGTTGGGTTTCCGGGAATGCCAAAGTTCATACGGTGTGGATTTAACTGCTTTGGTGTTAACTCTATTCAGCAAATACGCGGCAGTACGAAGTGCATGACCCCACAAGTATGCCGGTAAGTTTGTGAACCCCATCATTGATCGAACCATATCTAATAAAGTTCGATTCCGACGTTTGGATACTCCATTAAGTTGAGGAGTTCCCGGTGGAGTCCATTGGGACTGTATCCCGTTTTCTTTTAGATAGTCAATGAACTCGATGCTCAAGTATTCTCCACCACGATCGGATCGCAGCTTCTTAATACTTCGTCCGAGTTGCTTTTCCACTTCGTGTCTAAAATCTTTGAACCTTTCAAATGTTTCGGACTTGTACTTCATCAAGTACACATACCCATACCTAGAATAATCGTCGGTAAAGGTAGCGAAGTAGTTATATCCACCCTTCACACTAACACTTAGTGGACCACATACGTCTGTATGGATCAAATCCAAAAGACCCTCGGCTCGTTCCATTTTCCCTTTGTAGGGTGATTTGGTCATTTTCCCTTTAAGAAGTTGTTGTTGAAGAAGCTAACGATAAAAAAGACGAGCAGCCACAACCCGAAGAAGTAGCTGCCTCGGATTTGCGCGGTGATAATACTAGTGGTGATGCGGCGGCACCTCTAAACGAGAACGATCGTTTCGATCCCGAACTATTCATTGCCAATTTCGATGTGTCTTCCAAAGAATATCAATTTCCGGATTTCGAACTAGTATTTTCAGATGAGGTTGACTTGAACCTTGATTGGCTGCAACTTCCTAACAGCCCTGATTTTAATTCTCAGCAGGTGCCTTGTCACGATATTTACGACGGGTCTCGTTTTTATTCTTTTGGCAGTGATTTGAGCTCTACTTTTAATCGGAGCATGCCAAATAAGCGGAATTTGGACAGCATGCAAAACAATGGAATTCCGGAGAGCATGCAAAACAATGGAAATCCGGGCATCATGCAAAATAATTGGAATCCGGGCAGCATGCAAAACAATGGAATTCCGGAGAGCATGCAAAACAATGGAATTCCGGGCATCATGCAAAATAATTGGAATCCGGGGAGCATGCAAAACAATGGGATTCCGGAGAGCTTGAAAAACAATGGAAATCCGGGCAGCATGCAAAATAATTGGAATCCGGGCAGCATGCGAAACAATTGGAATCCGGGCAGCATGCAAAACAATTGGAATCAGGGCAGCATGCAAAATATTCCGAATCCGGGCAGCATGCAAAACAATTGGAATAAGGGCAGCATGCAAAATATTCCGAATCCGCGCAGCATGCAAAATATCCGGAATCCGGGCAGCAAGCAAAATCCATATAATAACATGCCAAACGATCACCGGGCGGTTTCTACTACTTACCATTTTCGACAACATCACGGGCATAACTTTGGCATGCATGCGCAGAATACGGGGAATTTTGCCCCTGTGTTGTCGAATATTTACGGAGAAAACGTAGAGGGGAAAAATATTCAACATGGTCACTCAAGCAGCAGGGGCAACAACTTTGTTCCCCCGCCGGGGGTTGGTTCGACTACTTACAACACTGATTATCATCCGAGGAAAAAACTCGATATAATAGTGGTTTGGAATTGAGGCAGTGCTTTAGGAACTAGTAGTTAGGGTTTTCGTTTTTTCGTTTTCGAGACTTTTTTTTCTTTCTGAAGTTTGTGACAACATGTTGTTGTTGGTATATGTGATGTAACGGGGAGGTTCGAGCAAAGCTCGAACCCCATGCTCCCCATATTGTGGGGGAGGGACAAATACCATTTACCTTGGTGATTAATATTTTCAAGAATATATATATAATAAATAATTCATAAATTATATTATATTAGTTCTTAAAGTTTTGAATTTCATATTTGTAATTTTTAGAATGTCGATTTTATTTTGTATACATTGAAGTTGGGTTTTTAATTTTATTTTTCGGGAAAAAATATGTCTTTTTGGATAGAAGCTTTTACTCTATGACTTATCTCCAGCTTTCGAGTTTTCTCAATCTCCGACGATCTCTTATTTGAGTTTCGAGTTTTCTCCGTCAATGGTAAGGTACAAAAAAAATGACATGGGGACGTGGACACGGCGAAATGGGGAAACGAACACGGGAAAAATCCTATTTTTGTGAAAAAATGGATATGAAAACATGGGAAAGCATAGAAATATTAAAAATATAGGGGGTGTGTCCCTAAATTCTAAAAGATGATTGCATTTATGCTTAACGTCAATTACATATTGCATCCACAAATTATTAATAATTTACAAGTTTCAATGCATATTATCATTCAACAAATTATAGCTGGTGCAGATAAATTTGTTTTACTGTAGAATTGGCATTTATAAAAAATATTAGAACACCACTAGAAGTGAGAATTAAAGAGAAATAAAATTTTCCAAGCACAATTCCAACTCTTTTTGTGAAAGAGGTTCTAGATTTTTTTTTGGGTGGAAATGCAATTATATTTTTTCATTATTATACAAACATGTTTTTGCGTTTCGAATACATTTTTTTCCATTACTATCAGAAACGCCCTCAAAACTTTTAAGTAATTAGAAAAACGGCCCCGGAACGTATCCAAAGCGCAAATAACACATTTGTACAGAAGTTTCCGTGCATCATAGTGTTGTCACAACATTATTTGTTTTATATATATCAAAAATTAGAAAACATGTCAAAAATATAAAAAGATAAAACATATTTTAATTATATGTCTATCTTCTTAGTTCTTACACATATATAGTACATTGGACCACACATCCCATATATCAGAGGAGATTAAAGTTTTGAATCAATTCTTCATACACATATGCACTTATAGTTATAACTGTATATATGGACCCTCTCTCTCTCTCTCTCTCTCTCTCTCTCTCTCTCTCTCTCTCTCTCTCTCTCTCTCTCTCTCTCTCACACACACACACACACACACACACCCACACACCCCAGTGATGGGAAAGAATAAGGTCCACATTTTTTCAGACCAGACTTTAAGAAGAGAATTAATATGTAATAGTTAAAAGGTGTACAGATCACTTGTATACATACATTGTTCTTTTGGCTCAATGGAGGTTAGTACTCTTTAATTTGATTATTTAATAAATTTTCCTATATTTCTTTTTTATTTTCTTACACTGTGTAAGAAAGGAAAATAAGTCCATGACCAATCGATATAATTTCTCATCATGTTTATGTATATTCATTATAAAATAAAAGGTTCATTTTTCCATAAATTTATTGTGGAAATGTTTATTCAACGAAAAAAAACCTCAAATAAAGGGCAAATTACACATCACCCGTTATAAATTTCTAATATTCGCACTTTACCTCCTAATTAAAAATTTAAAAAAGTGAATGACCCACTTCAAAATGTTATTCTTATTGCACATTACGCCAATAGCAAAATTCCGATGAATTATATTCATAATGGGAATATAATTGAGTGTTTTTGTTGCACGAACCCGTTTAGATGTTATTTTTTGTTGTGTGTTACCCATTCAAAACACTATTTTTCTGCACATGACCCCTTAAAATATTACTTTTATTGCACGATACCCACCGAAAATTGTCTTCTAGGGTAAAATGAAATCAAAACAATACTTAGAGGGGGGGGGGGGGTTTATCCCTTTTTTGAATATTTAGAGAAGAGAGTGCAAAAAATGAAAAAAATTATAGAGGGTTAAGTGCATTTTATCCTAAAATAAATTAATCTAACTAATTAGTGGGATTTGTGGCAATTTCTTGTACCAAAAGGCGAAATCCCTCGCCCCATGGCAGAATCTCTCGGCGGCAGTTTCTTGTATTTTCTTGAATTCATTACAAAGGGAACATTACTAGTCGTCGTACCTAATAATCCACGCGTGACCCCACTCTCCCCTTTTAGGACATTAATAAGGCAACTCCATCTACCATCAGCGCACGTTAGCAAAAGCCTGAGGGGTGTTGCATAAAATGCGCTGGTGTCAACTTCACATGCAAAATGATGATGCTAAAATGTAGATCATCAGGAGTAATGTATAAAATGAACTGGGAGAGCAAAGCGGATCAGTAGCTTGACAACTTGATGATCCTGACAGTGGAAATAGTCCAGAGAATACAGTTGATAGTATTACTCAGTTAATAGGACGTACCTTAAGGAATGAGTTCAAACCTTTATTTATAGCTTAGTTGAGATTGCCGGGCCCGAACCTTACTTGAAGGTGATTGGGCCTCGGTGATAATGGTCTTCGATATTGGGCTCGTGGCCCAGTAGGTAAATAAATTGTAGGCCCATTGGGTTGGCCCAATTAGGCATATCATTAAGCCCCCCACTCTCGAGTCGATGTGGGGGCCATGTCGAAATGGGTTTTCAATCGTGTCGAGAGTAAAAATTGTAGTGTTCGTTCTTTGGCATATGGCACGATGGTGTGCGAAAATGTATTGGAGCGTGTGTCGGAGGGGCGTGAATGCGCGTTGGCGCATAGCGCGACCTAGTTGTCGCGATGTAAGTTAATTGAGTCGTCGGTTTTGTCCCGCGACGATGTAGTAGCGAATTATCTCCTCGTGGGAGTTGTCTCGTCGCGGGGTAATAGTGTTGATCGAGTTATCTCCTCGTAGGAGTTGTCTCGCGATAATGTAGTAGCACGGATCAAGTAATCTCCTCGTGGGAGTTGTCTCTGGGGTAATAGAGTTGATCGAGTTATGTCCTCGTGGAAGTTGTTTCACGATAATATAGTAGCACGGATCTAGTATTCTCCTCGTGGGAGTTGTTATTTTTCGACATTGTCAATGTTTTGACGCGTTGCTTATATGTGTTTACATATAGCCTTGTGCGTGAAGTACTTGAGGAGGGGATCAGACTCTCAAGATTTTTTTTATGGGGGTCGTGCCCCTTGTTAGACCTCGTGAGTCTTAAGTAGGTTTGGACCGTGGCCACGTTTTAATGAATGACCCATCGAAAACAGGTAGATAAATTTGAGTAATCAAGTTGGCCAACTATATAGATTCTCATAATATCTCTAAGTGCTTCTAGGATTGTAATCGTGCTAACTTGAGCTTGCGATTATATAGTGAATTTTGGGCGAGCAGTCTCCTCATAGGAGTTATCTTGCAGCGAAGTTGTAGGAGCATTGGATGACGCGCGTCTAAGGAGCGTGCGGATTGAGGTCGCTCATAGCGAGTTGTCTCCTCGTGGGAGTTGTCTCGCAGCGAGTCTTTTTATCGAGCGAGGTGGCTGCACGTGGGAGTTGCCTTGCAACGAATTTGTAGTGCCGAGCGAGTTGGCTCCTCGTGGGAGTTGTCTCGCTGCGGGTTGTAGTACCGAGCGAGTAATCTCCTCGTGGGAGTTGTCTCGCTGCGGGTTCGTATTACCGAGCGAATTGGCTTCTCGTGGGAGTTATCTCGCTGCGGGTCGTAATATCGAGCGAGTTGGTTGCACGTGGGAGTTGCCTTGCAACGGATTTGTAGTATCAAGCGAGTTGGCTCCTCGTGGGAGTTGTCTCGCTGCGGGTTGTGGTACCGAGCGAGTTGGATCCTCGTGGGAGTTGTCTCACTGCGGGTTCGTAGTACCGAACGAGTTGGCTCCTCGTGGGAGTTGCCTCGCTGCGGGTCGTAGGATGGAGAGAGTGGTCTCCTCGTATGAGTTATCTCATTGTGGGTTCGCAGACCCGAGGGAGTTGACTCCTCGTGGGAGTTACCTCGCAACGGGTTATATGACTGAGCGAGTTATCTCATTGTGGGAGTTCTCTAGCTACGGGTTGTAGTTCCGAGCGAGTTGGCTCCTCGTGGGAGTTGTCTCGCTGCGGATTGTAGGACGGAGCGAGTGGTCTCCTCGTGGGAGTTGTCTCGCTGTGGCGTTGAGACCCGAGGGAGTTGGCTCCTCGTGGGAGTTGCCTCGCAACGGGTTATAGGACGGAGCGAGTAGTCTCCTCGTGGGAGTTATCTCGCTATGGCGTTGAGACCCGAGGGAGTAGTCTCCTCGTGGGAGTTGCATCGCAACGGGTTATAGGACAGAGCGAGTGGTCTCCTTGTGGGAGTTATCTCGCTGTGGTTTCGTAGACCCGAGGGAGTTGGCTCCTCGTGGGAGTTGCCTCGCAGCGGGTTGTAGGACGGAGCGAGTGGTCTCTCCGTGGGAGTAACCTCGCTATGGTTTCGTAGACCCGAGGTTGGCTCCTCGTGGGAGTTGTCTCGCAAGCCCCCCACTCTCGAGACGATGTGGGAGCCAAGTCGAAAGGGGTACCGGATCGTATTGAGAGTAGATCGGTGTTGTAGTCTTGCGTAAATCGTTGGCATGGCGTGGAGAAATAATTTTTTTTTTCTCATTTGATAGCGAACGCAATTTGGTAGGTGCTTTAAAGGCCTCGCGCAATTTGGTGGAGCGCGTTGAAATTCTCGTGCGATTTGGTGAAGCGAGTAAAAATCAACGCGCAATTTGGTGAAGAGTATTGACAGTTGCGCGCGCTCCGAGGATCAGAGGCGGCGTATGGAAGAGCACGCGCGCTTGGGATCGCGCGCGCGGTGGCAGCCTTTGGAAGCCGCATGAGAGAGAGTGCAGAGCGGTCAAATAAATTCATGGGGAAGCGCGCGCAATAATTACAGAAGAGAGAGAAAGAGTAGTGCAATAAATGCTGGAGGAGAGAGAGGGGGTAGGCACGTGATCTCCCCTCTTACTTCCTTTTTCTTTCCTTTTTTTTATATTATTTTTCTTTTTTCTTTTTTGGCGGGCCCGCGCGCGCTGCACGATGGGCGCGTGGCAGTCACGCGCGCGTGCTGCTCACGCGCTCTTCTTTTTTTTTTTTTGTTTTTTTTTTCTTTTTAGCTGCGCGCGCGCTGCCCATTTGGCACGTGGCTTCCACACGCTCTACCCTTTTTTTTTTCTTTTTTTTTTTTTTTTTTTTTTTTTTTTTTTTTGTTTTTTCTCCTGGCCGGCCACGCGGGTGCTGCCCATGGGGGCGTGGCAGGCACGCGCGCCTGGTGTGTGCCCTGTTCAATTTTTTTTTTTCATCTTTCTTCTTTCTTTCTTCTTCTAATTCTTCTTTTTTCTTCTATTTTTTCATCTTCTTATTTTTTCTTTTTCTTTCTTCTTCTGTTTTTTCATCTTTTTTTTTTTTCATCTTCCTCTGGGGTCTCGCGTGCGCGATTTTACCCCCTTCTTTTTTTACTCTGGTGGTTGATGTTCACCCCTTGGGATGTTATATTTTTTTAGTAGGGAGATTATACTAATTCGTGTATGTATATATGCTTAGTGGGAAATTATTCACCACATCAATGATTAATAATTACCCGGTGTACTTCACCAGGTGTACCATCTCAAAAATCGTAAATTTCCAATTTAGCAAGTGTTAATATTACGTTTACATCCGGAACACTAACTTAATTATAATCGGCCATCGCAATAAATTACAATTCTAATAAGCACAACTGATGACGGAGCCAGCATAGCGGCAGAAGGGGTCATGGCCTCTAACAATTCTCGAATTCCAATTTTCTTATGTAGAGATTTAAAAAAAATTGTATATAATTAACATTTAATTATCGGCCTTATAAAACATTTTAATGCATTAGGTCCTCGAGAACTTAATTTTTTTCCACTAGTGTGCATAACAATATTTTTACGTCTATGAGAATTAATTATAAATAAAATATTAAGCACAAGCTCTGATAATGCATACATATGGTGTACATATATAGATTATATTTATATCTTATATTCTAATAACATGTAATACGATGAAATTGATTCTAATAATCTTTTATCCACCGCCCTAATTATCAAAGCCATTTTTCAATTGAATTCAACAAATCAAGTAGAAGAAATAAAATCAAATCATAGAACTAGCATATATATGTATAACTATAGATTCAATCCAACAACTCCTATATATATAATGTTTCAATGAAATTTTAGCTCAAATAATTATTTACTCCTGTAAAACATAAGAAAAACTATAATATGATTAGACACTATAATTTGAGTAATTAATAACACTTATTTTCATATGGTTAGGCAGAAAATATTGTCGATGTGCTAGTTGTCACAACTTTATATAGTAATAATAAAAAAGGATTAAGTCACAAGAAAAATAAGTATTAATGACAACGAAAATAACAATTTTTAATATTAATTATCGCATTCGGATGTCACTTCTGCCATTTTTTACTTGTAGTGAGTTAAATTTAAGAAAAAATATAAACTAGTAATCGAATAAACGAAGAAACTTAATCAATATATATAGAGGAAGAACGCGAAGAATTTGGATCTAGTGTTCGAAATCACCATTCAGTCGTCGTAAATCTCCCTTTTGCAAGTGTTTGTTATCTTCTTGTTATAATGCTTCATAAAATTCAAGTAATATTTTTATACTTTGTGTAATATTAAAATTTTCAATTACTTTTTAAAGTAGTGGATGAACTAATTAGTCAACATATTTTAACTTTCTTAAACCTAAATTAGATTATTGATTAATTGATTATTAATAATGGATTAGTATTTGATTATTTATTATATCTGACTAAGAAGGTGTTTGATTAATTGCCCGATTTATATTTTCTCCTTTAGTCCCTATTGTAGCCGAATGAATTTTCTAATTAATCGAGAAAATAAAGTTCAACTAATATTATATATTGGAATTAATATAGCCGAAAATTAAGTCCCCATTGGACAACAATTTTCGACTATATAGAGTTATAGAAGGAGTGGAATTTGTGTGTGACTCTAATTCCTTGTGCTATATATAATAGAGATTAGGTTGATGAGAAAAAGAACTCCGACACACGCCTATTCACGTTGGGGAAGAGAATATATTTTTCTCTTCTTCTTTTCTCTCTAAGTTTCTCGATTATAGGTTTAAATTTCTTCAAGTACAAGTCCACCCTTGTAGAAGAATTATTAATCCGGCATATACAATAGATGATTATAAGTTTTTAGAGCAAACTATAATTCCCGAATTTTCTGAGCAGTCCTGCGAAGAAAATCACCATAAATCAACCGTTAGTCGGATAGTCTCGAAATTTATACGGTAGCTTTCTAACCCTTAGATCTACAATCTGTCTGAAGGGTTTCCCGATCGGATCAACGGTCGCGGAGATATCGGTGGATCCTCGTTCGTGCGCCGAAGATAGAAACGAATCTGCTCGTGAAAGCTGTAAGTTGCTAGATTAGATTTATTCCGCTTTAAACGAATCTAATCAAAGCATGTTAATAAAATTAAAACCGGCTAATCTAGAACCTCTTGCGAATTTTCATTGAATCCTGGGCTTCACATCCCAACAGTAAGATCATTTACCTTTTTTTTTTTTTCTTTTTGTATCCTTATAAGATGCCTACGTATTTTTCATTTCAAAAGATTTTCTAAATTCTTTAATTAATTATTTTTTTCAATTTTGTTTCCTTACATTTCTTGCAATCAATGCATTTTTGTTTGTATTTGACTATTTTCTATGTTCTATTTCAACATTAACACTTTCTGTTGAATTTAATTTGACCTTATTTTGAAATGAATTTTAGTGGCAAACCGAAAACATCCAACTCAAAAAAAATTGTTATGAAATTTAAATACAGTAGAACCTCGATAAATTATAACCCTATTAAAATAATAGTTTCTTCAAGTCACGACTCGGTAAAAACCTACTAAATTATAAGTTCGATAATTAAATATTTCGCTAAATTAATAGAATTCTCTTAATCCCGACTATATTAATTTGTAGAGATTTAACTGTAATCTCGTTTTTCCAATACATATAAAGCATCGGTTAATACCGTGCAATCTAAGTTGTTACTAACCATATCTAATTCTACACATTTTATTTTATTTTGAAACTTTTCAAGTATTTATTTAATTATTTATTTATAAAAGTAAATGATATTTCAATTCGTAGAAACCTCATCCAAACAGAATTCCAAATCACAACAAACTCCCCCTATCAGATAACTATCTAAGAGATTCAAACTAGTTCAAATACATCTCTCTCTAGACTTCTCTCTCTCTCTAACTCATTCTCTCTCTCTCTATAAAACCTAATCTGACTATTTTTAACTCCACCATGACTTTTAACTACTGAACCCTCAGCTCCATATATATACAACAACAACAGAGAATATTCCGGCGGCGGAATTATCCCCAGTTGAAACTAACAGTACTCAAGTAGTGATTCCGATGCGGCCGCATGGTAATTACGCAAGGAAACCCTATCCGCCAGGATACCGGTTCGCGCCGAAAGACACAAAGCTGATTGTCGATTATCTGCTGAAGCGGATCCGAGACGAGTATATACCCGTACCGGAAATCAGCAACGTCAATTTTTACCAGGCCAATCCTCAGACACTGGGAGGTTTGTTTCTGTCTTTTTTTAGTGTTTTTTGTTTTTAGGGTTTTTTTTAGGGTTTTTCAACTGTTTTTTGTAGTATTCGTCTGTGTGACGAATTGCAGAAATCGATATATTCTTGATATATTTAACACGTGCTGAAATGTACTTACTGTTTTCCTTTTTTTCTTTTTCTTTTTTAAAGTTGAAAATTTAGATGTGTTTTTTTTTAGGGTTTTTCAACTGTTTTTCGTAGTATCCGTCGGTGTGCAGAATCGATATATTCTTGATATATTTAATACTTGCTGAAATGTTCTACTGTTTTTTTTTTTCTTTTTTTTTTTAAAATTGAAAATTTAGAGTCTTGTTTTTTTTTTCTTTGTGTGGATTCTACATGATGAGTTACTATGGTTTCACACGTGTGTAAAAATAGAGTCGGATTTGTCATTGAAGATGAAGATTTAACACGTGTTAAAATTCATATTTATTTTTTATTTTTATTTTTTATTTGGTTGAGTAACGCTCGTCGTGCGAATAAGAAAGCTGTTGTGAAAGAAGTTGTTGTTGAAGAAGCTTACGATAATAAAGACGAGCAGCCACAACCCGAAGAAGTAGCTGCCTCGGATTTGCGCGGTGATAATACTAGCCATGATGTGGCGGCACCTCTAAACGAGGACGATCGTTTCGATTCCGAACTATACATTGCCAAATTCGATGTGTCTTCCGAAGAATATCAATTTCCGGAAATCGAACAAATATTTTCAGAAGACGTTGACTTGTACCTTGATTGGCTGCAACTTCCTAACATCCCTGATTTTAATTCTCAGCAGGTGCAATGTCACGATATTTATGACGGGTCTCGTTTTTATTCTTTTGGCGGTGATTTGAGCTCTACTTTTAATCGGAGCATGCCAAATAAGCGGAATTTTGACAGCATGCAAAACAATGGAATTCCGGAGAGCATGCAAAACAATGGAAATCCGGGCATCATGCAAAATAATTGGAATCCGGGCAGCATGCAAAACAATGGAATTCCGGAGAGCATGCAAAACAATGGAAATCCGGGCATCATGCAAAACAATGGAATTCCGGAGAGCATGCAAAACAATGGAAATCCGGGCATCATACAAAATAATTGGAATCTGGGCAGCATGCAAAATAATTGGAATCCGGGCAGCATGCAAAACAATTGGAATCCGGGCAGCATGCAAAACAATTGGAATCAGGGCAGCATGCAAAATATTCCAAATCCGGGCAGCATGCCAAATATACGAAACCCTACCCTCCTGGATACCGGTTCGCGCCGAAAGACGTAGAGCTGATTGTCGATTATCTGATGAAGCGGATTCGAGACGAGCATATACCCGTACCGGAAATCAGCGACGTCAATCTTTATCAGGCCAATCCTCAGACACTAGGAGGTTTGTTTCTCTCTTTTTTAGTGTTTTTTTTTTAGGATTTTTTTTAGGGTTTTTCAACTGTTTTTTGTAGTATCCGTGTGTGTGACGAAACGCAGAAATCGATATATTCTTGATATATTTAACACGTGCTGAAATGTACTTACTGTTTTCCTTTTTTTCTTTTACTTTTTTAAAGTTGAAAATTTAGATGTGTTTTTGTTTTTGGGTTTTTCAACTGTTTTTCGTAGTATCCATCAGTGTGACGAAACGCAGAATCGATATATTCTTGATATATTTAATACTTGCTAAAATGTTCAACTGTTTTCTTTTTTTTTTCTTTTTTTTTAAATTGAAAATTTAGAGTCTTGTTTTTTTTTTCTTTACGTGGATTCTACATGATGAGTTACTATGGTTTCACACGTGTGTAAAAATAGAGTCGGATTTATCATTGAAGATGAAGATTTAACACGTGTTAAAATTCATATTTATTTTTTATTTTTTAATTTTTTTGGTTGAGATTTTAGATTTTAGATTAAACAAATTTGAATTTATTTTTTAAATTGAGATTTGAAAATACAGTCTATCATTGAAGATTTAACATGTGTTGTTTTATTATTATTATTATTTTGTATTATTTGGTTGAGATTTTAGATTCTGTGGGTATTGAGTTCATTCACATGATATCTTGTATAGATACTTTATATGTGTGAAGAACACATCTGAAATATTCTTAAAGATTTAACTTAACACATGCAAATTTAATTATATCTATTTTTTTCCCTTCTTTTTATTTTTTTTAGTTTTGGATAGCTATCTATCCTAAACTTGGAGAAAATGAGTGGTATTATTTTACACCGAGGGACCGAAAGTACAAAAACGGGTCCCGCCCTAGTCGATCTGCAGGCACCGGTTATTGGAAAGCAACCGGTTCCGATAAATCTATTTGTTCTTCCGACGACAAAATTGCTGGTTACAAGAAATCGCTAGTCTTCTACGAAGGAAAACCGCCAGCTGGCACCAAGACTAATTGGATCATGCATGAATACAGATCTAACGAACCCTCTCGAGCTCGACCTAGAACCGACAAACTTGACATGAGGGTTTTATTTTATTTTCTTTTTTTTTTCAATTTTCTTCACTATATATATTTAAAATCATTTATTTAATTTTATTTATTTTTTGGTGTGCAGTTGGACGATTTTGTGCTGTGCCGTGTGTACGAAAAAACGGGTGAATCGGCCGACAATCCGGTCAAGGAAAAGAGTAAAGCTCGTCGTGCGAATAAAGAAGCTGTTGCGCCAGAAGTTGTTGTTGAAGAAGCTAACGATAAAAAAGACGAGCAGCCACAACCCGAAGAAGTAGCTGCCTCGGATTTGCGCGGTGATAATACTAGCGGTGATGCGGCGGCACCTCTAAACGAGAACGATCGTTTCGATCCCGAACTATTCATTGCCAATTTCGATGTGTCTTCCAAAGAATATCAATTTCCGGAATTCGAACTAGTATTTTCAGATGAGGTTGACTTGAACCTTGATTGGCTGCAACTTCCTAACAGCCCTGATTTTAATTCTCAGCAGGTGCCTTGTCACGATATTTACGACGGGTCTCGTTTTTATTCTTTTGGCAGTGATATGAGCTCTACTTTTAATCGGAGCATGCCAAATAAGCGGAATTTGGACAGCATGCAAAACAATGGAATTCTGGAGAGCATGCAAAACAATGGAAATCCGGGCATCATGCAAAATAATTGGAATCCGGGCAGCATGCAAAACAATGGAATTCCGGAGAGCATGCAGAACAATGGAATTCCGGGCATCATGCAAAATAATTGGAATCCGGGGAGCATGCAAAACAATGGGATTCCGGGCATCATGCAAAATAATTGGAATCTGGGTTGCATGCAAAATAATTGGAATCCGGGCAGCATGCAAAACAATTGGAATCCGGGCAGCATGCAAAACAATTGGAATCAGGGCAGCATGCAAAATATTCCGAATCCGGACAGCATGCCAAATATTCAGAATCCGGGCAGCATGCCAAATATTCAGAATCCGGGCAGCAATCAAAATCCATATTACATGCCAAACGATCATCGGGCGGCTTCTGCTGCTTACTATTTTCGACAACATGGGGGGCATAACTTTGGCATGCATGCGCATAATACGAGGAATGTTGCCCCTCAGTTGCCGAATATTTACGGAGAAAACCTAAACGGGAAAAATATTCAACATGGTCACTCAAGCAGCGGGGGCAACAACTTTGTTCCCCCGCCGGGGGTTGGTTCGACAACTTACAACACTGATTATCATCCGAGGAAGAAAGCTCGATCTAATAGTGGTTTGGAGTTGAGGTAGTGCTTTAGGAACTAGTAGTTAGGGTTTTCGTTTTTTCGTTTTCGGCACTTTTTTTTCTGAAATTTGTGACAACAGTATATGTGTTGTTGTTGGTATATGTGATGTAACAGGGAGGTTCGAGCAAAGTTCGAACCCCATGCTCCCCATATTGTGGGGAAGAGATTATATATACCATTTACCTTAGTGATTAATATTTTCAAGTACATTTATATATTCTTAGTCGAGAACTTAATAAATAATTCGTAAATTATATTATGTTAGTTCGTAAAAGTTTTGAATTTCATATTTGAAATTTTTAGAATATCGAATTGTTTTCGTATACATTGAAATATGGTTGGGTTTTGAATTTTCTTTTTTGGGAAAAAATATCTATGACTTATCTCCTGCTTTCGAATTTTCTCAATCTCCGACGATCTCTTATTTGAGTGTGTTGGTAAGTTTTCGAGTTTTCTCCGTCAATGGTAATGTACAAAAGAAAATGACATGGGGACGTTGACACGTCGAAATGGGGAAACGAACACGGGAAAAATCTTATTTTTCCGAAAAAAAAATGGATATGAAAACATGGGAAAGCGTATAAATGTTAAAAATATAGGGGTGTGTTCATAAATTCTAAAAGATGATGCAATCTTACATTTATGCTTAACGTCAATTACATGTTGCATCCACAAATTATATAATTTATAAGTTCCAATCAGTATTATTATTCAACAAACTATAGACGGTGCAATAAATTTGTTTTACTATAGAATTGGCATTTATAAAAAATATTAGAACACCACTAGAAGTGAAAATTAATGAGAAATAAGATTTTCAATTGTAATTTAAAGTCTTTATCTAAAAGAGGTTTTAGATTTTCTTTTGGATAAAAAATACAAACATGTTTCTTTTGGGTGGAAATGTATTTTTTCCATTACTATCAGAAACGCCCTCAAAACTTCTAAGTAATTATAAAAACGGCCCTGAAACGTATCCAAAGCACGAATAACATATTTGTACAGAAGTTTCCGTGCATCATAGTGTTGTCACAACATTATTTGCTTTGTATATCAAAATTTAGAAAATATGTCAAAAATATAAAAAGATAAAACATATTTTAATAATCTGTCTATCTTCTTACACATATATAGTACATTGGACCACACATCCCTATATCAGAGGAGATTAAAGTTTTGAATCTAACTTCAATTCTTCATATACATATGCACTTATAGTTATAACTGTATATATGGACCATTCCACCACTCTCTCTCTCTCTCTCTCTCTCTCTCTCTCTCTCTCTCTCTCTCTCTCTCTCTCTCTCTCTCTCTCTCTCTCTCTCTCTCTCTCTCTCTCTCTCTCTCTCTCTCTCTCTCTCACACACACACACGAGTGATTGGAAAGAATAAGGTCCACATTTTTTCAGACCAGACTTTAAGAAGAGAATTAATATGTAATAGTTAAAGGGTGTACAGATCACTTTTATATATACATCACTATTACAACCCTATCATTGTTTACATCATTATTATTATTATTATATTTTATTTTATTTTATCATAACTCCTATTGCATTAGTTTCAGAGTTTCCTAAGTTTATAAAAAGATTGCTACATTTTATTTATAAAAAAAGCCAAAAGCTACTATAGCAAATTCAATGGCATTATTAGAAAGAGTTGTTTTATTCTGCTTCATTCTCTCCTTCACTACAAACCCTTTTGCACTACCTAATAAAGAACAAGAATCTGACCGGATTTCGAAGCTTCCGGGACAGCCTCCGGTGAACTTCCGGCAGTTCTCCGGGTATGTTACGTTGAACGAAGAACACGGGCGGGCGTTTTTTTATTGGTTGACTGAGGCCACAAGCAATGTTGCAAAGACAAGGCCTCTTGTTCTTTGGCTCAATGGAGGTTAGTACTCTTTAATTTGATTATTTAATAATTTTCCCTATATTTCTTTTTTATTTTCTTACACTGTGTAAGAAAAGAAAATAAGTCCATGACCAATAGATATAATTTCTCATCATGTTTATGTATATTCATTATAAAATAAAAGGTTCATTTTTCCATAAATTTATTGTGGAAATGTTTATTCAACGAAAAAAACCTCAAATAAAGGGCAAATTACACATCACCCGTTATAAATTTCTAATATTCGCACTTTACCTCCTAATTAAAAATTAAAAAAAGTGAATGACCCACTTCAAAATGTTATTCTTATTGCACATTACGCCAATAGCAAAATTCCGATGAATTATATTCATAATGGGAATATAATTGAGTGTTTTTGTTGCACGAACCCGTTTAGATGTTATTTTTTGTTGTGTGTTACCCATTCAAAACACTATTTTTCTGCACATGACCCTTTAAAATATTACTTTTATTGCACGATACCCACCGAAAATTGTCTTCTAGGGTAAAATGAAATCAAAACAATACTTCGAGGGGGGTTTATCCCTTTTTTTAATATTTAGAGAAGAGAGTGCAAAAAATGAAAAATTTATAGAGGGTTAAGTGCATTTTATCCTAAAATAAATTAATCTAACTAATTAGTGGGATTTGTGGCAATTTCTTGTACCAAAAGGCGAAATCCCTCGCCCCAGAGCCGGATCTCTCGGCGGCAGTTTCTTGTATTTTCTTGAATTCATTACAAAGTGAACATTACTAGTCGTCGTACCTAATAATCCGCGCGTGACCCCACTCTCCCCTGTTAGGCCATTAATATAAGCCAACTCCAACTAGCATCAGCGCACGTTAGCAAAAGCCTGAGGGGTGTTGCATAAAATGCGCTGGTGTCAACTTCACAGGCAAAAAAAGGCCGGCTTATGTTTCCGATCTCGTGAATACTGTGTGTCGTGTGTGTGTATTTTTGTGCACGTAAATTCTGCTTCTAAATCTTATTCTTTTTTTGTTTATTTATTTTGCCCTGTAAAAGTGAACAGAAAAAGTAAGGCCAGAAAATTAGTAAAACACAAAAAATTGGCGCATGTGGCTTTTCGTCTCTACTTGTTTGTTCAAACAGTGACATGTATATATGATCACAATTAAAATAAGTTTTTTTTTTTTTTTTTTTTTTTTTTTTATCTATAGTCTACTGCTATTATATAACATAAACTCGTATATTCAGTTGGTCTGACTCTGATAACATGTTGAATGACAAAATAAATTTGTTGCCGTTGTAAATGTATTTACTACAATTTATATCGTAGCGAAAAGAAATACTCTTTTGCAACAAAACAAGTTGTTGTCTTACATGAAATTCGTTGTGAAATATATATAATACTGTTCACAACAATATATTTCGTTGCCTATGAAATTCAAAGGCAACAAAAATATCTTGTTGCAAAAATGTTAATCTTTAGCCACAAATATTATATTTCGTTGCTAAAATATAACCATTGGCAACGAAACTAATTTCGTCGATATAGAAATCGTTGCCTATTTTACATTTTCTTGTAGTGAACATATATCTTAGTGCAATTGTTTATGCGCTTAATTAACATATGGCATGCAGGTAGTTGACGTGTTCTGAAGTCTATAAATACATGCATGTCCACAAAGCAAGTTTTTATCACAGATTTTAAAAGAGAAAATGAGAGCAAAAAAAAAAAGATATACTAGAGTTATTTCAATATCTCTTTTAGAGTATGTTGTATGAACTCATCTCGAGTACATAACTTAGAAAATCTGTTAATTTGTGCTGAAGGCTAGACTTGATTGTACGAAGAATATGTGTAAGATACATTCATAAAAGGTAAGATCATTTATTTTATTTTTATTTTATTTTGGTTATCCTTATAATATTGTTTATATATGTATATTTCACATTTTAAAGGAGTTCACAAGTATTTACTTGTGGATATTAAATCCGATGTTTTACGATTACTCCGTTGTATGTTATGTTTAGTGGTATCATACTTCACATAAATTCTCTATTTTAATTATTTACTAAGAATTCAGGGCTATTGATTATTCCTTTTTTTATATATCATTTATTTATTCTATGGTCTTACAAAACGACAATTACTTAAATACGTTCATATCGCCGAAGAAGTCAAGGGGTCAACAGGTCAAGTTTTACTACAATTACTTGAAATGCGTTTGGGTAACATCCTTTTCTAGTTGGGTACGGCTTCGACTAGTCCCGAAACCCGCAAATTAATTAACCATAGACATATTTTAGTGAATGGGCGTATAATAGATAAACCAAGTTATCGCTGCAAACCCCGTGATATTATCTCGGCGAAGGATGAACAAAAATCCATGTATTACTATATCTTTGTACATTTTTATCAATTTTTTTTCTAAATTGTGTAAGTTTAAAAAATTATTTCTTATAAGATGCCTACGTATTTTCATTTTTATAAATTTTCTAAATTCTTTTAATTATTTTTTTTAATTTTATTTTCTTACATTTCTTGCAATCAATACATTTTTGTTTGTATTTGACTTCTATGTTGTATTTCAACATTAACATTTTCTGTTGAATTTAATATGACCTTATTTTGAAATGAATTTGTTTAGTGGCAAACCGAAAACAACCAACTCAAAGAAAATTGCTATGATATTTATATACAGTAGAAGCTCGATATATTAATACTCGATAAATTAATAACCTCGTTAAAATTATAGTTTCTTCCAGTCTCGACTCGATATATTAATACTCGATAAATTAATAACCTCGTTAAAATAACAGTTTCTTCTGATATCGACTCGATAAAAGCCTACTAAATCATTAATTCGATAATTAAATATTTCGCTAAATAAATAGAATTCTGTTAATCCCGACTGTATTAATTAGAGATTTAACTGTAATCTCGTTTTTCCAATGTATATAAAGCATTCGCTTATTAACATATTATAAACAATCTCCGATTCTTGGTCTAGATACCGTGGAATCTAAGTTGTTACTAACCACTAGTATTTCTCCCCGTGCGATGCACGAGGTGATATTGCAAAGAGTAAAAACAATAATAACTTCAACACGTGACATTAAAATGAGTATATTTGAAGAAAATATTAAGCGAAAAGTCATGTATGATTTGAAGAGGAAAACAAAGTTACAAAGTTATAAAAAGTTTAATTTTTTTTTTACAATGACGTCATTCACAAAAAAGGGGAATAAAAAATAGAGTTAAGAAAAATTATTAATTAAAAAAAAAATAGTTACAAAGATGTAAGAGAAATAAAAATTAAAATTGAATAACAATGAATGTTTAAAAAAAATTAAAAATAAAGAAATAGAGAAATTTGAAAATTCAAAAATAAAGAATGTGTAAACTGCGGTAATAAAGAAATTCGGAAATAAGAACATGAAAAAGTACTGAAAATCGAGTATTAGTGAAAACACGAAAACTTAAAAGGTGTAGAGACACCTGAGGAGAACGGCAAGATTCATAGACTAAGTGCTTGAAATGTTCTTTGTGGCAAAATTGTATGGGTCGTCTAAAAAATCGTTAACACGTTTAAACTATTAGGAAAAAAAAAGGCAATAAGTTAGCAAATTAAACAATAAATTAGCAAAGTAAAGTGCTATTGCGTATTGTTTGGGCAAATCTTACTGTGTGCGAGATTTTTTAATGCTTTTTTCACTGCCGAAATCTTTCAATTATTGTAGAAATAACAAACTGATTCAGTTGCATGTCTGACAATTAAAATCATAAAACAATTAAAATGTAAAACCTATAGAATTTGAGACCATTGTATGAGAGTAAGAAAAACACATCAAATCTTATATAAACAAATAGTTATTCGGACATCGATCATAACGTAATCCTGGTTTCTATCGAGCAGAGTCTAAACTTCTACACAATCTTTCATAGTAACAAAACGTAGTGTATGAATCATATGCACTTAACACAAAATAAAACTGCGTAAGATAAATAACACAAAAAATAAATGACCGTATAAGACCATATTGAGGAAATTTATGTTAGAAAACAAATATTAGAAAGAATATTCATAACTCAATAATAAAATAATCATGTAAAATAAAACCACCCCAGGGATAAGTGATGTAGATATGTTATACATAACATAAAACTCATCGGCTGTGTTTGGTAAGCTTTTGGGCTTCCATTTCCATTTTATTGTGGAGAAAGATGTTTTGGGAGAAGAATTTGAAAATAAAATAAAGTTTGTTTGTGTTTTGAGAGGAGACTAGCAAGTCAAATCATGTATAAAAGGTGTTGGAAAAGGGTATTTTGAAAGAAAAATTTGAAGGATAAAGTGATTTTAGTTTGTAATTTAGTGAAGACAGCTTTCACTGTAGCAGTCAAATCATGTCTGTTAGAGAGAGAAAATTTTGAATTCTTTTTGGGGAAAGTTTTTGAAAATATTTCAGAAAGGTAATTTTATTTTGGGGAAAGAATGAAAACACAGCTACTTAAGAATATTCCTGTCAAATACCTAACAAGTAATATGAAGTTAATAAGAGCCATACTTTAAGATTATATAGCAACACCTGCTTTAAGATTATTTACTGCACCCAAAAGAAACAGATTAATTACTCCACAATTAAATGCTTATACATCTTAAAGAATAAATAAAGATACTCCAAATTTCTTTTCACATAAAAACGAATGAATTATAATCATTTGGTTAACTGAAGCATAACACATGAAAAGGCAAATATAATTACTTGACAACTACTTACATATATCATTATATGTAAGATCAATTATCACTTAAAATGATAGTTTTGTAGGTATGACTTTTAAATACAAAAAAAAAAAAAAAAAAAAGATGAAACTTTGGCAATTCTAATTACAAAAATATACCATAGATAAACAACAAAGAAAGTAAACACTCAAGAGGATTGTAATGCATCGAAACAACAAAAACCCAATAACTCAGTGCATAAATGTCATCAAATTAGAAAATTTACCAAAATATACCATAGAAAAACATGAGGCGTATAGCAGGCAATGCAAAAAATAAAAATTATCAACAAACGGAAGGGAAATCTGTATGGCCATTATATTAGAGCAGAGACAGATGATCGATGAAGCACGGAGTTGTGGGAAGAATTTCACAAATATTTATGGAAGAATCAACTGGGAATATGTAGAAAACTTACGGGAGAAAATCAAAACAAAATATATTGACTTGCAAGTAAACGGACAAAAATAACCCTAGGGTTGCAAATATTTCACAAAAATAGGATTAGGGTTTCGAGGCAAAACAATCCGGTCAAGGAAAAGAGTAAAGCTCGTCGTGCGAATAAAGAAGCTGTTGCGCCAGAAGTTGTTGTTGAAGAAGCTAACGATAAAAAAGACGAGCAGCCACAACCCGAAGAAGTAGCTGCCTCGGATTTGCGCGGTGATAATACTAGCGGTGATGCGGCGGCACCTCTAAACGAGAACGATCGTTTCGATCCCGAACTATTCATTGCCAATTTCGATGTGTCTTCCAAAGAATATCAATTTCCGGAATTCGAACTAGTATTTTCAGATGAGGTTGACTTGAACCTTGATTGGCTGCAACTTCCTAACATCCCTGATTTTAATTCTCAGCAGGTGCCTTGTCACGATATTTACGACGGGTCTCGTTTTTATTCTTTTGGCAGTGATTTGAGCTCTACTTTTAATCGGAGCATGCCAAATAAGCGGAATTTGGACAGCATGCAAAACAATGGAATTCCGGAGAGCATGCAAAACAATGGAAATCCGGGCATCATGCAAAATAATTGGAATCCGGGCAGCATGCAAAACAATGGAATTCCGGAGAGCATGCAAAACAATGGAATTCCGGGCATCATGCAAAATAATTGGAATCCGGGGAGCATGCAAAATAATGGGATTCCGGAGAGCTTGAAAAACAATGGAAATCCGGGCAGACTCAAAAATAATTGGAATCCGGGCAGCATGCAAAACAATTGGAATCCGGGCAGCATGCAAAATATTCCGAATCCGGGCAGCATGCAAAACAATTGGAATCCGGGCAGCATGCAAAATATTCCGAATCCGGGCAGCATGCAAAATATTCCAAATCCGGGCAGCATGCAAAATATCCGGAATCCGGGCAGCAAGCAAAATCCATATAATTACATGCCAAACGATCACCGGGCGGTTTCTGCTACTTACCATTTTCGACAACATCAGGGGCATAACTTTGGCATGCATGCGCAGAATACGGGGAATTTCGCCCCTCAGTTGCCGAATATGTACGGAGAAAACGTAGAGGGGAAAAATATTCAACATGGTCACTCAAGCAGTAGGGGCAACAACTTTGTTCCCCCGCCGGGGGTTGGTTCGACTACTTAGAACACTGATTATCATCCGAGGAAAAAAGCTCGATATAATAGTGGTTTGGAATTGAGGCAGTGCTTTAGGAACTAGTAGTTAGGGTTTTCGTTTTTTCGTTTTCGGGACTTTTTTTTCTTTCTGAAGTTTGTGACAACATGTTGTTGTTGGTATATGTGATGTAACGGGGAGGTTCGAGCAAAGCTCGAACCCCATGCTCCCCATATTGTGGGGGAGGGACAAATACCATTTACCTTGGTGATTAATATTTTCAAGAATATATATATGATAAATAATTCATAAATTATATTATATTAGTTCTTAAAGTTTTGAATTTCATATTTGTAATTTTTAGAATGTCGATTTTTTTTCGTATACATTGAAGTTAGGTTTTTAATTTTATTTTTCGGGAAAAAATATGTCTTTTTGGATAGAAGCTTTTACTCTATGACTTATCTCCAGCTTTCGAATTTTCTCAATCTCCGACGATCTCTTATTTGAGTTTCGAGTTTTCTCCGTCAATGGTAAGGTACAAAAAAAATGACATGGGGACGTGGACACGGCGAAATGGGGAAACGAACACGGGAAAAATCCTATTTTTGTGAAAAAATGGATATGAAAACATGGGAAAGCATAGAAATATTAAAAATATAGGGGGTGTCTCCCTAAATTCTAAAAGATGATATAACCTTGCATTTATGCTTAACGTCAATTACATATTGCATCCACAAATTATTAATAATTTACAAGTTTCAATGCATATTATCATTCAACAAATTATAGCTGGTGCAGATAAATTTGTTTTACTGTAGAATTGGCATTTATAAAAAATATTAGAACACCACTAGAAGTGAGAATTAAAGAGAAATAAAATTTTCCAAGCACAATTCCAACTCTTTTTGTGAAAGAGGTTCTAGATTTTCTTTTGGGTGGAAATGCAATTATATTTTTTCATTATTATACAAACATGTTTTTGCGTTTCGAATACATTTTTTTCCATTACTATCAGAAACGCCGTCAAAACTTTTAAGTAATTAGAAAAACGGCCCCGGAACGTATCCAAAGCGCAAATAACACATTTGTACAGAAGTTTCCGTGCATCATAGTGTTGTCACAACATTATTTGTTTTATATATATCAAAAATTAGAAAACATGTCAAAAATATAAAAAGATAAAACATATTTTAATTATATGTCTATCTTCTTAGTTCTTACACATATATAGTACATTGGACCACACATCCCATATATCATATCAGAGGAGATTAAAGTTTTGAATCTAACTTCAATTCTTCATACACATATGCACTTATAGTTATAACTGTATATATGGACCCTCTCTCTCTCTCTCTCTCTCTCTCTCTCTCTCTCTCTCTCTCTCTCTCTCTCTCTCTCTCTCTCTCTCTCTCTCTCTCTCTCACACACACGCACACACACACACCCACACACCCCAATGATGGGAAAGAATAAGGTCCACATTTTTTCAGACCAGACTTTAAGAAGAGAATTAATATGTAATAGTTAAAAGGTGTACAGATCACTTGTATATATACATTGTTCTTTGGCTCAATGGAGGTTAGTACTCTTTAATTTGATTATTTAATAAATTTTCCTATATTTCTTTTTTATTTTCTTACACTGTGTAAGAAAGGAAAACAAGTCCATGACCAATAGATATAATTTCTCATCATGTTTATGTATATTCATTATAAAATAAAAGGTTCATTTTTCCATAAATTTATTGTGGAAATGTTTATTCAACGAAGAAAACCTCAAATAAAGGGCAAATTACACATCACCCGTTATAAATTTCTAATATTCGCACTTTACCTCCTAATTAAAAATTTAAAAAAGTGAATGACCCACTTCAAAATGTTATTCTTATTGCACATTACGCCAGTAGAAAAATTCCGATGAATTATATTCATAATGGGAATATAATTGAGTGTTTTTGTTGCACGAACCCGTTTAGATGTTATTTTTTGTTGTGTGTTACCCATTCAAAACACTATTTTTCTGCACATGACCCTTTAAAATATTACTTTTATTGCACGATACCCACCGAAAATTGTCTTCTAGGGTAAAATGAAATCAAAACAATACTTAGAGGGGGGGTTTATCCCTTTTTTGAATATTTAGAGAAGAGAGTGCAAAAAATGAAAAAAATATAGAGGGTTAAGTGCATTTTATCCTAAAATAAATTAGGGTTAATAAGATATAACCCCCTCATTAGAAAAAATATTAGGACTAACCACCTTACAATATTTTTAATGGGTCAAACCCCCTCAGAAATGTCAATTACTGAACTACCCCTATAATTTGTAATAGCAAAGACCCCCCCCCCCCCACCGTTTTCCCCAAATACAGCATATCTTCAACCATATTCTTCAATATAATTTCTCCCCCATTTCTGTTGGTCTGCTATATTTATGCCGATAAATTCTCCCAAAAAACAAACTGCAATATATATCGGATATTTTCCCCTTTCAAACATTGCCCTAGTTTGCTACATCTTCAGCGAAAAATAAAAATCAGAATACCATTATATTGTGCAATTCGTTCAGCAACACAGGTTGACAAAAATGGTGAAGAACGGCAAGAAGAAGACAGGTAGTTTGCTATATACCCATCTCTACCACATAATTTCTGTTTTTGACACCTTCTTCAGCGACTTCGAAGGACAAAATCGAGGTCTCCTACAGAAACGGTATGCAGCGGTACGCGACGACCATATGCGACGGTTCGGATGTCTTCTATGGTTGATTACTCAAAAATGGAGTTTGTAAACACGATTGTTTTTTAAATCTACAGATCTATGGTCGCACTATTTGTTGACTCATAAAATATTTTTTTTCCTATGAAATTTGTTTTATCAGAGTCCAAAACAAAGAAAAGATCAGTATAAAAATCGGTAGTTCACTATATTTTTCCCGAAGTCAACTATAAAAATCGGTAGTTCACTATATTTTTCCCGAAGTCAACTATAAAAATCGGTAGTTCACTATATTTTTCCCGAAGTCAACTATAAAAATTAGATAGTCAACTATAATTTTTACGATGTCAACTATAAAAAATGGTAGTTAACTGTATTTTTGCCAGAGTCAACTACAAAAATTAGATAGTCAACTATAATTGTTCAAATTTCAACTATAGAAAAATTGGCAGTCAACTATAATTTTTCCATTAATTTACCATATTATTTTTCAATTTAAGATACTATGATATTATAAAATTGAATACTCATGATAAAGATCCCATCTTCATGAAAATATAAATTTCGTAGAGTAGAAAATAAAATGATTTCAAGGACCAAAAAATGAGATATAGAAGAAAAGGTACAATAGTGAGCAGAAATATTGGAAAAAAAATGAAACAGAAACTGACGAGAAAAGAGGAATTGAGGGAAGAGAAAGAAGAGAGAGAGGAGAGAGAGGGAGAAAAAAAATAAAAAAAGATACGGGGAAAGAGAAAATTGGGGAGGAGAAAGAAGAGAGAGAAGATAGAGAGAGAGAGAGAGAGAGAGAGAGAGAGAGAGAGAGAGAGAGAGAGAGAGAGAGAGAGAGAGAGAGAGAGAGAGAGAGAGAGAGAGAGAGAGAGAGAGAGAGAGAGAGAGAGAGAGAGAGAGAGAGAGAGAGAGAGAGAGAGAGAGGGAAGAGAGAGAGGGAGAAAAAAGAAGAAAATAAAAAGATACGGGAAAAGATGAAATTGGGGAGGAGAGAGAAGGGAAGGAAGAGAGAGAAGATAGGAGAGAGGAGAGAGAAAAATAAGAAGAATAAAAGAACACGTTAAAAAATTGAGGAAAATAAGGAAGAGAGAGAAATTAATGGAGATATAAAATGACGGATATGAGAGAAATAAGGAGAAGAGAGAGAAAGTTGGAGATAAATATGGACAAAAAAGGGCATAATGGGCATTAACATAAGCTTAGGGGGGTCACACAATTCAGAAAATATTAAATGGATTTGTCTACAAATGGTCAATTATAAATTGGGCCTATACTATATTATTTTACCTAATGAGGGGGTTATCCCTCATTTTCCCAATAAATTAATCTAACTAATTAGTGGGATTTGTGGCAATTTCTTGTACCAAAAGGCGAAATCCCTCGCCCCATGGCCGAATCTCTCGGCGGCAGTTTCTTTTATTTTCTTGAATTCATTACAAAGAGAACATTACTAGTCGTCGTACCTAATAATCCACGCGTGACCCCACTCTCCCCTTTTAGGAAATTAATAAGGCAACTCCATCTACCATCAGCGCACGTTAGCAAAAGCCTGAGGGGTGTTGCATAAAATGCGCTGGTGTCAACTTCACATGCAAAATGATGATGCTAAAATGTAGATCATCTGGAGTAATGTATAAAATGAACTGGGAGAGCAAAGCGGAGCAGTAGCTTGACAACTTGATGATCCTGACAGTGGAAATAGTCCAGAGAATACAGTTGATAGTATTACTCAGTTAATAGGACGTACCTTAAGGAATGAGTTCAAACCTTTATTTATAGCTTAGTTGAGATTGCCGGGCCCGAACCTTACTTGAAGGTGATTGGGCCTCGGTGATAATGGTCTTTGATATTGAGCTCGTGGCCTAGTAGGTAAATATATTGTAGGCCCATTAGGTTGGCTCAATTAGGCATATCATTAAGCCCCCCACTCTCGAGTCGATGTGGGGGCCATGTCGAAACGGGTTCTCAACCGTGTCGAGAGTAAAAATTGTAGTGTTCGTTCTTTGGCATATGGCACGATGGTGTGCGAAAATGTATTGGAGCGTGTGTCGGAGGGGCGTGAATGCGCGTTGGTGCATAGCGCGACCAAGTTGTCGCGATGTAAGTTAATTGAGTCGTCGGTTTTGTCCCGCGACGATGTAGTAGCGAATTATCTCCTCGTGGGAGTTGTCTCGTCGCGGGGTAATAGTGTTGATCGAGTTATCTCCTCGTAGGAGTTGTCTCGCGATAATGTAGTAGCACGGATCAAGTAATCTCCTCGTGGGAGTTGTCTCTGGGGTAATAGAGTTGATCGAGTTATGTCCTCGTGGAAGTTGTCTCATGATAATATAGTAGCACGGAGCTAGTGTTCTCCTCGTGGGAGTTGTTATTTTTCGACATTGTCAATGTTTTGACGCGTTGCTTATATGTGTTTACATATAGCCTTGTGCGTGAAGTACTTGAGGAGGGGATCAGACTCTCAAGATTTTTTTTATGGGGGTCGTGCCCCTTGTTAGACCTCGTGAGTCTTAAGTATGTTTGGACCGTGGCCACGTTTTAATGAATGACCCATCGAAAACAAGTAGATAAATTTGAGTAATCAAGCTGGCCAGGCTATATAGATTCTCATAATATCTCTAAGTGCTTCTAGGATTGTAATCGTGCTAACTTGAGCTTGCGATTATATAGTGAATTTCGGGCGAGATGTCTCCTCATAGGAGTTATCTTGCAGCGAAGTTGTAGGAGCATTGGATGACGCGCGTCTAAGGAGCGTGCGGATTGAGGTCGCTCATAGCGAGTTGTCTCCTCGTGGGAGTTGTCTCGCAACGAGTCTTTTTATCGAGCGAGGTGGCTGCACGTGGGAGTTGCCTTGCAACGAATTTGTAGTGCCGAGCGAGTTGGCTCCTCGTGGGAGTTGTCTCGCTGCGGGTTGTAGTACCGAGCGAGTAATCTCCTCGTGGGAGTTGTCTCGCTGCGGGTTCGTATTACCGAGCGAATTGGCTTCTCGTGGGAGTTATCTCGCTGCGGGTCGTAGTATCGAGCGAGTTGGTTGCACGTGGGAGTTGCCTTGCAACGGATTTGTAGTATCAAGCGAGTTGGCTCCTCGTGGGAGTTGTCTCGCTGCGGGTTGTGGTACCGAGCGAGTTGGCTCCTCGTGGGTGTTGTCTCGCTGCGGGTTCGTAGTACCGAACGAGTTGGCTCCTCGTGGGAGTTGCCTCGCTGCGGGTCGTAGGCTGGAGAGAGTGGTCTCCTCGTATGAGTTATCTCATTGTGGGTTCGCAGACCCGAGGGAGTTGACTCCTCGTGGGAGTTGCCTCGCAACGGGTTATATGACTGAGCGAGTTATCTCATTGTGGGAGTTGTCTCGCTACGGGTTGTAGTTCCGAGCGAGTTGGCTCCTCGTGGGAGTTGTCTCGCTGCGGATTGTAGGACGGAGCGAGTGGTCTCCTCGTGGGAGTTGTCTCGCTGTGGCGTTGAGACCCGAGGGAGTTGGCTCCTCGTGGGAGTTGCCTCGCAACGGGTTATAGGACGGAGCGAGTAGTCTCATCGTGGGAGTTATCTCGCAATGGCGTTGAGACCCGAGGGAGTTGTCTCATCGTGGGAGTTGCCTCGCAACGGGTTATAGGACGGAGCGAGTGGTCTCCTTGTGGGAGTTATCTCGTTGTGGTTTCGTAGACCCGAGGGAGTTGGCTCCTCGTGGGAGTTGCCTCGCAACGGGTTGTAGGATGGAGCGAGTGGTCTCTTCGTGGGAGTTACCTCGCTATGGTTTCGTAGACCCGAGGTGGCTCCTCGTGGGAGTTGTCTCGCAAGCCCCCCACTCTCGAGACGATGTGGGAGCCAAGTCGAAAGGGGTACCGGATCGTATTGAGAGTAGATCGGTGTTGTAGTCTTGAGTGAATCGTTGGCATTGCGTGGAGAAATAATTTTTTTTTTCTCATTTGATAGCGAACGCAATTTGGTAGGTGCTTTAAAGGGCTCGCGCAATTTGGTGGAGCGCGTTGAAATTCTCTTGCGATTTGGTGAAGCGAGTAAAAATCAACGCGCAATTTGGTGAAGAGTATTGATAGTTGCGCGCGCTCCGAGGATCAGTGGCGGCATATGGAAGAACACGCGCGCTTGGGATCGCGCGCGCGGTGGCAGCCTTTGGAAGCCGCAGGAAAGAGAGTTCAGAGCGGTCAAATAAATTCATGGGGAAGCGCGCGCAATAATTACAGAGGAGAGAGAGAGTAGTGCAATAAATGCTGCAGGAGAGAGAGGGGGGGTAGGCACGTGATCTCCCCTCTTACTTCGTTTTTCTTTCCTTTTTTTTATATTATTTTTCTTTTTTCTTTTTTGGCGGGCCCGCGCGCGCTGCACGATGGGCGCGTGGCAGTCACGCGCGCGTGCTGCTCACGCGCTTTTCATCTTTTTTTTTTTTTTTTTTTTGTTTTTTTTTTTCTTTTTAGCCGCGCGCGCTGCCCATTTGGCACGTGGCTTCCACGCGCGAATGCATTGCACGCGCTCTACCCTTTTTTTTCTTGTTTTTTTTTTTTTTTTTTTTTTTTTTTGTTTTTCTCCTGGCCGGCCACGCGGGCGCTGCCCATGTGTGCGCTGTTCAATTTTATTTTATTTTTTTTTATTATTTTTTTTTTTCATCTTTCTTCTTTCTTTCTTCTTCTAATTCTTCTTCTTTTTTCTTCTATTTTTTCATCTTCTTCTTTTTTCTTTTTCTTTCTTCTTCTGTTTTTTCATTTTTTTTTTCATCTTCCTCTGGGGTCTCGCGTGCGCGATTTTACCCCTTTTTTTTTTACTCTGGTGGTTGATGTTCACCCATTGGGATGTTATATTTTTTTAGTAGGGAGATTATACTCGTCTCTTGAGATGTGATTGTTAGAGTAGGTGACTAACAAGCCAACCTGTGGCTGTGGTCTTTCGTATTTATTATTGTAATAAACGAACCTTTATTCGTATTAATGATAAAATACATTGGCATTCTATATCTTTGTCCCTTTGTCACAAGCATAGATATAGTCCTTACAGTTATTACAAGTACTAGTAATTGATCGTTAGGATCGTGAGATATTTACTTAAGTATTATAACTGTTAAACATGTTCCTAGTCGAAGGGTTACGCCACTAATGAGGATATCGGCCTTTCCCATTAAGACTAGCACTTAGTGTATGTGTACTGCATCTCATCAGTAAACGGTATTGTGATATCGGCATGCATAAGTGGGTGCTCGTAAGTTGACGAGTTCACTGAACTCCCTCACCCTAGAAATCTCTAAGTGGTTCCCAATAATCGAGTAGAGATATCTATGGTATAGTTGTACACCATTAGTCCTTATGACCTAGACATCACCGTGACTTCACTAGAGGACCAGCTGTATCGTGACCTGTCCCTGAGTTCCACCGAGGACCATCCCAAGGGCCAGTGTTCGTGCAGTCCGAAATCTAGTGGGAGGTCTGTGCATTGTAGTCGGGGATTCGATCGCTAGAATAGTCTTGGATGTCCTGTGTGTTCTGAAAGTTTGTAATCATTCTAAGTCTCTGGCCAGAGCTGACTAAGTGATGATTAGAGAATTCGATTCTCTAAGTCATGCACGAAAGGATTACAACACTTGGAACGATCGCACCGTCATCGAACATATAAAGAGGTCTCGATGAACCAATGCCTCTAGTTCGATCGGGACATATGAATCGAAGGGACCGTACTGTACGTTAACTATATCTGAAGGTTCTTGCAGGCACTTCATTTGTATCTAGGGAATCATGACGCGTAGTTGCCAGACGTCAATCTTGATTCGTTGGGTGATTAAGGTGAAACGAGCTTCATCTTAATCGTAACTCGAAGGGGACGAGTTTTGACCACAAAGGGTTGTGGGCCCACGGCTAGCTTACACCTGAACCATCGAGGGTCACACTGCTCGTGCACATGAGATCTTTGAATAAACGGTCAGAGATAAAATAGTTTATCTTTGCATGATTGGAAGTCAATATGATTGAATCCAACATTCGTAATTTGGAATTACGAATGAGAATAAGAAAAGGAAAAGAATAGGCGAACATGTTAGTGAACTTTCTAAATCGAGAAGTTTCCAAATTTAGAAAGTCCACTGAACTAGGGTTTCCACTTTTGGAAAGTTGGAAAATAAGAGATGGCACTCGTAATGACGAGGAAGTTATAATGATTCCGAAAATGTAATCGTTGCAATTTTTCGGTCATTGAATTGAGAGATACGAGCAAGTAAAGGAACTAACGAGCTTAAGCTGTTGGGCCCAGTCCAACTTAAGCCCGCTAGGGTTTTATGCAAGGGACTATAAATACATGATTTATAGCCCTTACACATACACAACAAACCCTAACCCTAGCGGCCGTCCCCTCTCTCTCTCGCCCTCTCTCCCGCGCGGCCACCACCGCGCCACCGTCGCCGCTCCGTCGCCGGAACAGGCCGTTCATCGGCCGTTCCTTGTTCGGTATTCTTTCTCTTTTCGTTTCTTCCGTTTTATTCTAACTACTTCGTGTCTAGTGCCACGTTTTAGTAGATCGAAGTATACGAGGTGAAATCCGAGAGGAGGAAGATCGTAGATCGAAGAATCGAGGAGCAACGCACGAGCCGAAGCCGCACGCTGCCCCACGCGCCGCCCCGAAGCCGCGCGTATATCACACGCGCCGCCGTGACCTCACGCGCCGCTGCTGCCGTTGCACCGCTGCTGCCCCGATTCTACGGATTGGTTTCCGTAGTAATCACGACGTATTAATCGCCCCTACCTCACGCTCCAAGAGGTAAATACACGAAACCCTAGTTTCGTTTTGAGTTTCGTTTAATCCATGATTTCATGTTTTGCTTTGTATGATTTTATGTGATTATGTGTAATCGATTAAATCGTTGCAAGCATGTTATTTGGTTTAAACGCGAGCATGTTAATTGTTTTTAATTCGGTTGGAATTATTAGCATGTAAATTGTTTTTAATTTCGCTAGAAGCGCAAAGGTACGCAATTAATTGAATTTAATTTATCGGGCATGTTCTTATGTGTTTTAAGGTCGTTTAAATCGCATAAATTTTTGTTTTCCGCTGCGTATGCGTGCCCGAAACCCAACAGTGGTATCAGAGCTCGTTGCGCAATTAATTGCGTTCGTGTTTATATGCTATGATTTTATGCATGTTCGATTTATTAAAGTAGTGATTGTCGTATTATGTAATTGGGAGTTTTCGTAAGTTTAAAATATTTTTGAAATATTGTTTAGAATTTTTCCAGCTTTAAAATTGTTTAAAATTGGAAAATCGGATCTGAAATTGTTTTTAAAATGTCGGTTTTTAAATGTTCGGATCGTACCGGTCGAACCGGCCGGTTCGATGGTTGTGTGCGATCTAGTTGACCGAATCCACGTGGATTCGGGTCGGTCAGACCGGTTCTCGGTCCGACTGACCCAGCCCACTGATTTGGGTCAGCTGGACCGGGCAGAACCGGACCGCTTCGGTCCGAACCGGTCAGACCGGTTGGGCCGAACCGGTCCACTGAAAAATAAAAAAAATAAACAAAAAAAAAATAAAAATAAAAAATAATTCAGATTTCTAAAATTAAACTTAAAACAAATTGATTTTAATTTTTGGAAAATTATTTTCAATTAATCCCAATTAGATAATTGGATCGACAATCATCTATTTTAGTAAATAGGTGTTAGATTAATTAATTAATTTAAATTGTTAAATTGATTTCAATTAATAGAACACATATATAATATTGATTATATACTCAACTTAATTAATAGTACCTCAACATTATTTGAATGATTTATGCTAGTTGAGGTTCTATAATTATTTTGAACAACTCGATAATTAATTAATGTAATTAATTATGTAGTTAGGTTGTATGTTCCTCTTAGGACAATATGCGTTTCCATATACCTTTAGAGAACATAGATGTAGGAATCACATAGACCAATCCAAAACCTTCTGATGAGATAAAAAAACTTTTAAATAAAAATCCCTCATTCTTAATTCAATTAAGAATCATTTCAAGCTATAAAGGAAAACCCAATCTGTTGAGTTATTTCTTTCCTTCTGCCAACGGTTGGATTATGTGTAGCCCTTTACTATAGTGCAGTAAGCCGTGTTAGCGGGGAGTGCTATGGTAGAGTAAGCTGTAATTCAATTGACATAATGATGAAGGTAGCCGTAGAAAAGGGTTATGTTGAATTAACGTGGTCGGCTAGATTAACTAGGGACTGCATTAGTTTGGCATAATCAAGTTCTATGAGCATCTTTGATTGGTAGGTTAGACTTGACACACGACGATTTTGATATTCGCGAGATTAACTTAGGTCATTATCAAGTGTGAGGAAAATTAATTTAGGGTCATATTGTGGATATGATTGATTGTGATCTACCTTTGGGCAAATATAATCGGGCTAGATTAACTACGGGTTATATTTGTCTATTGGACCTAAAGCCCATTAAGAAAAATCAGTTTTCTCGTTTGTCTACTAGAGGGAAGTGGAACTCGATAAAATTAGTGGGAGAACAATTAAATAACATAAGTCCAAACATTTAATTGTAACAATCATTTAACGCGAATCTCTAATAATCCTCTTCTCTATATGTCTCAGATAATTATGTCTAAGAATCCCATAATGTCAATCCTCGACAATAAACTCAATGGCCCTAATTACCTAGATTGGTTGCGTAGTCTTAAGCTTGTGCTAACTGTTGAGGGGCGTCTCTATGTTTTGAACGAGAGGCTTCCCGCCACTATACCTGCCACAGCGACTGATGCTGAAAAGGAAACTTATGAAGTTTGGAAGAAAGATGACACTCATGCTAGGTGCTATATGATAGCCGCCATGGAGCCCGCGCTTGCGAGGAAATATGAGTCTCACTTGCATGCTTTCGATATAAAGGCTCATCTCGATAGCATGTATAGTGAGAATATTAGGGCATCGAGGTACGCTGCTACAAAGGAGTTGATCACAGCGAGACTGCGTGAAGGGACTTCGGTCCACGAGCACTGTCTCAAAATGATCACTCTCCTTGAAAAGCTAGTGAATCTTGATGTCACCCTCCCGGCCGAGCTCTCGTTGGATTTGATCCTGTTGTCCCTTCCTAGTTCCTATGAATCGTTCATAGTGAACTTCAACATGAACAAACTAGATCCTCCCTTGGATGAGTTAATGAACATGTTGGTCAGCTTCGAGTCCACCATTAAGAAGGAGAAGTCTGTTCTCATTGCTGCTACTTCTGGAAAGAAGAGTTCTTTCCAAAAGAAGAGAAAGGAAAGAGTTCCCTTCCCTAACAGCAAGTTCGAAGTGGGTGAAGGTAGTGGGGGCCCCAAAGCAAAGGTTAGCAAACAAGTTGATGATGCTTGCCATCACTGTGGAAAGAAAGGACATTGGCGCCGCAACTGCAAGGCTTACCTGAAGCAGAAAGGTTCTGAAAAGGGTACGTATTTCATTGACGTAAATTTGTCTGTCAACTCTTCTTCTTGGGTATTGGATACGGGCTGTGGCTCACATTTGTGCAATGATTTGCAGCTAATGACAAGAAGTCGAAGACTTAGAGCGGGTGAGACCTACCTAAGGATGGGGAATGGAGCAAGAGTTGCTGCTGAAGCCATTGGCACAATTTACTTAAATGTTTTGGATTCTAGTTTTCCTATTGTTTTGAACGATTGTTTGTTTGTTCCGTCGCTCATTAGAAACCTTATTTCTATTCCTGTATTAGATATTGAAGGTTTTACTTTTGTTTTTGGAAATTCGATTTGCATTATACAAAAGAATGAGAATTTGATTTGCAAAGGACGGCTATTAAACAACTTATATGAACTAAATCCAAGTGAAATACCTATTAACGTTATATCAGCAAAACGTAAGGAGATAGATCAAAACCCCGCACAACTTTGGCACGCTAGATTAGGTCATGTCTCTTTAAGAAGGATGAACGATTTTGTTAGTGAAGGATTGTTCTCTTTGGAGGACGTGAAATCACTACAAACTTGTGAATCTTGCCTTAAAGGGAAAATGACCAAGTCACCCTACAAAGGGGTAATGGAACGAGCCGAGGGTCTTTTGGATTTGATCCATACAGACGTATGTGGTCCACTAAGTGTTAGTGCGAAGGGTGGATATAACTACTTCGCTACCTTTACCGACGATTATTCTAGGTATGGGTATGTGTACTTGATGAAGTACAAGTCTGAAACATTTGAAAGGTTCAAAGATTTTAGACACGAAGTGGAAAAGCAACTCGGACGAAGTATTAAGAAACTGCGATCCGATCGTGGTGGAGAATACTTGAGCATCGAGTTCATTGACTATCTGAAAGAAAATGGGATACAATCCCAATGGACTCCACCGGGAACTCCTCAACTTAATGGAGTATCCGAACGTCGGAATCGAACTTTATTAGATATGGTTCGATCAATGATGGGGTTCACAAACTTACCGGCATACTTGTGGGGTCATGCACTCCGTACTGCCGCGTATTTGCTGAATAGAGTTAACACCAAAGCAGTTAAATCCACACCTTATGAACTTTGGCATTCCCGAAAACCCAACTACAAACATATTAGGATATGGGGTTGTCCCGCTTATGTGAAGCAGTTAGTGGGAGATAAGTTGGATAGTAAATCCGACTTGTGCTATTTTGTGGGGTATCCCGAAGACTCGATGGGATACGAGTTCTACTATGTCAAAGAAGCAAAGACGTTCGTTTCGAGAAATGCCACCTTTTTGGAAAGGGAGTTTCTATCCGATAGAAAGGGCAGCATGATAGAACTTGAAGTAGTTCAAGAACCACAAAGTGAAGTTCAAACGCAAGAACAAGTAATCGAACCAATACAACAAACCACTAATATACCTCCTGAACCTACGGTACGTAGATCCGAAAGAGTTCGGAAAATGCCGGACAGGTTATTCCTCCTCGAAAATGATGAAGATCATGTTGATCTTGGACAAGATCCAAGAACATACAATGAGGCCGTATCGGATGCGGACATGGGACATTGGCTAACTGCCATGAAATCCGAAATGGACTCCATGTACTCCAACAAGGTATGGACCTTGGTAGATCCACCTAAGGGAATCGTTCCTATAGGCTGCAAGTGGATCTATAAGAAGAAAATTGGAGTGGATGGAAAGGTATCGACCTATAAAGCTAGATTGGTAGCGAAAGGATACACTCAAAGGCAAGGTGTTGACTATGAGGAAACCTTCTCGCCAGTCGCGATGCTGAAGTCCATTAGGATTTTGCTGGCCATAGCTGCGTGGTACGACTACGAGATATGGCAAATGGATGTGAAGACCGCCTTCCTTAATGGAGATATTGAGGAAGAAATTTACATGGCGCAGCCGGAGGGCTTCATATCCACTGGAAATGAGCAAAAGGTTTGCAAGCTCCAGCGATCCATTTATGGATTGAAACAAGCATCCCGTAGTTGGAACATTAGGTTCGACTCAACTATCAAAGAGTTTGATTTTGAGAAGAATCCGGAGGAACCTTGTGTATACAAGAAGGTTAGTGGGAGGGCAGTGATATTTTTAGTGCTTTACGTTGACGACATTCTACTCATTGGGAATGACGTAGGAATGTTACAACAAACGAAAGCATGGTTGTCCACACGTTTCTCAATGAAGGATTTGGGAGAAGCATCTTATGTATTAGGAATACGCATCTATAGAGATAGAGCGAGAAAGATGCTTGGTTTATCCCAAAGCCTGTACATAGACACCGTTATGAAACGGTTTAGCATGGAAGAATCCAAGAAGGGATTCTTGCCAATGTCCCATGGGGTTCGTCTCTCGAAATCTATGTGTCCACAAACACCTGGTGAAATCGAGGAGATGAAAAGGACGCCTTATGCTTCTGCCATAGGAAGCATAATGTATGGCATGCTATGTACGAGACCCGATATTGCGTATGCTGTGAGTGTCACAAGCAGATATCAGTCTAACCCCGGCCCGGCTCACTGGAAAGCCGTGAAAGATATCCTCAAGTACTTGCGAAGGACTAAGGATATATTTTTGGTCTATGGGGGTGCCGAGTTGAAATTAGAGGGTTTCACTGACTCTAGTTTTCAATCGGACGTGGACGACTCAAAGTCGAATTCTGGATTTATATTCACGCTTAATGGTGGTGCCGTGTGTTGGAAGAGTTCCAAGCAAAGCACAACGGCCGATTCCACTACCGAAGCGGAATACATTGCAGCGTCTGAAGCTGCAAAAGAAGGGACTTGGATAAGGAAGTTCATCCAAGAGTTGGGTGTCATTCCTGATGCTAGTGATCCAGTACCGTTGTACTGTGATAACACCGGAGCCGTGGCGCAAGCTAAGGAGCCACGATCTCATCAGAAGTCGAAGCATATTCTGAGAAAGTATCACGTGATCCGAGAGATCATTGATAGAGGTGAAGTTAAGGTAGAACGAGTCACCTCGGAAGAGAACGTTGCAGACCCCTTCACGAAGCCTTTACCAAGATCGGTCCATGAGAAACATCGAGAGTCGATGGGATTGCGGTTTATGGGTAGTTGGCTTTAGGTCAAGTGGGAGATTGTTAGAGTAGGTGACCAACAAGCCAACCTGTGGCTGTGGTCTTTCGTATTTATTATTGTAATAAACGAACCTTTATTCGTATTAATGATAAAATACATTGGCATTCTATATCTTTGTCCCTTTGTCACAAGCTTAGATATAGTCCTTACAGTTATTACAAGTACTAGTAATTGATCGTTAGGATCGTGAGATATTTACTTAAGTATTATAACTGTTAAACATGTTCCTAGTCGAAGGGTTACGCCACTAATGAGGATATCGGCCTTTCCCATTAAGACTAGCACTTAGTGTATGTGTACTGCATCTCATCAGTAAACGGTATTGTGATATCGGCATGCATAAGTGGGTGCTCGTAAGTTGACGAGTTCACTGAACTCCCTCACCCTAGAAATCTCTAAGTGGTTCCCAATAATCGAGTAGAGATATCTATGGTATAGTTGTACACCATTAGTCCTTATGACCTAGACATCACCGTGACTTCACTAGAGGACCAGCTGTATCGTGACCTGTCCCTGAGTTCCACCGAGGACCATCCCAATGGCCAGTGTTCATGCAGTCCGAAATCTAGTGGGAGGTCTGTGCATTGTAGTCGGGGATTCGATCGCTAGAATAGTCTTGGATGTCCTGTGTGTTCTGAAAGTTTGTAATCATTCTAAGTCTCTGGCCAGAGCTGACTAAGTGATGATTAGAGAATTCGATTCTCTAAGTCATGCACGAAAGGATTACAACACTTGGAACGATCGCACCGTCATCGAACATATAAAGAGGTCTCGATGAACCAATGCCTCTAGTTCGATCGGGACATATGAATCGAAGGGACCGTACTATACGTTAACTATATCTGAAGGTTCTTGCAGGCACTTCATTTGTATCTAGGGAATCATGACGCGTAGTTGCTAGACGCCAATCTTGATTCGTTGGGTGATTAAGGTGAAACGAGCTTCATCTTAATCGTAACTCGAAGGGGACGAGTTTTGACCACAAAGGGTTGTGGGCCCACGGCTAGCTTACACCTGAACCATCGAGGGTCACACTGCTCGTGCACATGAGATCTTTGAATAAACGGTCAGAGATAAAATAGTTTATCTTTGCATGATTGGAAGTCAATATGATTGAATCCAACATTCGTAATTTGGAATTACGAATGAGAATAAGAAAAGGAAAAGAATAGGCGAACATGTTAGTGAACTTTCTAAATCGAGAAGTTTCCAAATTTAGAAAGTCCACTGAACTAGGGTTTCCACTTTTGGAAAGTTGGAAAATAAGAGATGGCACTCGTAATGATGAGGAAGTTATAATGATTCCGAAAATGTAATCGTTGCAATTTTTCGGTCATTGAATTGAGAGATACGAGCAAGTAAAGGAACTAACGAGCTTAAGCTGTTGGGCCCAGTCCAACTTAAGCCCGCTAGGGTTTTATGCAAGGGACTATAAATACATGATTTATAGCCCTTACACATACACAACAAACCCTAACCCTAGCGGCCGTCCCCTCTCTCTCTCGCCCTCTCTCCCGCGCGGCCACCACCGCGCCACCGTCGCCGCTCCGTCGCCGGAACAGGCCGTTCATCGGCCGTTCCTTGTTCGGTATTCTTTCTCTTTTCGTTTCTTCCGTTTTATTCTAACTACTTCGTGTCTAGTGCCACGTTTTAGTAGATCGAAGTATACGAGGTGAAATCCGAGAGGAGGAAGATCGTAGATCGAAGAATCGAGGAGCAACGCACGAGCCGAAGCCGCACGCTGCCCCACGCGCCGCCCCGAAGCCGCGCGTATATCACACGCGCCGCCGTGACCTCACGCGCCGCTGCTGCCGTTGCACCGCTGCTGCCCCGATTCTACGGATTGGTTTCCGTAGTAATCACGACGTATTAATCGCCCCTACCTCACGCTCCAAGAGGTAAATACACGAAACCCTAGTTTCGTTTTGAGTTTCGTTTAATCCATGATTTCATGTTTTGCTTTGTATGATTTTATGTGATTATGTGTAATCGATTAAATCGTTGCAAGCATGTTATTTGGTTTAAACGCGAGCATGTTAATTGTTTTTAATTCGGTTGGAATTATTAGCATGTAAATTGTTTTTAATTTCGCTGGAAGCGCAAAGGTACGCAATTAATTGAATTTAATTTATCGGGCATGTTCTTATGTGTTTTAAAGTCGTTTAAATCGCATAAATTTTTGTTTTCCGCTGCGTATGCGTGCCCGAAACCCAACAGTGATGTGAACCCACTTGGGGTTGAAAGGTAAGGGTGATGCCCAACCTTGTGATGGGTTAACTACCCACTGTAGGATGAGGCGCTCGAGACCTATGGTCTGAGGTGGATGCACATGGTTGTGTCGTTTGCTTCAGTGACAACACGAGTTGAAGTTTTCGCTGTCGTATGCTGGAGGTCCTTATCGGTTATCTGAACCGTTAGAGGAGCAAGTAGAAGTTGATATTGTTGAAGTTTCGGCGATCATACGCTGAAGGTCCTCTTCGGTTATGTGAACTGTTCGAGGGGGGGGGGGGGGGGGGGCGGAAGTAGGCCCCTGAGAGTCGATGACCCATGGCGAACAAAATATTTTGGGGGCACTATAAACCTCCAGGGAGTCAATAACCCTTGGCCAACGAAATATTTTGGGGGCAGATGTAAGCCCCGAGGGAGTCGATAACCCTTCGCGAGCGAAATGTTTTGGGGGCACTGCTATCATGCGTTGAAACGTATCCTCGGTTATTTGAACCATTCGAGGAGCAGGGAGTGGTGGATCGGCGAGTGGTGGGTCCCGAGGGGGGATCACCTGAACCTCGCGAGGCGGATCCATGGGACGTGGAGGAGGTGGCAAGCCAGAGCCTCCACGAGGTGGGAGGTCGTTAGCTGTGTCATTTCTTCTCCGAACAAACGCCTTAGGAGGATCTTATTGGCTACGTGATCTGGTTTGCATCGTTCCCACAGATGGCGCCAAAATGATGATGCTAAAATGTAGATCATCTGGGGTAATGTATAAAATGAACTGGGAGAGCAAACCGGATCAGTAGCTTGACAACTTGATGATCCTGAGGTACCTGCGAAATGAGCACACGTGAACTACGCCGGGGATTGATCCGGTGGAAATAGTCCAGAGAATACAGTTGATAGTATGACTCAGTTAAGAGGACGTACCTTAAGGAATGAGTTCAAACCTTTATTTATAGCTTAGTTGAGATTGCCGGGCCCGAACCTTACTTGAAGGTGATTGGGCCTCGGTGATAATGGTCTTCGATATTGGGCTCGTGGCCCAGTAGGTAAATAAGTTGTAGGCCCATTGGGTTGGCCCAATTAGGCATATCACAAAAAAAGGTCGGCTTCTGTTTTCGATCTCGTGAATATTGTACATGTGTCGTGTGTGTGTATTTTTGTGCACGTAAATTCTGCTTCTACATCTTATTCCTTTTTTTGTTTATTCTTTTTGCCTGTAAAAGTGAACAGAAAAAGTAAGGCCAGAAAATTAGTAAAACACAAAAAACTGGGCATTGGCGCCTGTGGCTTTTCGTCTCTATTTGTTCGTTCAAACAGTGACATATATATAAGATTCAGAATTAAACTAAGTTTCTATTTTTTTTTAACTATAATGCTGCTACTATTATATAACACTAGCATCTTTCCCCCGTGCAATGCACGGCATCGTACTTTAAAAGTGATAAAAAAATGATCAATTTAATACATAAAAAAATATAATACACTAATATAGTAAAATTTAAGAGAAGGGTACTATTTATATTTTAATTTTATATGACATTAGTTTTTTTTACGTAGTAAAATTTATAATCCAAACAAATAAGTTAAGATTTAACAAATCGAATTTCTATCTTTATCTTTTAAAAGATAAAATTTGAATGTTGAGATATATTCATGAAAAAATAGAAGCTTGAAGTCGGAAGGATTCTTCACGTTCAGTGTCAATTTTGATTTGTTGAAAAATATAAGTTGGAAAGTACAGAAAAAATATTAAAAATAAATAATCACAGAAATACCATTAGGGTTTCTTAGGTTGCCATACGTTTCTTTCTTTTATATATAAGATAAACTCGTATATTCCTTTCATCAAAATTTTGTCACAGCTGTTAATGAATTAAAATGTACTATCATTTAACATAAACTCATATATTCATTTCAATATTAGTTTGGCTCTGATAACATGTTGAATGAGCACCTCAACCAAAAGTTTAAGCTGTTAGTAAATATATCATTTAATATTAGTATCTCCAATAAATTATGTCGAGTTTGTCACACATTGTCTGTGTGGTTTACGTCGTCTCTCGTACTATTTGCAAACAGTTATAAGAGAGTAGGTTTATCCACTACACTTATACAAGTGTGGTTTACGTCGTCTCTCGTAAATTTTCAAAATATTATACAGGTTTATCTAGTACAACTACATAGTTCGGTACGAGTTCCTTCATTACCAAGATATATATATATATATATATATATATATATATATATATATATATATATATATATATATATATATATATATATATATATATAGATAATGAAAAGCATTTCATGCATGTGTGTTTGACATGCAGCAAATAAGTAAAAGTTGGATGATGAGGTTTAATTAATTACATGAACAAGGAGATATGTAATATTATATTTTTATTTCAACTGTTTTTTATCTATAATTAATTTTGTCAATGTTTTATTTCTATTTTCCTTGCCTAAAAATCTCAATTTAATTATGTAGATTTATGGATAATTAATGTAAAACATATTAACACTGTGGAAGAGTAAAACTACCGATCAAATTGAAATAAATTATGTTTATGCCTTGAACCTGCTTTTAACCATAAGTCAAATGTTTTTTTTCTTTTCACAAAGCATGTTTGTTGAGTTTACTACACAAGATTAGAATTTCATAAATATAGTTACATGTTTAATTTATTGCATGTAAAGAAAAAAATATTAAGAAAAAAATGTCAGAGATAAAAATTGGTTGGGAGATTGTTGTCAGAAAAAAGAAAAGAAGGAAAAAGTTAGATTTGTATTTTTATCATCATATCTTCCACCTATATGTTGTAAGAAGTAAATTCCGGTTTATTTGATATCAGGTGATTATTAACCGTTGATCTGCACACAATCACACACATATTCGTGTATGTATATATGCTTAGTGGGAAATTATTCACCACATCAATGATTAATAATTACCCGGTGTACTTCACCAGGTGTACCATCTCAAAAATCGTAAATTTCCAATTTAGCAAGTGTTAATATTACGTTTACATCCGGAACACTAACTTAATTATAATCGGCCATCGCAATAAATTACAATTCTAATAAGCACAACTGATGACGGAGCCAGCATAGCGGCAGAAGGGGTCATGGCCTCTAACAATTCTCGAATTCCAATTTTCTTATGTAGAGATTTAAAAAAAAAATGTATATAATTAACATTTAATTATCGGCCTTATAAAACATTTTAATGCATTAGGTCCTCGAGAACTTAATTTTTTTCCACTAGTGTGCATAACAATATTTTTACGTCTATGAGAATTAATTATAAATAAAATATGAAGCACAAGCTCTGATAGTGCATACATATGGTGTACATATATAGATTATATTTATATCTTATATTCTAATAACATGTAATACGATGAAATTGATTCTAATAATCTTTTATCCACCGCCCTAATTATCAAAGCCATTTTTCAATTGAATTCAACAAATCAAGTAGAAGAAATAAAATCAAATCATAGAACTAGCATATATAAGTATAACTATAGATTCAATCCAACAACTTCTATATATATAATGTTTCAATGAAATTTTAGCTCAAATAATTATTTACTCCTGTAAAAAACATAAGAAAAACTATAATATGATTAGACACTATAATTTGAGTAATTAATAACACTTATTTTCATATGGTTAGGCAGAAAATATTGTCGATGTGCTAGTTGTCACAACTTTATATAGTAATAATAAAAAAGGATTAAGTCACAACAAAAATAAGTATTAATGACAACGAAAATAACAATTTTTAATATTAATTATCGCATTCGGATGTCACTTCTGCCATTTTTTACTTGTAGTGAGTTAAATTTAAGAAAAAATATAAACTAGTAATCGAATAAACGAAGAAACTTAATCAATATATATAGAGGAAGAACGCGAAGAATTTGGATCTAGTGTTCGAAATCACCATTCAGTCTTCGTAAATCTCCCTTTTGCAAGTGTTTGTTATCTTCTTGTTATAATGAATGCTTCATAAAATTCAAGTAATATTTTTATACTTTGTGTAATATTAAAATTTTCAATTACTTTTTAAAGTAGTGGATGAACTAATTAGTCAACATATTTTAACTTTCTTAAACCTAAATTAGATTATTGATTAATTGATTATTAATAATGGATTAGTATTTGATTATTTATTATATCTGACTAAGAAGGTGTTTGATTAGTTGCCCGATTTATATTTTCTCCTTTAGTCCCTATTGTAGTCGGATGGATTTTCTAATTAATCGAGAAAATAAAGTTCAACTAATATTATATATTGGAATTAATATAGCCGAAAATTAAGTCCCCATTGGACTGCAATTTTCGACTATATAGAGTTATAGAAGGAGTGGAATTTGTGTGTGACTCTAATTCCTTGTGCTATATATAATAGAGATTAGGTTGATGAGAAAAAGAACTCCGACACACGCCTATTCACGTTGGGGAAGAGAATATATTTTTCTCTTCTTCTTTTCTCCCTAAGTTTCTCGATTATAGGTTTAAATTTCTTCAAGTACAAGTCCACCCTTGTAGAAGAATTATTAATCCGGCATATACAATAGATGATTATAGGTTTTTAGAGCAAACTATAATTCCCGAATTTTCTGAGCAGTCCTGCGAAGAAAATCACCATAAATCAACCGTTAGTCGGATAGGCTCGAAATTTATACAGTAGCTTTATAACCCTTGGTTCTACAATCTGTCCGAAGAGTTTCCCGGAGATATCGGTGAAGGAAGAGGACTGGAAATTTCTGGACAGCAGCTTTTACGAAGGTTGAAGGCTTGACGTGGATCCTCGTTTGTGCGCCGAAGATAGAAACGAATCTGCTCGCGAAAGCTGTGAGTTGCTAGATTAGATTTATTCCGCTTTAAACGAATCTAATCAAAGCATGTTAATAAAATTAAAACCGGCTAATCTAGAACCTCTTGCGAATTTTCATTGAATCCTGGGCTTCACATCCCAACAGTAAGATCATTTACCTTTTTTTTTTTTCTTTTTGTATCCTTATAAGATGCCTACGTATTTTTCATTTCAAAAGATTTTCTAAATTCTTTAATTAATTATTTTTTTCAATTTTGTTTCCTTACATTTCTTGCAATCAATGCATTTTTGTTTGTATTTGACTATTTTCTATGTTCTATTTCAACATTAACACTTTCTGTTGAATTTAATTTGACCTTATTTTGAAATGAATTTTAGTGGCAAACCGAAAACATCCAACTCAAAAAAAATTGTTATGAAATTTAAATACAGTAGAACCTCGATAAATTATAACCCTATTAAAATAATAGTTTCTTCAAGTCCCGACTCGGTAAAAACCTACTAAATTATAAGTTCGATAATTAAATATTTCGCTAAATTAATAGAATTCTCTTAATCCCGACTATATTAATTTGTAGAGATTTAACTGTAATCTCGTTTTTTCCAATACATATAAAGCATCGGTTAATACCGTGCAATCTAAGTTGTTACTAACCATATCTAATTCTACACATTTTATTTTATTTTGAAACTTTTCAAGTATTTATTTAATTATTTATTTATAAAAGTAAATGATATTTCAATTCGTAGAAACCTCATCCAAACAGAATTCCAAATCACAACAACTCCCCCTATCAGATAACTATCTAAGAGATTCAAACTAGTTCAAATACATCTCTCTCTAGACTTCTCTCTCTCTCTCTAACTCATTCTCTCTCTCTCTCTCTCTATAAAACATAATCTGACTATTTTTAACTCCACCATGACTCTTAACTACTGAACCCTCAGCTCCATATATATACAACAACAACAGAGAATATTCCGGCGGCGGAATTATCCCCAGCTGAAACTAACAGTACTCAAGTAGAGTCGGATTTGTCATTGAAGATGAAGATTTAACACGTGTTAAAATTCATATTTATTTTTTATTTTTTATTTTTTTTTGGTTGAGGATTTAGATTTTAGATTCAACAAATTTGATTTTTTTTAAATGGTGATTTAAAAATACAGTCAATATATCATTGAAGATTTAACATGTGTTGAGTTATTATTATTATTTTTATTATTGTTATTTTGTATTATTTGGTTGAGATTTTAGATTCTGTGGGTATTGAGTTCATTCATTCACATAATATCTTGTATAGATACTTTATATGTGTGAAGAACATATCTGAAATATTCTTGAAGAATTTAACTTAACACATGCAAATATAATTATATCTATTTTTCCCCTCTTTTTATTTTTTTTATTTTTGGATAGCTATCTATCCTAAACTTGGAGAAAATGAGTGGTATTATTTTACGCCGAGGGACCGAAAGTACAAAAACGGGTCCCGCCCTAGTCGATCTGCAGGCACCGGTTATTGGAAAGCAACCGGTTCCGATAAATCTATTTGTTCTTCCAACGGCAAAATTGTTGGTTACAAGAAATCGCTAGTCTTCTACGAAGGAAAACCGCCAGCTGGCACCAAGACTAATTGGATCATGCACGAGTACAGATCTAACGAACCCTCTCGAGCTCGACCTAGAACCGACAAACTTGACATGAGGGTTTTATTTCATTTTATTCTTTTCAATTTTCTTCACTATATATGTTTAAAATCATTTATTTAATTTTGTTTTTTTGGTGTGCAGTTGGACGATTTTGTGTTGTGCCGTGTGTACGAAAAAACGGGTGAACCGGCCGACAATCCGGTCAAGGAAAAGAGTAACGCTCGTCGTGCGAATAAGAAAGTTGTTGTGAAAGAAGTTGTTGTTGAAGAAGCTAACGATAATAAAGACGAGCACCCACAACCCGAAGAAGTAGCTGCCTCGGATTTGCGCGGTGATAATATGAGCTCTACTTTTAATCGGAGCATGCCAAATAAGCGGAATTTTGACAGCATGCAAAACAATGGAATTCCGGAGAGCATGCAAAACAATGGAAATCCGGGCATCATGCAAAATAATTGGAATCCGGGCAGCATGCAAAACAATGGAATTCCGGAGAGCATGCAAAACAATGGAAATCCGGGCATCATGCAAAACAATGGAATTCCGGAGAGCATGCAAAACAATGGAAATCCGGGCATCATGCAAAATAATTGGAATCCGGGCAGCATGCAAAATAATTGGAATCCGGGCAGCATGCAAAACAATTGGAATCCGGGCAGCATGCAAAACAATTGGAATTCCGGAGAGCATGCAAAACAATGGAAATCCGGGCATCATGCAAAATAATTGGAATCTGGGTTGCATGCAAAATAATTGGAATCCGGGCAGCATGCAAAACAATTGGAATCCGGGCAGCATGCAAAACAATTGGAATCAGGGCAGCATGCAAAACATTCCAAATCCGGGCAGCATGCAAAATATTCAGAATCCGGGCAGCATGCCAAATATTCAGAATCCGGGCAGCATGCAAAATATTCAGAATCCGGGCAGCAATCAAAATCCATATTACATGCTGCTTACTATTTTCGACAACATGGGGGGCATAACTTTGGCATGCATGCGCATAATACGAGGAATGTTGCCCCTCAGTTGCCGAATATTTACGGAGAAAACCTAAACGGGAAAAATATTCAACATGGTCACTCAAGCAGCGGGGGCAACAACTTTGTTCCCCCGCCGGGGGTTGGTTCGACAACTTACAACACTGATTATCATCCGAGGAAAAAAGCTCGATCTAATAGTGGTTTGGAGTTGAGGTAGTGCTTTAGGAACTAGTAGTTAGGGTTTTCGTTTTTTCGTTTTCGGCACTTTTTTTTCTGAAATTTGTGACAACAATATATGTGTTGTTGTTGGTATATGTGATGTAACAGGGAGGTTCGAGCAAAGTTCGAACCCCATGCTCCCCATATTGTGGGGAAGAGATTATATATACCATTTACCTTAGTAATTAATATTTTCAAGTATATTTATATATTCTTAGTCGAGAACTTAATAAATAATTCGTAAATTATATTATGTTAAAAGTTTTGAATTTCAGATTTGAAATTTTTAGAATATCGAATAGTTTTCGTATACATTGAAATATGGTTGGGTTTTGAATTTTCTTTTTTGGGAAAAAATATCTATGACTTATCTCCTGCTTTCGAATTTTCTCAATCTCCGACGATCTCTTATTTGAGTGTGTTGGTAAGTTTTCGAGTTTTCTCCGTCAATGGTAATGTACAAAAGAAAATGACATGGGGACGTTGACACGTCGAAATGGGGAAACGAACACGGGAAAAAACTTATTTTTCCGAAAAAAAAATGGATATGAAAACATGGGAAAGCATATAAATGTTAAAAATATAGGGGTGTGTTCATAAATTCTAAAAGATGATGCAATCTTACATTTATGCTTAACGTCAATTACATGTTGCATCCGCAAATTATATAATTTATAAGTTCCAATCAGTATTATTATTCAACAAACTATAGACGGTGCAATAAATTTGTTTTACTATAGAATTGGCATTTATAAAAAATATTAGAACACCACTAGAAGTGAAAATTAATGAGAAATAAGATTTTCAATTGTAATTTAAAGTCTTTATCTAAAAGAGGTTTTAGATTTTCTTTTGGATAAAAAATACAAACATGTTTCTTTTGGGTGGAAATGTATTTTTTCCATTATTTGCTTTGTATATCAAAATTTAGAAAATATGTCAAAAATATAAAAAGATAAAACATATTTTAATAATCTGTCTATCTTCTTACACATATATAGTACATTGGACCACACATCCCTATATCAGAGGAGATTAAAGTTTTGAATCTAACTTCAATTCTTCATACACATATGCACTTATAGTTATAACTGTATATATGGACCATTCCACCACCTCTCTCTCTCTCTCTCTCTCTCTCTCTCTCTCTCTCTCTCTCTCTCTCTCTCTCTCTCTCTCTCTCTCTCTCTCTCTCTCTCTCTCTCTCTCTCTCTCTCTCTCTCTCTCTCACACACACACACACACACACACAAGTGATTGGAAAGAATAAGGTCCACATTTTTTCAGACCAGACTTTAAGAAGAGAATTAATATGTAATAGTTAAAGGGTGTACCGATCACTTTTATATATACATCACTATTACAACCCTATCATTGTTTACATCATTATTATTATTATTATTATATTTTATTTTATTTTATCATAACTCCTATTGCATTAGTTTCAGAGTTTCCTAAGTTTATAAAAAAGATTGCTACATTTTATTTATAAAAAAAGCCAAAAGCTACTATAGCAAATGAAATGGCATTATTAGAAAGAGTTGTTTTATTCTGCTTCATTCTCTCCTTCACTATAAACCCTTTTGCACTACCTAATAAAGAATAAGAATCTGACCGCATTTCGAAGCTTCCGGGACAGCCTCCGGTGAACTTCCGGCAGTTCTCCGGGTATGTTACGGTGAACGAAGAACACGGGCGGGCGCTTTTTTATTGGTTGACTGAGGCCACAAGCAATGTTGCAAAGAGAAGGCCTCTTGTTCTTTGGCTCAATGGAGGTTAGTACTCTTTAATTTGATTATTTAATAATGTTTCCTATATTCCTTTTTTATTTTCTTAGACTGTGTAAGAAAAGAAAATAAGTCCATGACCAATAGATATAATTTCTCATCATGTTTATGTATATTCATTATAAAATAAAAGGTTCATTTTTTCATAAATTTATTGTGGAAATGTTTATTCAACGAAAAAAACCTCAAATAAAGGGCAAATTACACATCACCCGTTATAAATTTCTAATATTCGCACTTTACCTCCTAATTAAAAATTTAAAAAAGTGAATGACCCACTTCAAAATGTTATTCTTATTGCACATTACGCCAATAGCAAAATTCCGATGAATTATATTCATAATGGGAATATAATTGAGTGTTTTTGTTGCACGAACCCGTTTAGATGTTATTTTTTGTTGTGTGTTACCCATTCAAAACACTATTTTTCTGCACATGACCCTTTAAAATATTACTTTTATTGCACGATACCCACCGAAAATTGTCTTCTAGGGTAAAATGAAATCAAAACAATACTTCGAGGGGGGGTTTATCCCTTTTTTGAATATTTAGAGAAGAGAGTGCAAAAAATGAAAAATTTATACAGGGTTAAGTGCATTTTATCCTAAAATAAATTAATCTAACTAATTAGTGGGATTTGTGGCAATTTCTTGTACCAAAAGGCGAAATCCCTCGCTCCAGAGCCGGATCTCTCGGCTGCAGTTTCTTGTATTTTCTTGAATTCATTACAAAGTGAACATTACTAGTCGTCGTACCTAATAATCCGCGCGTGACCCCACTCTCCCCTTTTAGGCCATTAATATAAGCCAACTCCAACTAGCATCAGCGCACGTTAGCAAAAGCCTGAGGGGTGTTGCATAAAATGCGCTGGTGTCAACTTCACAGGCAAAAAAAGGCCGGCTTCTGTTTCCGATCTCGTGAATACTATGTGTCGTGTGTGTGTATTTTTGTGCACGTAAATTCTTCTTCTAAATCTTATTCTTTTTTTGTTTATTTATTTTGCCCTGTAAAAGTGAACAGAAAAAGTAAGGCCAGAAAATTAGTAAAACACAAAAAACTGGCGTATGTGGCTTTTCGTCTGTACTTGTTTGTTCAAACAGTGACATGTATATATGATCACAATTAAAATAAGTTTTTTTTTTTTTTTTTATCTATAGTCTACTGCTATTATATAACATAAACTCGTATATTCAGTTGGTCTGACTCTGATAACATGTTGAATGACAAAATAAGTTTGTTGCCGTTGTAAATGTATTTACTACAATTTATATCGTAGCGAAAAGAAATACTCTTTTGCAACAAAACAAGTTGTTGTCTTACATGAAATTCGTTGTGAAATATATATAATACTGTTCACAATAATATATTTCGTTGCCTATGAAATTCAAAGGCAACAAAAATATCTTGTTGCAAAAATGTTAATCTTTAGCCACAAATACTATATTTCGTTGCTAAAATATAACCATTGGCAACGAAACTAATTTCGTCGATATAGAAATCGTTGCCTATTTTACATTTTCTTGTAGTGAACATATATCTTAGTGCAATTGTTTATGCGCTTAATTAACATATGGCATGCAGGTAGTTGACGTGTTCTGAAGTCTATAAATACATGCATGTCCACAAAGCAAGTTTTTATCACAGATTTTAAAAGAGAAAATGAGAGCAAAAAAAAAAAGATATACTAGAGTTATTTCAATATCTCTTTTAGAGTATGTTGTATGAACTCATCTCGAGTACATAACTTATAAAATCTGTTAATTTGTGCTGAAGGCTAGACTTGATTGTCCGAAGAATATGTGTAAGATACATTCATAAAAGGTAAGATCATTTATTTTATTTTTATTTTATTTTTTTATCCTTATAATATTGTTTATATATGTATATTTCACATTTTAAAGGAGTTCACAAGTATTTACTTGTGGATATTAAATCCGATGTTTTACGATTACTCCGTTGTATGTTATGTTTAGAGGTATCATACTTCACATAAATTCTCTATTTTAATTATTTACTAAGAATTCAGGGCTATTGATTATTCCTTTTTTTTATATATCATTTATTTATTCTATGGTCTTACAAAACGACAATTACTTAAATACGTTCATATCGCCGAAGAAGTCAAGGGGTCAACATGTCAAGTTTTACTACAATTACTTGAAATGCGTTTGGGTAACATCCTTTTCTAGTTGGGTACGGCTTCGACTATTCCCGAAACCCGCCAATTAATTAACCATAGACATATTTTAGTGAATGGGCGTATAATAGATATACCAAGTTATCGCTGCAAACCCCGTGATATTATCTCGGCGAAGGATGAACAAAAATCCATGTATTACTATATCTTTGTACTTTTTTATTTTTTTTCTAAATTGTGTAAGTTTAAAAAATTATTTCTTATAAGATGCCTACGTATTTTCATTTTTATAAATTTTCTAAATTCTTTTAATTATTTTTTTCAATTTTATTTTCTTACATTTCTTGCAATCAATACATTTTTGTTTGTATTTGACTTCTATGTTGTATTTCAACATTAACATTTTCTGTTGAATTTAATATGACCTTATTTTGAAATGAATTGGTTTAGTGGCAAACCGAAAACGACCAACTCAAAGAAAATTGCTATGAAATTTAAATACAGTAGAAGCTCGATATATTAATACTCGATAAATTAATAACCTCGTTAAAATTATAGTTTCTTTCAGTCTCGACTCGATATATTAATACTCGATAAATTAATAACCTCGTTAAAATAACAGTTTCTTCTGATATCGACTCGATAAAAGCCTACTAAATCATTAATTCGATAATTAAATATTTCGCTAAATAAATAGAATTCTGTTAATCCCGACTGTATTAATTAGAGATTTAACTGTAATCTCGTTTTTCCAATGTATATAAAGCATTCGCTTATTAACATATTATAAAATCTCCGATTCTTGGTCTAGATACCGTGGAATCTAAGTTGTTACTAACCACTAGTATTTCTCCCCGTGCGATGCACGAGGTGATATTGCAAAGAGTAAAAACAATAATAACTTCAACACGTGACATTAAAATGAGTACATTTGAAGAAAATATTAAGCGAAAAGTCATGTATGATTTGAAGAGGAAAACAAAGTTACAAAAATATCATCACCGATTTCGTAGAAACATAAAAAGTTTAATTTTTTTTTTACAATGACGTCATTGACAAAAAAAGGGGAATAACAAATAGAGTTAAGAAAAATTAATAATTAAAAAAAATAGTTACAAAGATGTAAGAGAAATAAAAATTACAATTGAATAACAAAGAATGTTTAAAAAAAATTAAAAATAAAGAAATAGAGAAATTTGAAAATTCAAAAATAAAGAATGTGTAAATTGTGGTAATAAAGAAATTCGGAAATGAAAACATGAAAAAGTACTGAAAATCGAGTATTAGTGAAAACACGAAAACTTAAAAGGTGTAGAGACACCTGAGGAGAACGGCAAGATTCATAGACTAAGTGCTTGAAATGTTCTTTGTGGCAAAATTGTATGGGTCGTCTAAAAAATCGTTAACACGTTTAAACTATTAGGAAAAAAAACGCAAAAAGTTAGCAAATTAAACAATAAATTAGCAAAGTAAAGTGCTATTGCGTATTGTTTGGGCAAATCTTACTGTGTGCGAGATTTTCTAATGCTTTTTTCACTGCCGAAATCTTTCAATTATTGTAGAAATAACAAAATGATTCAGTTGCATGTCTGACAATTAAAATCATAAAACAATTAAAATGTAAAACCTATAGAATTTGAGACCATTGTATGAGAGTAAGAAAAACACATCAAATCTTATATAAACAAATAGTTATTCGGACATCGATCATAACGTAATCCTGGTTTCTATCGAGCAGAGTCTAAACTTCTACACAATCTTTCATAGTAACAAAACGTAGTGTATGAATCATATGCACTGAACACAAAATAAAACTGCGTAAGATAAATAACACAAAAAATAAATGACCGTATGAGACCATATTGAGGAAATTTATGTTAGAAAACAAATATTAGAAAGAATATTCATAACTCAATAATAAAATAATCATGGAAAATAAAACCACCCCAGGGATAAGTGATGTAGATATGTTATACATAACATAAAACTCATTGGCTGTGTTTGGTAAGCTTTTGGGCTTCCATTTCCATTTTATTGTGGAGAAAGATGTTTTGGGAGAAGAATTTGAAAATAAAATAAAGTTTGTTTGTGTTTTGAGAGGAGACAAGCAAGTCAAATCATGTCTAAAAGGTGTTGGAAAAGGGTATTTTGAAAGAAAAATTTGAAGGATAAAGTGATTTTAGTTTGTAATTTAGTGAAGACAGCTTTCACTGTAGCAGTCAAATCATGTCTGTTAGAGAGAGAAAATTTTGAATTCTTTTTGGGGAAAGTTTTTGAAAATATTTCAGAAAGGTAATTTTATTTTGGGGAAAGAATGAAAACACAGCTGCTTAAGAATATTCCTGTCAAATACCTAACAAGTAATATGAAGTTAATAAGAGCCATACTTTAAGATTATATAGCAACACCTGCTTTAAGATTATTTACTGCACCCAAAAGAAACAGATTAATTACTCCACAATTAAATGCTTATACATCTTAAAGAATAAATAAAGATACTCCAAATTTCTTTTCACATAAAAACGAATGAATTATAATCATTTGGTTAACTGAAGCATAACACATGAAAAGGCAAATATAATTACTTGACAACTACTTACATATATCATTATATGTAAGATCAATTATCACTTAATATGATAGTTTTGTAGGTATGACTTTTAAATACAAAAAAAAAAAAAAAAAAGATGAAACTTTGGCAATTCTAATTACCAAAATATACCATAGATAAACAACAAAGAAAGTAAACATTCAAGAGGATTGTAATGCATCGAAACAACAAAAACCCAATAACTCAGTGCATAAATGTCATCAAATTAGAAAATTTACCAAAATATACCATAGATAAACATGAGGCGTATAGCAGGCAATGCAAAAAAAAATTATCAACAAACGGAAGGGAAATATGTATGGCCATTATATTAGAGCAGAGACAGATGATCGATGAAGCACGGAGTTGTGGGAAGAATTTCACAAATATTTATGGAAGAATCAACTGGGAATATGTAGAAAACTGACGGGAGAAAAACAAAACAAAATATATTGACTTGCAAGTAAACGGACAAAAATTGTTGGGTTTCGGGCACGCGTACGCAGCGGAAAACAAAAATTTTATGCGAATTAAACGAGTTTAAATCACATAAGCACATGCCCGACAAATTAAAATCAATTAATTGCGTACCTTTGCGCTTCCAGCGAAATTAAATAACAACATATATGCTAAATAATTTAACCAAATTTAAATCAATTAACATGCTCGCGTTTAAACCAAATAACATGCTTGCAATGATTTAAAACGATTACACATAATCACATAAAATCATACGAAAGCAAACATGAATATATATAGCGTTTAAACGAAACAAGAACTTCGAGTTCGTGTGTTTACCTCTTGAAGCGTGAGGCAGGAGCGCTAAGCAAGTCGAGATTGCTACGGAAACCAATCCGTACAATCGGGGCAGCAGCGGTGCAGCGGCAGCGGTGGTGAGACGGCCACGGCGGCGCGTGAATCTCACGCGCGGTCTTCTGGGGCGGCGCGTGGGGCAACGTGCGGCTTCGGCTCGTGCGCTGCTCCTCGATTCTTCGATCTTCGGTCTTCCTCCTCTCAGATTTCACCTCGTATACTTCGATCTACTAAACACGTGGCACTAGACACGTAATAGTTAGAAAAACGGAAGAAAAAGAGAAGGAAAAAGCTACCGAAACAATCGGCCGACGAACGGCCGATTGCGGCGAAACGGCTAGGGTTAGGGTTAGTTCTTGTGTGTTTGTGCAAGGCCTATAAATCAAGTATTTATAGTCCCTTGCATAAAACCCTAACGGGCTTAAGTTGGACCGGGCCCAACAGCTTAAGCTCGTTAGTTTCTTTACTTGCTCGTCTCTCTCAATTCAATGATCGGAAAATTGCAACAATTACATTTTCGGAATCATTATAATATCCTCGTCATTACGAGTGCCATCTTTCATTTTCCAACTTTCCAAAAGTGGAAACCCTAGTTCAGTGCACTTTCTAAATTTGGAAACTTCCCGATTTAGAAAGTTCACTAACACGTTTGCCTATTCTTTTCCTTTTCTTATTCTCATTCATAATTCCAAATTACGAATGTTGGACTCAATCGTATTGACTTCCAATCATGCAAAGATAAACTATTTTATCTCTGACCGTTTATTCAAAGATCTCATGTGCACGAGCAGTGTGACCCTCGATGGTTCAGGTGTAAGCTAGCCGTGGGCCCACAACCCTTTGTGGTCAAAACTCGTCCCTTAGAGTTACGATTAAGATGAAACTCGTTTCACCTTAATCACCCAACGAATCAAGATTGGCGTCTAGCTACTACGCGTCATGATTCCCTAGATACAAATGAAGTGCCTGCAAGAACCTTCAGATATAGTTAACGTACAGTACGGTCCCTTCGATTCATATGTCCCGATCGAACTAGAGGCATTGGTTCATCGAGACCTCTTTATATGTTCAATGACGGTGCGATCGTTCCAAGTATTGTAATCGTCACGTGCATGACTTAGAGAATCGAATTCTCTAATCATCACTTAGTCAGCTCTGGCCAGAGACTTAGAATGATTACAAACTTTCAGAACACACAGGACATCCAAGACTATTCTAGCGATCGAATCCCCGACTACAATGCACAGACCTCCCACTAGATTTCGGACTGCACGAACACTGGCCGTTGGGATGGTCCTCGGTGGAACTCAGGGACAGGTCACGATACAGCTGGTCCTCTAGTGAAGTCACGGTGATGTCTAGGTCATAAGGACTAATGGTGTACAACTATACCATAGATATCTCTACTCGATTATTGAGAACCACTTAGAGATTTCTAGGGTGAGGGAGTTCAGTGAACTCGTCAACTTACCACTTATGTATGCCGATATCACAATACCGTTTACTGATGAGATGCAGTACACATACACTAAGTGCTAGTCTTAATGGGAAAGGCCGATATCCTCATTAGTGGCGTAACCCTTCGACTAGGAACACGTTTAACAGTTATAATACTTAAGTAAATATCTCACGATCCTAACGATCAATTACTAGTACTTGTAATAACTGTAAGGAATATATCTATGCTTGTGACAAAGGGAAAAAGATATAGAATGCCAAGGTGTTTTATCATTGATACGAATAAAGGTTTGTTTATTACATTAATAAATATGAAAGACCACAGCCACACGTTGGCTTGTTGGTCACCTACTCTAACAAAAATAACCCTAGGGTTGCAAATATTTCACAAAAATAGGATTAGGGTTTCGGGGCAAAACCTTTTTTTTTTTTTTATATATATAAGGATATCTAATTCTACACATTTTATTTAATTTTTAAACTTTTCAAGTATTTATTTAATTATTTATTTATAAAAGTAAACGATATTTCAATTTAACCGTAGAAGCCTCATCCAAATAGAATTCCGAATCACAACAAACTCCAATGTTTAGGAAACGGGAAAGAATAAGCTTGTTGTTAGGGTTTAGTTTGGTTTTATTTTACAGTAATTCGATTGTTGGTTTAGTTTTGTGGTTATGCTATCTTTTATCGTTCCTTTATTGTTAAATGTATGAATCAATGTTTACAGAGTTCACAAACATGGAATGAAGTTAATTGTGGTTTTTAAAAACATTGTGGTTTTTAATAGTAGGTTTACAACAACAATTGAGAATATTCCGGCGGCGGAATTATCCCCAGCTGAAACTAACAGTACTCAAGTAGTGATTCCGATGCGGCCGCATGGTAATTACGCAACGAAACCCTACCCTCCAGGATACCAGTTCGCGCCGAAAGACGTAGAGCTGATTGTCGATTATCTGAGGAAGCGGATTCGAGACGAGCATATACCCGTACCGGAAATCAGCGACGTCAATCTTTATCAGGCCAATCCTCAGACACTGGGAGGTTTGTTTCTCTCTTTTTTAGTGTTTTTTTTTTTAGGATTTTTTTTTAGGGTTTTTCAACTGTTTTTTGTAGTATCCGTGTGTGTGACGAAACGCAGAAATCGATATATTCTTGATATATTTAACACGTGCTGAAATGTACTTACTGTTTTCCTTTTTTTCTTTTACTTTTTTAAAGTTTAAAATTTAGATGTGTTTTTTTTTTTTTGGGTTTTTCAACTGTTTTTCGTAGTATCCATCAGTGTGACGAAACGCAGAATCGATATATTCTTGATATATTTAATACTTGCTAAAATGTTCAACTGTTTTCTTTTTTTTTTCTTTTTTTTTAAATTGAAAATTTAGAGTCTTGTTTTTTTTTTTCTTTACATGGATTCTACATGATGTGTTACTATGGTTTCACACGTGTGTAAAAATAGAGTCGGATTTATCATTGAAGATGAAGATTTAACACGTGTTAAAATTCATATTTATTTTTTATTTTTTATTTTTTTTGGTTGAGATTTTAGATTTTAGATTCAACAAATTTGAATTTCTTTTTTAAATTGAGATTTGAAAATACAGTCTATCATTGAAGATTTAACTTGTGTTGTTTTATTATTATTATTATTTTGTATTATTTGGTTGAGATTTTAGATTCTGTGGGTATTGAGTTCATTCACATGATATCTTGTATAGATACTTTATATGTGTGAAGAACACATCTGAAATATTCTTGAAGATTTAACTTAACACATGCAAATTTAATTATATCTATTTTTGTCCATTCTTTTTATTTTTTTTAGTTTTGGATAGCTATCTATCCTAAACTTGGAGAAAATGAGTGGTATTATTTTACACCGAGGGACCGAAAGTACAAAAACGGGTCCCGCCCTAGTCGATCTGCAGGCACCGGTTATTGGAAAGCAACCGGTTCCGATAAATCTATTTGTTCTTCCGACGACAAAATTGCTGGTTACAAGAAATCGCTAGTCTTCTACGAAGGAAAACCGCCAGCTGGCACCAAGACTAATTGGATCATGCATGAATACAGATCTAACGAACCCTCTCGAGCTCGACCTAGAACCGACAAACTTGACATGAGGGTTTTATTTTATTTTCTTTTTTTTTTTCAATTTTCTTCACTATATATATTTAAAATCATTTATTTTATTTTATTTATTTTTTGGTGTGCAGTTGGACGATTTTGTGCTGTGCCGTGTGTACGAAAAAACGGGTGAATCGGCCGACAATCCGGTCAAGGAAAAGAGTAAAGCTTGTCGTGCGAATAAAGAAGCTGTTGCGCAAGAAGTTGTTGTTGAAGAAGCTAACGATAAAAAAGACGAGCAGCCACAACCCGAAGAAGTAGCTGCCTCGGATTTGCGCGGTGATAATACTAGCGGTGATGCGGCGGCACCTCTAAACGAGAACGATCGTTTCGATCCGGAACTATTCATTGCCAATTTCGATGTGTCTTCCAAAGAATATCAATTTCCGGAATTCGAACTAGTATTTTCAGATGAGGTTGACTTGAACCTTGATTGGCTGCAACTTCCTAACAGCCCTGATTTTAATTCTCAGCAGGTGCCTTGTCACGATATTTACGACGGGTCTCGTTTTTTTTCTTTTGGCAGTGATTTGAGCTCTACTTTTAATCGGAGCATGCCAAATAAGCGGAATTTGGACAGCATGCAAAACAATGGAATCCCGGAGAGCATGCAAAACAATGGAAATCCGGGCATCATGCAAAATAATTGGAATCCAGGCAGCATGCAAAACAATGGAATTCCGGAGAGCATGCAAAACAATGGAATTCCGGGCATCATGCAAAATAATTGGAATCCGGGGAGCATGCAAAACAATGGGATTCCGGAGAGCTTGAAAAACAATGGAAATCCGGGCAGCATGCAAAATAATTGGAATCCGGGCAGCATGCAAAACAATTGGTATCCGGGCAGCATGCAAAACAATTGGAATCAGGGCAGCATGCAAAATATTCCGAATCTGGGCAGCATGCAAAACAATTGGAATCAGGGCAGCATGCAAAATATTCCGAATCCGGGCAGCATGCAAAATATCCAGAATCCGGGCAGCAAGCAAAATCCATATAATTACATGCCAAACGATCACCGGGCGGTTTCTGCTACTTACCATTTTCAACAACATCAGGGGCATAACTTTGGCATGCATGCGCAGAATACGGGGAATTTTGCCCCTCAGTTGCCGAATATTTACGGAGAAAACGTAGAGGGGAAAAATATTCAACATGGTCACTCAAGCAGCAGGGGCAACAACTTTGTTCCCCCGCCGGGGGTTGGTTCGACTACTTACAACACTGATTATCATCCGAGGAAAAAAGCTCGATATAATAGTGGTTTGGAATTGAGGCAGTGCTTTAGGAACTAGTAGTTAGGGTTTTCGTTTTTTCGTTTTCGAGACTTTTTTTTCTTTCTGAAGTTTGTGACAACATGTTGTTGTTGGTATATGTGATGTAACGGGGTGGTTCGAGCAAAGCTCGAACCCCATGCTCCCCATATTGTGGGGGAGGGACAAATACCATTTACCTTGGTGATTAATATTTTCAAGAATATATATATATAATAAATAATTCATAAATTATATTATATTAGTTCTTAAAGTTTTGAATTTCATATTTGTAATTTTTAGAATGTCGATTTTTTTTCGTATACATTGAAGTTGGGTTTTTAATTTTATTTTTCGGGAAAAAATATGTCTTTTTGGATAGAAGCTTTTACTCTATGACTTATCTCCAGCTTTCTAGTTTTCTCAATCTCCGACGATCTCTTATTTGAGTTTCGAGTTTTCTCGGTCAATGGTAAGGTACAAAAAAAATGACATGGGGACGTGGACACGGCGAAATGGGGAAACGAACACGGGAAAAATCCTATTTTTGTGAAAAAATGGATATGAAAACATGGGAAAGCATAGAAATATTAAAAATATAGGGGGTGTGTCCCTAAATTCTAAAAGATGATATAACCTTGCATTTATGCTTAACGTCAATTACATATTGCATCCACAAATTATTAATAATTTACAAATTTCATTGCATATTATCATTCAACAAATTATAGCTGGTGCAGATAAATTTGTTTTACTGTAGAATTCGCATTTATAAAAAATATTAGGGCAGCATGCAAAATATCCAGAATTCCAAGCACAATTCCAACTCTTTTTGTGAAAGAGGTTCTAGATTTTCTTTTGGGTGGAAATGCAATTATATTTTTTCATTATTATACAAACATGTTTTTGCGTTTCGAATACATTTTTTTCCATTACTATCAGAAACGCCCTCAAAACTTTGAAGTAATTAGAAAAACGGCCCCGGAACGTATCCAAAGCGCAAATAACACATTTGTACAGAAGTTTCCGTGCATCATAGTGTTGTCACAACATTATTTGTTTTATATATATCAAAAATTAGAAAACATGTCAAAAATATAAAAAGATAAAACATATTTTAATTATATGTCTATCTTCTTAGTTCTTACACATATATAGTACATTGGACCACACATCCCATATATCAGAGAAGATTAAAGTTTTGAATCAATTCTTCATACACATATGCACTTATAGTTATAACTGTATATATGGACCCTCTCTCTCTCTCTCTCTCTCTCTCTCTCTCTCTCTCTCTCTCTCTCTCTCTCTCTCTCTCTCTCTCTCTCTCTCACACACACACACACACACACCCACACACCCCAGTGATGGGAAAGAATAAGGTCCACATTTTTTCAGACCAGACTTTGAGAAGAGAATTAATATGTAATAGTTAAAAGGTGTACAGATCACTTGTATACATACATTGTTCTTTGGCTCAATGGAGGTTAGTACTCTTTAATTTGATTATTTAATAAATTTTCCTATATTTCTTTTTTATTTTCTTACACTGTGTAAGAAAGGAAAATAAGTCCATGACCAATAGATATAATTTCTCATCATGTCTATGTATATTCATTATAAAATAAAAGGTTCATTTTTCCATAAATTTATTGTGGAAATGTTTATTCAACGAAAAAAACCTCAAATAAAGGGCAAATTACACATCACCCGTTATAAATTTCTAATATTCGCACTTTACCTCCTAATTAAAAATTTAAAAAAGTGAATGACCCACTTCAAAATGTTATTCTTATTGCATATTACGCCAATAGCAAAATTCCGATGAATTATATTCATAATGGGAATATAATTGAGTGTTTTTGTTGCACGAACCCGTTTAGATGTTATTTTTTGTTGTGTGTTACCCATTCAAAACACTATTTTTCTGCACATGACCCTTTAAAATATTACTTTTATGGCACGATACCCACCGAAAATTGTCTTCTAGGGTAAAATGAAATCAAAACAATACTTAGAGGGGGGGTTTATCCGTTTTTTGAATATTTAGAGAAGAGAGTGCAAAAAATGAAAATATTATAGAGGGTTAAGTGCATTTTATCCTAAAACAAATTAATCTAACTAATTAGTGGGATTTGTGGCAATTTCTTGTACCAAAAGGCGAAATCCCTAGCCCCATGGCCGAATCTCTCGGCGGCAGTTTCTTGTATTTTCTTGAATTCATTACAAAGGGAACATTACTAGTCGTCGTACCTAATAATCCACGCGTGACCCCACTCTCCCCTTTTAGGACCTTAATAAGGCAACTCCATCTACCATCAGCGCACGTTAGCAAAAGCCTGAGGGGTGTTGCATAAAATGCGCTGGTGTCAACTTCACATGCAAAATGATGATGCTAAAATGTAGATCATCTGGAGTAATCTACAAAATGAACTGGGAGAGCAAAGCGGATCAGTAGCTTGACAACTTGATGATCCTGACAGTGGAAATAGTCCAGAGAATACAGTTGATAGTACTACTCAGTTAATAGGACGTACCTTAAGGAATGAGTTCAAACCTTTATTTATAGCTTAGTTGAGATTGCCGGGCCCGAACCTTACTTGAAGGTGATTGGGCCTCGGTGATAATGGTCTTCGATATTGGGCTCGTGGCCCAGTAGGTAAATAAATTGTAGGCCCATTGGGTTGGCCCAATTAGGCATATCATTAAGCCCCCCACTCTCGAGTCGATGTGGGGGCCATGTCGAAATGGGTTCTCAATCGTGTCGAGAGTAAAAATTGTAGTGTTCGTTCTTTGGCATATGGCACGATGGTGTGCGAAAATGTATTGGAGCGTGTGTCGGAGGGGCGTGAATGCGCGTTGGCGCATAGCGCGACCAAGTTGCCGCGATGTAAGTTAATTGAGTCGTCGGTTTTGTCCCGCGATGATGTAGTAGCGAATTATCTCCTCGTGGGAGTTGTCTCGTCGCGGGGTAATAGTGTTGATCGAGTTATCTCCTCGTAGGAGTTGTCTCGCGATAATGTAGTAGCACGGATCAAGTAATCTCCTCGTGGGAGTTGTCTGTGGGGTAATAGAGTTGATCGAGTTATGTCCTCGTGGAAGTTGTCTCACGATAATATAGTAGCACGGAGCTAGTATTCTCCTCGTGGGAGTTGTTATTTTTCGACATTGTCAATGTTTTGACGCGTTGCTTATATGTGTTTACATATAGCCTTGTGCGTGAAGTACTTGAGGAGGGGATCAGACTCTCAAGATTTTTTTTATGGGGGTCGTGCCCCTTGTTAGACCTCGTGAGTCTTAAGTATGTTTGGACCGTGGCCACGTTTTAATGAATGACCCATCGAAAACAAGTAGATAAATTTGAGTAATCAAGCTGGCCAGGCTATATAGATTCTCATAATATCTCTAAGTGCTTGTAGGATTGTAATCGTGCTAACTTGAGCTTGCGATTATATAGTGAATTTTGGGCGAGCAGTCTCCTCATAGGAGTTATCTTGCAGCGAAGTTGTAGGAGCATTGGATGACGCGCGTCTAAGGAGCGTGCGGATTGAGGTCGCTCATAGCGAGTTGTCTCCTCGTGGGAGTTGTCTCGCAGCGAGTCTTTTTATCGAGCGAGGTGGCTGCACGTGGGAGTTGCCTTGCAACGAATTTGCAGTGCCGAGCGAGTTGGCTCCTCGTGGGATTTGTCTCGCTGCGGGTTGTAGTACCGAGCGAGTAATCTCCTCGTGGGAGTTGTCTCGCTGCGGGTTCGTATTACCGAGCGAATTGGCTTCTCGTGGGAGTTATCTCGCTGCGGGTCGTAGTATCGAGCGAGTTGGTTGCACGTGGTAGTTGCCTTGCAACGGATTTGTAGTATCAAGCGAGTTGGCTCCTCATGGGAGTTGTCTCGCTGCGGGTTGTGGTACCGAGCGAGTTGGCTCCTCGTGGGAGTTGTCTCGCTGCGGGTTCGTAGTACCGAACGAGTTGGCTCCTCGTGGGAGTTGCCTCGCTGCGGGTCGTAGGATGGAGAGAGTGGTCTCCTCGTATGAGTTATCTCATTGTGGGTTCGCAGACCCGAGGGAGTTGACTCCTCGTGGGAGTTGCCTCGCAACGGGTTATATGACTGAGCGAGTTATCTCATTGTGGGAGTTGTCTCGCTACGGGTTGTAGTTCCGAGCGAGTTGGCTCCTCGTGGGAGTTGTCTCGCTGCGGATTGTAGGACGGAGCGAGTGGTCTCCTCGTGGGAGTTGTCTCGCTGTGGCGTTGAGACCCGAGGGAGTTGGCTCCTCGTGGGAGTTGCCTCGCAACGGGTTATAGGACGGAGCGAGTAGTCTCCTCGTGGGAGTTATCTCGCTATGGCGTTGAGACCCGAGGGAGTTGGCTCCTCGTGGGAGTTGCATCGCAACGGGTTATAGGACGGAGCGAGTGGTCTCCTTGTGGGAGTTATCTCGCTGTGGTTTCGTAGACCCGAGGGAGTTGGCTCCTCGTGGGAGTTGCCTCGCAACGGGTTGTAGGACGGAGCGAGTGGTCTCTCCGTGGGAGTTACCTCGCTATGGTTTCGTAGACCCGAGGTTGGCTCCTCGTGGGAGTTGTCTCGCAAGCCCCCCACTCTCGAGACGATGTGGGAGCCAAGTCGAAAGGGGTACCGGATCGTATTGAGAGTAGATCGGTGTTGTAGTCTTGCGTAAATCGTTGGCATGGCGTGGAAAAATAATTTTTTTTTTCTCATTTGATAGCGAACGCAATTTGGTAGGTGCTTTAAAGGGCTCGCGCAATTTGGTGGAGCGCGTTGAAATTCTCGTGCGATTTGGTGAAGCGAGTAAAAATCAACGCGCAATTTGGTGATGAGTATTGATAGTTGCGCGCGCTCCGAGGATCAGAGGCGGCGTATGGAAGAGCACGCGCGCTTGGGATCGCGCGCGCGGTGGCAGCCTTTGGAAGCCGCAGGAGAGAGAGTGCAGAGCGGTCAAATAAATTCATGGGGAAGCGCGCGCAATAATTACAGAGGAGAGAGAAAGAGTAGTGCAATAAATGTTGCAGGAGAGAAAGGGGGTAGGCACGTGATTTCCCCTCTTACTTCCTTTTTCTTTCCTTTTATTTATATTATTTTTCTTTTTTCTTTTTTGGCGGGCCCGCGCGCGCTGCACGATGGGCGCGTGGCAGTCACGCGCGCGTGCTGCTCACGCGCTCTTGTTTTTTTTTTTTTTTGTTTTTTTTTTTTCTTTTTAGCCGCGCGCGCGCTGCCTATTTGGCACGTGGCTTCCACGCGCGAATGCATTGCACGCGCTCTACCCTTTTTTTTTTTTTTTTGTTTTTCTCCTGGCCGGCCACGCGGGCGCTGCCCATGGGGGCGTGGCAGGCACGCGCGCCTGGTGTGTGCGCTGTTCAATTTTTTTTTTTTTTTTTTTTTTTTCCGTCTTTCTTCTTTCTTTCATCTTCTAATTCTTCTTCTATTTTTTCATCTTCTTCTTTTTTCTTTTTCTTTCTTCTTCTGTTTTTTCATCTTTTTTTTTTTTTTTCATCTTCCTCTGGGGTCTCGCGTGCGCGATTTTACCCCCTTATTTTTTTACTCTGGTGGTTGATGTTCACCCCTTGGGATGTTATATTTTTTTAGTAGGGAGATTATACTCGTCTCTTGAGATGTGATGTGAACCCACTTGGGGTTGAACGGTAAGAGTGATGCCCAACCTTGTGATGGGTTAACTACCCACTGTAGGATGAGGCGCTCGAGACCTATGGTCTGAGGTGGATGCACACGGTTGTGTCGTTTGCTTCAGTGACAACACGAGTTGAAGTTTTCGCTGTCGTATGCTGGAGGTCCTTATCGGTAATCTGAACCGTTAGAGGAGCAAGTAGAAGTTGATATTGTTGAAGTTTCGGCGATCATACGCTGAAGGTCCTCTTCGGTTATCTGAACTATTCGAGGGGGGGGGGGGGGGGCGGAAGTAGGCCCCCTGAGAGTCGATGACCCATGGCGAACAAAATATTTTGGGGGCACTATAAACCCCCAGGGAGTCAATAACCCTTGGCGAACGAAATATTTTGGGGGCAGATGTAAGCCCCGCGGGAGTCGATAACCCTTCGCGAGCGAAATGTTTTGGGGGCACTGTATACCCCCAGGGAGTCGATAACCCTTGGCGAGCGAGATATTTTGGGGGCAGATGTAAGCCCCCAGGGAGTCGATAACCCTTGGCGAACGAAATATTTTGGGGCAGATGTAAGCCCCCAGGGAGTCGATAACCCTTGTCGAGTGAAATATTTTGGGGGCAGATGTAAGCCCCCAGGGAGTCGATGGCGGTGGTGCCATAGGTGGCTCCACATGTGGAGCAGGTGTTGGTATCGCATTGGGAGCATTTGCTCCCATCGTGGCGATATATTGGGTCACGGCCTCTGTGGCAGCGCGAGTTGAAACTTCTGCTATCATGCGTTGGAACGCATCCTTGGTTATTTGAACCATTCGAGGAGCAGGGTGTGGTGGATCGGCGAGTGGTGGGTCCCGAGGGGGGATCACCTGAACCTCGCGAGGCGGATCCATGGGACGTGGAGGAGGTGGCAAGCCAGAGCCTCCACGAGGTGGAAGGTCGTTAGCTGTGTCATTTTTTCTCCGAGCAAACGCCTCAGGAGGATCTTGTTGGCTCCGTGATCTGGTTTGCATCGTTCCCACAAACGGCGCCAAAATGATGATGCTAAAATGTAGATCATCTGGGGTAATGTATAAAATGAACTGGGAGAGCAAAGCGGATCAGTAGCTTGACAACTTGATGATCCTGAGGTACCTGCGAAATGAGCACACGTGAACTACGCCGGGGGTTGATCCGGCGGAAACCCCTCCGACGCTCAAGTCAGACGTGCTGATAGTGGAAATAGTCCAGAGAATACAGTTGATAGTATTACTCAGTTAATAGGACGTACCTTAAGGAATGAGTTCAAACCTTTATTTATAGCTTAGTTGAGATTGCCGGGCCCGAACCTTACTTGAAGGTGATTGGGCCTCGGTGATAATGGTCTTCGATATTGGGCTCGTGGCCCAGTAGGTAAATAAGTTGTAGGCCCATTGGGTTGGCCCAATTAGGCATATCACAAAAAAAGACCGGCTTCTGTTTTCGATCTCGTGAATATTGTACATGTGTCGTGTGTGTGTATTTTTGTGCACGTAAATTCTGCTTCTACATCTTATTCCTTTTTTTGTTTATTCTTTTTGCCTGTAAAAGTGAACAGAAAAAGTAAGGCCAGAAAATTAATAAAACACAACAAACTGGGCATTGGCGCCTGTGGCTTTTCGTCTCTATTTGTTTGTTCAAACAGTGACATATATATAAGAATCAGAATTAAAATAAGTTTCTATTTTTTTTTAACTATAATGCTGCTACTATTATATAACACTAGCATCTTTCCCCCGTGCGATGCACGGCATCGTACTTCAAAAGTGATAAAAAAATGATCAATTTAATACATAAAAAAATATAATACACTAATATAGTAAAATTTAAGAAAAGGGTACTATTTATATTTTAATTTTATATGACATTAGTTTTTTTTACGTAGTAAAATTTATAATCCAAACAAATAAGTTAAGATTTAACAAATCGAATTTCTATCTTTATCTTTTAAAAGATAAAATTTGAATGTTGAGATATATTCATGAAAAAATAGAAGCTTGAAGTCGGAAGGATTCTTCACGTTCAGTGTCAATTTTGATTTGTTGAAAAATATAAGTTGGAAAGTACAGAAAAAATATTAAAAATAAATAATTACAGAAATACCATTAGGGTTTCTTAGGTTGCCATACGTTTCTTTCTTTTATATATAAGATAAACTCGTATATTCCTTTCATCAAAATTTTGTCACAGCTGTTAATGAATTAAAATGTACTATCATTTAACATAAACTCATATATTCATTTCAATATTAGTTTGGCTCTGATAACATGTTGAATGACCACCTCAACCAAAAGTTTAAGCTGTTAGTAAATATATCATTTAATATTAGTATCTCCAATAAATTATGTCGAGTTTGTCACACATTGTCTATGTGGTTTACGTCGTCTCTCGTACAGTTTGCAAACAGTTATACGAGAGTAGGTTTATCCACTACACTTATACAAGTGTGGTTTACGTCGTCTCTCGTAAATTTTCAAACTATTATACGAGAGAAGGTTTATCTAGTACAACTACATAGTTCGGTACGAGTTCCTTCATTACCAAAATATATATATATATATATAAATAATGAAAAGCATTTCATGCATGTGTGCTTGACATGCAGCCAATAAGTAAAAGTTGGATGATGAGGTTTAATTAATTACATGAACAAGGAGATATGTAATATTATATTTTTATTTCAACTGTTTTTTATCTATAATTAATTTTGTCAATGTTTTATTTCTATTTTCCTTGCCTAAAAATCTCAATTTAATTATGTAGATTTATGGATAATTAATGTAAAACATATTAACACTGTGGAAGAGTAAAACTACCGATCAAATTGAAATAAATTATGTTTATGCCTTGAACCTGCTTTTAACCATAAGTCAAATGTTTTTTTTCTTTTCACAAAGCATGTTTGTTGAGTTTACTACACAAGATTAGAATTTCATAAATATAGTTACATGTTTAATTTATTGCATGTAAAGAAAAAAATATTAAGAAAAAAATTTCAGAGATAAAAATTGGTTGGGAGATTGTTGTCAGAAAAAAAGAAAAAAAGGAAAAAGTTAGATTTGTATTTTTATCATCATATCTTCCACCTATATGTTGTAAGAAGTAAATTCCGGTTTATTTGATTCTGCACCCGGTGAAATATATCAGGTGATTATTAACCGTTGATCTGCACACAATCACACACATATTTGTGTATGTATATATGCTTAGTGGGAAATTATTCACCACATCAATGATTAATAATTACCCGGTGTACTTCACCAGGTGTACCATCTCAAAAATCGTAAATTTCCAATTTAGCAAGTGTTAATATTACGTTTACATCCGGAACACTAACTTAATTATAATCGGCCATCGCAATAAATTACAATTTTAATAAGCACAACTGATGACGGAGCCAGCATAGCGGCAGAAGGGGTCATGGCCTCTAACAATTCTCGAATTCCAATTTTCTTATGTAGAGATTTAAAAAAAATTGTATATAATTAACATTTAATTATCGGCCTTATAAAACATTTTAATGCATTAGGTCCTCGAGAACTTAATTTTTTTCCACTAGTGTGCATAACAATATTTTTACGTCTATGAGAATTAATTATAAATAAAATATTAAGCACAAGCTCTGATAATGCATACATATGGTGTACATATATAGATTATATTTATATCTTATATTCTAATAACATGTAATTCGATGAAATTGATTCTAATAATCTTTTATCCACCGCCCTAATTATCAAAGCCATTTTTCAATTGAATTCAACAAATCAAGTAGAAGAAATAAAATCAAATCATAGAACTAGCATATATAAGTATAACTATAGATTCAATCCAACAACTCCTATATATATATAATGTTTCAATGAAATTTTAGCTCAAATAATTATTTACTCCTGTAAAACATAAGAAAAACTATAATATGATTAGACACTATAATTTGAGTAATTAATAACACTTATTTTCATATGGTTAGGCAGAAAATATTGTCGATGTGCTAGTTGTCACAACTTTATATAGTAATAATAAAAAAGGATTAAGTCACAACAAAAATAAGTATTAATGACAACGAAAATAACAATTTTTAATATTAATTATCGCATTCGGATGTCACTTCTGCCATTTTTTACTTGTAGTGAGTTAAATTTAAGAAAAAATATAAACTAGTAATCGAATAAACGAAGAAACTTAATCAATATATATAGAGGAAGAACGCGAAGAATTTGGATCCAGTGTTCGAAATCACCATTCAGTCTTCGTAAATCTCCCTTTTGCAAGTGTTTGTTATCTTCTTGTTATAATGAATGCTTCATAAAATTCAAGTAATATTTTTATACTTTGTGTAATATTAAAATTTTCAATTACTTTTTAAAGTAGTGGATGAACTAATTAGTCAACATATTTTAACTTTCTTAAACCTAAATTAGATTATTGATTAATTGATTATTAATAATGGATTAGTATTTGATTATTTATTATATCTGACTAAGAAGGTGTTTGATTAGTTGCCCGATTTATATTTTCTCCTTTAGTCCCTATTGTAGTCGGATGGATTTTCTAATTAATCGAGAAAATAAAGTTCAACTAATATTATATATTGGAATTAATATAGCCGACAATTAAGTCCCCATTGGACTGCAATTTTCGACTATATAGAGTTATAGAAGGAGTGGAATTTGTGTGTGACTCTAATTCCTTGTGCTATATATAATAGAGATTAGGTTGATGAGAAAAAGAACTCCGACACACGCCTATTCACGTTGGGGAAGAGAATATATTTTTCTCTTCTTCTTTTCTCCCTAAGTTTCTCGATTATAGGTTTAAATTTCTTCAAGTACAAGTCCACCCTTGTAGAAGAATTATTAATCCGGGATATACAATAGATGATTATAGGTTTTTAGAGCAAACTATAATTCCCGAATTTTCTGAGCAGTCCTGCGAAGAAATCACCATAAATCAACCGTTAGTCGGATAGGCTCGAAATTTATACAGTAGCTTTATAACCCTTGGATCTACAATCTGTTCGAAGAGTTTCCCAGAGATATCGGTGAAGGAAGAGGACTGGAAATTTCTGGACAGCAGCTTTTACGAAGGTTGAAGGCTTGACGTGGATCCTCGTTTGTGCACCGAAGATAGAAACGAATCTGCTCGCGAAAGCTGTGAGTTGCTAGATTAGATTTATTCCGCTTTAAACGAATCTAATCAAAGCATGTTAATAAAATTAAAACCGGCTAATCTAGAACCTCTTGCGAATTTTCATTGAATCCTGGGCTTCACATCCCAACAGTAAGATCATTTACCTTTTTTTTTTTTCTTTTTGTATCCTTATAAGATGCCTACGTATTTTTCATTTCAAAAGATTTTCTAAATTCTTTAATTAATTATTTTTTTCAATTTTGTTTCCTTACATTTCTTGCAATCAATGCATTTTTGTTTGTATTTGACTATTTTCTATGTTCTATTTCAACATTAACACTTTCTGTTGAATTTAATTTGACCTTATTTTGAAATGAATTTTAGTGGCAAACCGAAAACATCCAACTCAAAAAAAATTGTTATGAAATTTAAATACAGTAGAACCTCGATAAATTATAACCCTATTAAAATAATAGTTTCTTCAAGTCCCGACTCGGTAAAAACCTACTAAATTATAAGTTCGATAATTAAATATTTCGCTAAATTAATAGAATTCTCTTAATCCCGACTATATTAATTTGTAGAGATTTAACTGTAATCTCGTTTTTTCCAATACATATAAAGCATCGGTTAATACCGTGCAATCTAAGTTGTTACTAACCATATCTAATTCTACACATTTTATTTTATTTTGAAACTTTTCAAGTATTTATTTAATTATTTATTTATAAAAGTAAATGATATTTCAATTCGTAGAAACCTCATCCAAACAGAATTCCAAATCACAACAACTCCCCCTATCAGATAACTATCTAAGAGATTCAAACTAGTTCAAATACATCTCTCTCTAGACTTCTCTCTCTCTAACTCATTCTCTCTCTCTCTCTCTATAAAACCTAATCTGACTATTTTTAACTCCACCATGACTCTTAACTACTGAACCCTCAGCTCCATATATATACAACAACAGAGAATATTCCGGCGGCGGAATTATCCCCAGCTGAAACTAACAGTACTCAAGTACAGTCGGATTTGTCATTGAAGATGAAGATTTAACACGTGTTAAAATTCATATTTATTTTTTATTTTTTATTTTTTTTTTGGTTGAGGATTTAGATTTTAGATTCAACAAATTTGATTTTTTTTAAATGGAGATTTAAAAATACAGTCAATCTATCATTGAAGATTTAACATGTGTTGAGTTATTATTATTATTTTTATTATTATTATTTTGTATTATTTGGTTGAGATTTTAGATTCTGTGGGTATTGAGTTCATTCATTCACATAATATCTTGTATAGATACTTTATATGTGTGAAGAACATATCTGAAATATTCTTGAAGAATTTAACTTAACACATGCAAATATAATTATATCTATTTTTTCCCCTCTTTTTATTTTTTTTTTATTTTTGGATAGCTATCTATCCTAAACTTGGAGAAAATGAGTGGTATTATTTTACGCCGAGGGACCGAAAGTACAAAAACGGGTCCCGCCCTAGTCGATCTGCAGGCACCGGTTATTGGAAAGCAACCGGTTCCGATAAATCTATTTGTTCTTCCGACGGCAAAATTGTTGGTTACAAGAAATCGCTAGTCTTCTACGAAGGAAAACCGCCAGCTGGCACCAAGACTAATTGGATCATGCACGAGTACAGATCTAACGAACCCTCTCGAGCTCGACCTAGAACCGACAGACTTGACATGAGGGTTTTATTTCATTTTATTTTTTTCAATTTTCTTCACTATATATGTTTAAAATCATTTATTTAATTTTGTTTTTTTGGTGTGCAGTTGGACGATTTTGTGTTGTGCCGTGTGTACGAAAAAACGGGTGAACCGGCCGACAATCCGGTCAAGGAAAAGAGTAACGCTCGTCGTGCGAATAAGAAAGTTGTTGTGAAAGAAGTTGTTGTTGAAGAAGCTAACGATAATAAAGACGAGCAGCCACAACCCAAAGAAGTAGCTGCCTCGGATTTGCGCGGTGATAATATGAGCTCTACTTTTAATCGGAGCATGCCAAATAAGCGGAATTTTGACAGCATGCAAAACAATGGAATTCCGGAGAGCATGCAAAACAATGGAAATCCGGGCATCATGCAAAATAATTGGAATCCGGGCAGCATGCAAAACAATGGAATTCCGGAGAGCATGCAAAACAATGGAAATCCGGGCATCATGCAAAACAATGGAATTCCGGAGAGCATGCAAAACAATGGAAATCCGGGCATCATGCAAAATAATTGGAATCTGGGTTGCATGCAAAATAATTGGAATCCGGGCAGCATGCAAAACAATTGGAATCCGGGCAGCATGCAAAACAATTGGAATCAGGGCAGCATGCAAAATATTCCAAATCCGGGCAGCATGCTAAATATTCAGAATCCGGGCAGCATGCCAAATATTCAGAATCCGGGCAGCATGCCAAATATTCAGAATCCGGGCAGCAATCAAAATCCATATTACATGCCAAACGATCATCGGGCGGCTTCTGCTGCTTACTATTTTCGACAACATGGGGGGCATAACTTTGGCATGCATGCGCATAATACGAGGAATGTTGCCCCTCAGTTGCCGAATATTTACGGATAAAACCTAAACGGGAAAAATATTCAACATGGTCACTCAAGCAGCGGGGGAAACAACTTTGTTCCCCCGCCGGGGGTTGGTTCGACAACTTACAACACTGATTATCATCCGAGGAAAAAAGCTCGATCTAATAGTGGTTTGGAGTTTAGGTAGTGCTTTAGGAACTAGTAGTTAGGGTTTTCGTTTTTTCGTTTTCGGCACTTTTTTTTCTGAAATTTGTGACAACAATATATGTGTTGTTGTTGGTATATGTGATGTAACAGGGAGGTTCGAGCAAAGTTCGAACCCCATGCTCCCCATATTGTGTGGAAGAGATTATATATACCATTTACCTTCGTAATTAATATTTTCAAGTATATTTATATATTCTTAGTCGAGAACTTAATAAATAATTCGTAAATTATATTATGTTAGTTCGTAAAAGTTTTGAATTTCAGATTTGAAATTTTTAGAATATCGAATAGTTTTCGTATACATTGAAATATGGTTGGGTTTTGAATTTTCTTTTTTGGGAAAAAATATCTATGACTTATGTCTTGCTTTCGAATTTTCTCAATCTCCGACGATCTCTTATTTGAGTGTGTTGGTAAGTTTTCGAGTTTTCTCCGTCAATGGTAATGTACAAAAGAAAATGACATGGGGACGTTGACACGTCGAAATGGGGAAACGAACACGGGAAAAATCTTATTTTTCCGAAAAAAAAATGGATATGAAAACATGGGAAAGCATATAAATGTTAAAAATATAGGGGTGTGTTCATAAATTCTAAAAGATGATGCAATCTTACATTTATGCTTAACGTCAATTACATGTTGCATCCGCAAATTATATAATTTATAAGTTCCAATCAGTATTATTATTCAACAAACTATAGACGGTGCAATAAATTTGTTTTACTATAGAATTGGCATTTATAAAAAATATTAGAACACCACTAGAAGTGAAAATCATTGAGAAATAAGATTTTCAATTGTAATTTAAAGTCTTTATCTAAAAGAGGTTTTAGATTTTCTTTTGGATAACAAATACAAACATGTTTCTTTTGGGTGGAAATGTATTTTTTCCATTACTATCAGAAACACCCTCAAAACTTCTAAGTAATTATAAAAACGGCCCTGAAACGTATCCAAAGCACAAATAACATATTTGTACAGAAGTTTCCATGCATCATAGTGTTGTCACAACATTATTTGCTTTGTATATCAAAATTTAGAAAATATGTCAAAAATATAAAAAGATAAAACATATTTTAATAATCTGTCTATCTTCTTACACATATATAGTACATTGGACCACACATCCCTATATCAGAGGAGATTAAAGTTTTGAATCTAACTTCAATTCTTCATACACATATGCACTTATAGTTATAATTGTATATATGGACCATTCCACCACCCCTCTCTCTCTCTCTCTCTCTCTCTCTCTCTCTCTCTCTCTCTCTCTCTCTCACACACACACACACACACACACACACACACACACACACACACACGAGTGATTGGAAAGAATAAGGTCCACATTTTTTCAGACCAGACTTTAAGAAGAGAATTAATATGTAATAGTTAAAGGGTGTACCGATCACTTTTATATATACATCACTATTACAACCCTATCATTGTTTACATCATTATTATTATTATTATTATATTTTATTTTATTTTATCATAACTCCTATTGCATTAGTTTCAGAGTTTCCTAAGTTTATAAAAAAGATTGCTACATTTTATTTATAAAAAAAGCCAAAAGCTACTATAGCAAATGAAATGGCATTATTAGAAAGAGTTGTTTTATTCTGCTTCATTCTCTCCTTCACTATAAACCCTTTTGCACTACCTAATAAAGAATAAGAATCTGACCGCATTTCGAAGCTTCCGGGACAGCCACCGGTGAACTTCCGGCAGTTCTCCGGGTATGTTACGGTGAACGAAGAACACGGGCGGGCGCTTTTTTATTGGTTGACTGAGGCCACAAGCAATGTTGCAAAGAGAAGGCCTCTTGTTCTTTGGCTCAATGGAGGTTAGTACTCTTTAATTTGATTATTTAATAATGTTTCCTATATTTCTTTTTTATTTTCTTACACTGTGTAAGAAAAGAAAATAAGTCCATGACCAATAGATATAATTTCTCATCATGTTTATGTATATTTATTATAAAATAAAAGGTTCATTTTTCCATAAATTTATTGTGGTAATGTTTATTCAACGAAAAAAACCTCAAATAAAGGGCAAATTACACATCACCCGTTATAAATTTCTAATATTCGCACTTTACCTCCTAATTAAAAATTTAAAAAAGTGAATGACCCACTTCAAAATGTTATTCTTATTGCACATTACGCCAATAGCAAAATTCCGATGAATTATATTCATAATGGGAATATAATTGAGTGTTTTTGTTGCACGAACCCGTTTAGATGTTATTTTTTGTTGTGTGTTACCCATTCAAAACACTATTTTTCTGCACATGACCCTTTAAAATATTACTTTTATTGCACGATACCCACCGAAAATTGTCTTCTAGGGTAAAATGAAATCAAAACAATACTTCGTATATTCAGTTGGTCTGACTCTGATAACATGTTGAATGACAAAATAAGTTTGTTGCCGTTGTAAATGTATTTACTACAATTTATATCGTAGCGAAAAGAAATACTCTTTTGCAACAAAACAAGTTGTTGTCTTACATGAAATTCGTTGTGAAATATATATAATACTGTTCACAACAATATATTTCGTTGCCTATGAAATTCAAAGGCAACAAAAATATCTTGTTGCAAAAATGTTAATCTTTAGCCACAAATACTATATTTCGTTGCTAAAATATAACCATTGGCAACGAAACTAATTTCGTCGATATAGAAATCGTTGCCTATTTTACATTTTCTTGTAGTGAACATATATCTTAGTGCAATTGTTTATGCGCTTAATTAACATATGGCATGCAGGTAGTTGACGTGTTCTGAAGTCTATAAATACATGCATGTCCACAAAGCAAGTTTTTATCACAGATTTTAAAAGAGAAAATGAGAGCAAAAAAAAAAAGATATACTAGAGTTATTTCAATATCTCTTTTAGAGTATGTTGTATGAACTCATCTCGAGTACATAACTTATAAAATCTGTTAATTTGTGCTGAAGGCTAGACTTGATTGTACGAAGAATATGTGTAAGATACATTCATAAAAGGTAAGATCATTTATTTTATTTTTATTTTATTTTTTTTATCCTTATAATATTGTTTATATATGTATATTTCACATTTTAAAGGAGTTCACAAGTATTTACTTGTGGATATTAAATCCGATGTTTTACGATTACTCCGTTGTATGTTATGTTTAGAGGTATCATACTTCACATAAATTCTCTATTTTAATTATTTACTAAGAATTCAGGGCTATTGATTATTCCTTTTTTTATATATCATTTATTTATTCTATGGTCTTACAAAACGACAATTACTTAAATACGTTCATATCGCCGAAGAAGTCAAGGGGTCAACATGTCAAGTTTTACTACAATTACTTGAAATGCGTTTGGGTAACATCCTTTTCTAGTTGGGTACGGCTTCGACTATTCCCGAAACCCGCCAATTAATTAACAATAGACATATTTTAGTGAATGGGCGTATAATAGATATACCAAGTTATCGCTGCAAACCCCGTTATATTATCTCGGCGAAGGATGAACAAAAATCCATGTATTACTATATCTTTGTACTTTTTTATTTTTTTTCTAAATTGTGTAAGTTTAAAAAATTATTTCTTATAAGATGCCTACGTATTTTCATTTTTATAAATTTTCTAAATTCTTTTAATTATTTTTTTCAATTTTATTTTCTTACATTTCTTGCAATCAATACATTTTTGTTTGTATTTGACTTCTATGTTGTATTTCAACATTAACATTTTCTGTTGAATTTAATATGACCTTATTTTGAAATGAATTTGTTTAGTGGCAAACCGAAAACGACCAACTCAAAGAAAATTGCTATGAAATTTAAATACAGTAGAAGCTCGATATATTAATACTCGATAAATTAATAACCTCGTTAAAATTATAGTTTCTTTCAGTCTCGACTCGATATATTAATACTCGATAAATTAATAACCTCGTTAAAATAACAGTTTCTTCTGATATCGACTCGATAAAAGCCTACTAAATCATTAATTCGATAATTAAATATTTCGCTAAATAAATAGAATTCTGTTAATCCCGACTGTATTAATTAGAGATTTAACTGTAATCTCGTTTTTCCAATGTATATAAAGCATTCGCTTATTAACATATTATAAAATCTCCGATTCTTGGTCTAGATACCGTGGAATCTAAGTTGTTACTAACCACTAGTATTTCTCCCCGTGCGATGCACGAGGTGATATTGCAAAGAGTAAAAACAATAATAACTTCAACACGTGACATTAAAATGAGTACATTTGAAGAAAATATTAAGCGAAAAGTCATGTATGATTTGAAGAGGAAAACAAAGTTACAAAAATATCATCACCGATTTCGTAGAAACATAAAAAGTTTAATTTTTTTTTTTTACAATGACGTCATTGACAAAAAAAGGGGAATAACAAATAGAGTTAAGAAAAATTAATAATTAAAAAAAATAGTTACAAAGATGTAAGAGAAATAAAAATTACAATTGAATAACAAAGAATGTTTAAAAAAAATTAAAAATAAAGAAATAGAGAAATTTGAAAATTCAAAAATAAAGAATGTGTAAACTGCGGTAATAAAGAAATTCGGAAATGAAAACATGAAAAAGTACTGAAAATCGAGTATTAGTGAAAACATGAAAACTTAAAAGGTGTAGAGACACCTGAGGAGAACGGCAAGATTCATAGACTAAGTGCTTGAAATGTTCTTTGTGGCAAAATTGTAAGGGTCGTCTAAAAAATCGTTAACACGTTTAAACTATTAGGAAAAAAAAACGCAAAAAGTTAGCAAATTAAACAATAAATTAGCAAAGTAAAGTGCTATTGCGTATTGTTTGGGCAAATCTTACTGTGTGCGAGATTTTCTAATGCTTTTTTCACTGCCGAAATCTTTCAATTATTGTAGAAATAACAAACTGATTCAGTTGCATGTCTGACAATTAAAATCATAAAACAATTAAAATGTAAAACCTATAGAATTTGAGACCATTGTATGAGAGTAAGAAAAACACATCAAATCTTATATAAACAAATAGTTATTCGGACATCGATCATAACGTAATCCTGGTTTCTATCGAGCAGAGTCTAAACTTCTACACAATCTTTCATAGTAACAAAACGTAGTGTATGAATCATATGCACTTAACACAAAATAAAACTGCGTAAGATAAATAACACAAAAAGTAAATGACCGTATGAGACCATATTGAGGAAATTTATGTTAGAAAACAAATATTAGAAAGAATATTCATAACTCAATAATAAAATAATCATGGAAAATAAAACCACCCCAGGGATAAGTGATGTAGATATGTTATACATAACATAAAACTCATTGGCTGTATTTGGTAAGCTTTTGGGCTTCCATTTCCATTTTATTGTGGAGAAAGATGTTTTGTGGAGAAGAATTTGAAAATAAAATAAAGTTTGTTTGTGTTTTGAGAGGAGACTAGCAAGTCAAATCATGTCTAAAAGGTGTTGGAAAAGGGTATTTTGAAAGAAAAATTTGAAGGATAAAGTGATTTTAGTTTGTAATGTAGTGAAGACAGCTTTCACTGTAGCAGTCAAATCATGTCTGTTAGAGAGAGAAAATTTTGAATTCTTTTTGGGGAAAGTTTTTGAAAATATTTCAGAAAGGTAATTTTATTTTGGGGAAAGAATGAAAACACAGCTGCTTAAGAATATTCCTGTCAAATACCTAACAAGTAATATGAAGTTAATAAGAGCCATACTTTAAGATTATATAGCAACACCTGCTTTAAGATTATTTACTGCACCCAAAAGAAACAGATTAATTACTCCACAATTAAATGCTTATACATCTTAAAGAATAAATAAAGATACTCCAAATTTCTTTTCACATAAAAACGAATGAATTATAATCATTTGGTTAACTGAAGCATAACACATGAAAAGGCAAATATAATTACTTGACAACTACTTACATATATCATTATATGTAAGATCAATTATCACTTAATATGATAGTTTTGTAGGTATGACTTTTAAATACAAAAAAAAAAAAAAAAAAAAAAAAAAAAAAAAAAGATGAAACTTTGGCAATTCTAATTACCAAAATATACCATAGATAAACAACAAAGAAAGTAAACATTCAAGAGGATTGTAATGCATCGAAACAACAAAAACCCAATAACTCAGTGCATAAATGTCATCAAATTAGAAAATTTACCAAAATATACCATAGATAAACATGAGGCGTATAGCAGGCAATGCAAAAAAAAATTATCAACAAAAGGAAGGGAAATCTGTATGGCCATTATATTAGAGCAGAGACAGATGATCGATGAAGCACGGAGTTGTGGGAAGAATTTCACAAATATTTATGGAAGAATCAACTGGGAATATGTAGAAAACTGACGGGAGAAAAACAAAACAAAATATATTGACTTGCAAGTAAACGGACAAAAATTGTTGGGTTTCGGGCACGCGTACGCAGCGGAAAACAAAAATTTTATGCGAATTAAACGAGTTTAAATCACATAAGCACATGCCCGACAAATTAAAATCAATTAATTGCGTACCTTTGCGCTTCCAGCGAAATTAAATAACAACATATATGCTAATTAATTTAACCGAATTTAAATCAATTATCATGCTCGCGTTTAAACCAAATAACATGCTTGCAATGATTTAAAACGATTACACATAATCACATAAAATCATACGAAAGCAAACATGAATATATATAGCGTTTAAACGAAACAAGAACTTCGAGTTCGTGTGTTTACCTCTTGAAGCGTGAGGCAGGAGCGCTAAGCAAGTCGAGATTGCTACGGAAACCAATCCGTACAATCGGGGCAGCAGCGGTGCAGCGGCAGCGGCGGTGAGACGGCCACGGCGGCGCGTGAATCTCACGCGCGGTCTTCCGGGGCGGCGCGTGGGGCAGCGTGCGGCTTCGGCTCGTGCGCTGCTCCTCGATTCTTTGATCTTCGGTCTTCCTCCTCTCGGATTTCACCTCGTATACTTCGATCTACTAAACACGTGGCACTAGACACGTAATAGTTAGAAAAACGGAAGAAAAAGAGAAGGAAAAAGCTACCGAAACAATCGGCCGACGAACGGCCGATTCCGTCGAAACGGCTAGGGTTAGGGTTAGGTCTTGTGTGTTTGTGCAAGGCCTATAAATCAAGTATTTATAGTCCCTTGCATAAAACCCTAACGGGCTTAAGTTGGACCGGGCCCAACAGCTTAAGCTCGTTAGTTTCTTTACTTGCTCGTCTCTCTCAATTCAATGATCGGAAAATTGCAACAATTACATTTTCGGAATCATTATAATATCCTCGTCATTACGAGTGCCATCTTTCATTTTCCAACTTTCCAAAATTGGAAACCCTAGTTCAGTGCACTTTCTAAATTTGCAAACTTCCCGATTTAGAAAGTTCACTAACACGTTTGCCTATTCTTTTCCTTTTCTTATTCTCATTCATAATTCCAAATTACGAATGTTGGACTCAATCGTATTGACTTCCAATCATGCAAAGATAAACTATTTTATCTCTGACCGTTTATTCAAAGATCTCATGTGCACGAGCAGTGTGACCCTCGATGGTTCAGGTGTAAGCTAGCCGTGGGCCCACAACCCTTTGTGGTCAAAACTCGTCCCTTAGAGTTACGATTAAGATGAAACTCGTTTCACCTTAATCACCCAACGAATCAAGAATGGCGTCTAGTAACTACGCGTCATGATTCCCTAGATACAAATGAAGTGCCTGCAAGAACCTTCAGATATATTTAACGTACAGTACGGTCACTTCGATTCATATGTCCCGATCGAACTAGAGGCATTGGTTCATCGAGACCTCTTTATATGTTCAATGACGGTGCGATCGTTCTAAGTGTTGTAATCCTTACGTGCATGACTTAGAGAATCGAATTCTCTAATCATCACTTAGTCAGCTCTGGCCAGAGACTTAGAATGATTACAAACTTTCAGAACACACAGGACATCCAAGACTATTCTAGTGATCGAATCCCCGACTACAATGCACAGACCTCCCACTAGATTTCGGACTGCACGAACACTGGCCCTTGGGATGGTCCTCGGTGGAACTCAGGGACAGGTCACGATACAGCTGGTCCTCTAGTGAAGTCACGGTGATGTCTAGGTCATAAGGACTAATGGTGTACAACTATACCATAGATATCTCTACTCGATTATTGAGAACCACTTAGAGATTTCTAGGGTGAGGGAGTTCAGTGAACTCGTCAACTTACCACTTATGTATGCCGATATCACAATACCGTTTACTGATGAGATGCAGTACACATACACTAAGTGCTAGTCTTAATGGGAAAGGCCGATATCCTCATTAGTGGCGTAACCCTTCGACTAGGAACACGTTTAACAGTTATAATACTTAAGTAAATATCTCACGATCCTAACGATCAATTACTAGTACTTGTAATAACTGTAAGGACTATATCTATGCTTGTGACAAAGGGACAAAGATATAGAATGCCAAGGTGTTTTATCATTGATACGAATAAAGGTTTGTTTATTACATTAATAAATATGAAAGACCACAGCCACACGTTGGCTTGTTGGTCACCTACTCTAACAAAAATAACCCTAGGGTTGCAAATATTTCACAAAAATAGGATTAGGGTTTCGGGGCAAAACCTTTTTTTTTTTATATATATAAAGATATCTAATTCTACACATTTTATTTAATTTTTAAACTTTTCAAGTATTTATTTAATTATTTATTTATAAAAGTAAACGATATTTCAATTTAACCGTAGAAGCCTCATCCAAATAGAATTCCGAATCACAACAAACTCCAATGTTTAGGAAACGGGAAAGAATAAGCTTGTTGTTAGGGTTTAGTTTGGTTTTATTTTACAGTAATTCGATTGTTGGTTTAGTTTTGTGGTTATGCTATCTTTTATCGTTCCTTTATTGTTAAATGTATGAATCAATGTTTACAGAGTTCACAAACATGGAATGAAGTTATTTGTGGTTTTTAAAAACATTGTGGTTTTTAATAGTAGGTTTACAACAACAATTGAGAATATTCCGGCGGCGGAATTATCCCCAGCTGAAACTAACAGTACTCAAGTAGTGATTCCGATGCGGCCGCATGGTAATTACGCAACGAAACCCTACCCTCCAGGATACCGGTTTGCGCCGAAAGACGTAGAGCTGATTGTCGATTATCTGAGGAAGCGGATTCGAGACGAGCATATACCCGTACCGGAAATCAGCGACGTCAATCTTTATCAGGCCAATCCTCAGACACTGGGAGGTTTGTTTCTCTCTTTTTTAGTGTTTTTTTTTTTAGGATTTTTTTTTTAGGGTTTTTCAACTGTTTTTTGTAGTATCCGTGTGTGTGACGAAACGCAGAAATCGATATATTCTTGATATATTTAACACGTGCTGAAATGTACTTACTGTTTTCCTTTTTTTCTTTTACTTTTTTAAAGTTGAAAATTTAGATGTGTTTTTTTTTTTTGTGTTTTTCAACTGTTTTTCGTAGTATCCATCAGTGTGACGAAACGCAGAATCGATATATTCTTGATATATTTAATACTTGCTAAAATGTTCAACTGTTTTCTTTTTTTTTCTTTTTTTTTAAATTGAAAATTTAGAGTCTTGTTTTTTTTTTTCTTTACATGGATTCTACATGATGAGTTACTATGGTTTCACACGTGTGTAAAAATAGAGTCGGATTTATCATTGAAGATGAAGATTTAACACGTGTTAAAATTCATATTTATTTTTTATTTTTTATTTTTTTTGGTTGAGATTTTAGATTTTAGATTCAACAAATTTGAATTTCTTTTTTAAATTGAGATTTGAAAATACAGTCTATCATTGAAGATTTAACTTGTGTTGTTTTATTATTATTATTATTTTGTATTATTTGGTTGAGATTTTAGATTCTGTGGGTATTGAGTTCATTCACATGATATCTTGTATAGATACTTTATATGTGTGAAGAACACATCTGAAATATTCTTGAAGATTTAACTTAACACATGCAAATTTATTTATATCTATTTGATATGCCTAATTGGGCCAACCCAATGGGCCTACAATTTCCTTACCTACTGGGCCACGAGCCCAATATCGAAGACTACTATCACCGAGGCCCAATCACCTTCAAGCAAGGTTTGGGCCCGACAATCTCAACTAAGCTATAAATACACATTTGAACTCATTCCATAAGGTACGTCCAATTAACTGAGCAATACTACAATGTATATTCTCTGGACTATTTCTATGATCAGCACGTCTGACTTGAGCGTCGGAGGGGTTTCCGCCGGATCAACCCCCGGCTTAGTTCATGTGTTCTATGATCGCAGGTACCTCAGGATCATCAAGTTGTCAAGCTACTGATCCGCTTTGCTCTCCCAGTTCATTTTCTACACTACCCCAGGTGAGCTATATTTTAGCATCATCATTTTGGCGCCGTCTGTGGGAACGATGCAAACCAGATCACGTAGCCAACAAGATCCTCCTGAGGCGTCTGCTCGGAGAGAAAATGACACAGCTAACGACCTCCCACCTCGTGGAGGCTCTGGCTTGCCACCTCCTCCACATCCCATGGATCCGCCTCGCGAGGTTCAGGTGATCCCCATCGGGACCCACCACTCGCCGATCCACCACTCCCTGCTCCTCGAATGGTTCAAATAACCGAGGATGCACTTCAACGCATGATAACAGAAGCTTCAACTTGGGCTGCCACTGAATCAGTGGCACCATATATCGCCACGATGGGAGCAGATGCTCCCAACGCAATACCAGCACCTGCTCCACATGTGGAGCCACCTATGGCACCACCGCCATCGACTCCCTGGGGGCTTACATCTGCCCCCAAAATATTTCGCTCGCCAAGGGTTATCGACTCCCTGGGGGCTTACATCTGCCCCCAAAATATTTCGCTCGCCAAGGGTTATCGACTCCCTGGGGGCTTACATCTGCCCCCAAAATATTTCGCTCGCCAAGGTTTATCGACTCCCTGGGGGCTTACAACTGCCCCCAAAATATTTCGCTCGTCAAGGGTTATCGACTCCCTGGGGGCTTACATCTCCACCAAAATATTTCGTTCGCCAAGGGTTATCGACTCCCTAGGGGTTCACATCGCCCCCAAAACATTTCATTCGTCATAGCAGGAGCCAACGCTCCTGCTCGTGAGGCCCCACTGGGTCCTCAACATGATCAATTTCTACTTACTTCTAACGGTTCAGACAACCGAAGAAGACCTTCAGCGTATGATCACGGAAGATTCAACTCGCGCTGCCACTGAATCAGTGGCACCATTTATCGCCAAGGTTGGGCATCTCACCCCAGATGTTCGGGATCGCCTCATCCTAAATGGGGGGCTATCCCATCCTAAAGTTGGGCATCTCATCTCAAGGGTGGTACATCCACTTACCTTTCAACCCCAAGGGGTTTCACATCCCATCAAGTGTTTCACGTCCCTACTTCAAAAAACAGAAAAAAAAGGTCAGACGCGCACGCGCGAACCAATGGCACAACCGTGTGCATCCACCTCAGACCATAGGTCTCGAGCGCCTCATCCTACAGCGGGCAGTTATCCACATCCTAAGGTTGGACATCATCCTAAGTGGATTCACATCCCACCTCAAGGAACGAGGATAATCTCTCTACTCAACAAAATAGAACATCCCCAAGGGGATACACATCACATCTCAAGGAACAAGGATAATCTCCCTACTCAAAAAATAGAACATCCCCAAGGGGGTGCACATCACATCTCAAGGAACGAGGATAATCTCCCTACTCAAAAAATAGAACATCCCCAAGGGGGTGCACATCCCATCTCAAGGAACGAGGATAATCTCCCCACTCAAAAAATAGAACATCCCCAAGGGGGCGCACATCCGATCTCAAGGAACGAGGATAATCTCCCTACTCAAAAAATAGAACATCCCCAAGGGGGTGCACATCCCATCTCAAGGAACTAGGGTAATATCCCTATTCAAAAAATAAAACATCCCCAAGGGGGTGAATATCAACCAAATAAGAAAGAAGAAGAAAAAAAAAAAAAAAAAAAAAAAAAAAAAAAAAAAAAAGAGAAGAAGAAAGAAGACGAAGAAAAAAGAAAAGAAGAAAGAAGAAGAAAAAAGAAGATGAAAAAATAGAAGAAAAAAGAAGATGAAAAAATACAAGAAGACGAAAAAATAGAAGAAAAAAGAAGATGAAGATGAAGAAAAAAGAAGAAGATGAAAAAATACAAGAACAAGAAGAAGAAAAAAAAAAGAGTAAAAGAAGAAGAAAGAATGAAGAAAGAAGAAGAAGAAGAAAAAAGAGAATAAAAAATAAAAAGGAAGGGCCTGCAGCCGAGCCGCGCGCGCGAGCCAAGCCAAGCCGCGCGCGCGGCTCCATTAAAAAAAAAAAAAAAAAAAAAAAAAAAGGGATAGGAGGCGCGCGTGCACAGCACGCGCGCGTGGTGTTCACGCGCCTGACGCGCGCGCGTGCAAGCACGCGCGCCAGCAAAAAAAAAAAAAAAAAAAAAAAGAGACATGGAGGCGCGCGTGCACAGCACGCGCGCGTGGCGTACACGCGCCAGACGCGCGCGCGTGCACTGCACGAGCGCAGCAGAAAAAAAAAAAAAAAAAAAAAATCCCGCGCGCGCCTTTCCATGCACGCGCGCGCGCCTTTCCATGCACGCGCGCGCGCCTCCCAAGGCCACCTTGGAGCGCGCGCTCCCACCTTATTGGGCACAACTTTTGCTACTCTCCACCAAATTGTGCGTAGATTTCACCCCGCTTCACCAAATCGCGCGAGAATTTCAACGCGCTCCACCAAATCGCGCGAACTCTTCAACGCGCCTACCAAATCGCGCTCGGTATCAAACGGATAAAAAAAAAAAAAAAAAAAAAAAAAAAAAAAAAAAATATTTCTCCACACCATGCCAACGATTAACGCAAGACTACATCACCGATCTACTCTCAATACGATCCGGTACCCCTTTCGACTTGGCTCCCACATCGTCTCGAGAGTGGGGGGCTTGCGAGACAAATCCCACGAGGAGCCAACTCGCTCAGTACTACCACCCGCAGCGAGATAACTCCCACGAGGAGCCAACTCCCTCGGGTGTCATAACCACAGCGAGATAACTCCCACGAGGAGACCACTCGCTCCATCCTATAACCTGTTGCGAGGTAACTCCCACGAGGAGCCAACTCCCTCGGGTCTCATAACCACAGCGAGATAACTCCCACGAGGAGACCACTCGCTCAATCCTACAACCCGCAGCGGGACAACTCCCACGAGGAGCCAACTCGCTCGATACTACAAATCCGTTGCAAGGCAACTCCCACGTACAACCACCTCGCTCGATAATAAGACTCGCTGCGAGACAACTCCCACGAGGAGACAACTCGCTCAGAGCAACCTCAATCCACACGCGCCTAAATCGCGCATCATCCAATGCTCTTACAACTCCCTTGCGAGACAACTCCCACGAGGAGCCAACTCGCGCAATAATACAACCCGCAGCGAGACAACTCCCACGAGGAGACAACTCGCTCAGTCCTACAACCCTTTACAAGGAAACTCCCACATGCAACCACCTCACTCGAGAAATATTACTCACCGCGAGACAACTCCCATGAGGAGACAACTCACCCAAAATTCACTATATAATCACAAGCTCAAGTTAGCACGATTACAACCCTAGAAGCACTTAGAGACATTATGAGAATCTATATAGCCTGGCCAGCTTGATTACTCAAATTTATCTACTTGTTTTCGATGGGTCATTCATTAAAACGTGGCCACGGTCCAAACATACTTAAGACTCACGAGGTCTAACAAGGGGCACGACCCCCATAAAAAAATCTTGAGAGTCTGATCCCCTCCTCAAGTACATCACGCACAAGGCTATATGTAAACACATATAAGCAACGCGTCAAAACATTGACAATGTCGAAAAATAACAACTCCCACGAGGAGAATACTAGCTCCGTGCTACTACATTATCGTGAGACAACATCCACGAGAACGTAACTCGATCAACTCGATTACCCTAGAGACAACTTCCACGAGGACGTAACTCGATCAACTCGATTACCCCAAAGAGACAACTCCCACGAGGAGATCACATGATCCGTGCTACTACATTATCGCGAGACAACTCCCACGAGGAGATAACTCGATCAACACTATTACCCCGCGACAAGACAACTCCCACGAGGAGATAATTCGCTACTACATCGTCGCGGGACAAAACCGATGACTCAATTAACTTACATCGCGACAACCTTGTCGCGTTATGCGCCAACGCGCATTCACGCCCCTCCGACATACGCTCCAACGCGTTTTCGCATACCATTAGGCCATACGCCAATGATCGACTTCTACAATTTTTACTCTCGACACGATTTGAGACCCATCACAACATGGCCCCCACATCGACTCGAGAGTGGGGGGCTTAATGATATGCCTAATTGGGCCAACCCAATGGGCCTACAATTTCCTTACCTACTGGGCTACGAGCCCAATATCGAAGACTAATATCACCGAGGCCCAAACACCTTCAAGTAAGGCTTGGGCCCAACAAAGCAAACCCGACCCAATAAACGACATATAAATAGAGGTTTTCCTCATTTTATTAAGGTACGTCCTATTAACTGAGCAATACTACAATGTATATTCTCTGGACTATTTCTATGATCAGCACGTCTGACTTGAGCGTCGGAGGGGTTTCCGCCGGATCAACCCCCGGCTTAGTTCATGTGTTCTATGATCGCAGGTACCTCAGGATCATCAAGTTGTCAAGCTACTGATCCGCTTTGCTCTCCCAGTTCATTTTCTACACTACCCCAGGTGAGCTATATTTTAGCATCATCACTATTTTTGTCCCTTCTTTTTATTTTTTTTTGTTTTGGATAGCTATCTATCCTAAACTTGGAGAAAATGAGTGGTATTATTTTACACCGAGGGACCGAATGTACAAAAACGGGTCCCGCCCTAGTCGATCTGCAGGCACCGGTTATTGGAAAGCAACCGGTTCCGATAAATCTATTAGTTCTTCCGACGACAAAATTGCTGGTTACAAGAAATCGCTAGTCTTCTACGAAGGAAAACCGCCAGCTGGCACCAAGACTAATTGGATCATGCATGAATACAGATCTAACGAACCCTCTCGAGCTCGACCTAGAACCGACAAACTTGACATGAGGGTTTTATTTTATTTTCTTTTTTTTTTTCAATTTTCTTCACTATATATATTTAAAATCATTTATTTCATTTTATTTATTTTTTGGTGTGCAGTTGGACGATTTTGTGTTGTCCCTTTGTACGAAAAAACGGGTGACTCGGCCGACAATCCGGTCAAGGAAAAGAGTAAAGCTCGTCGTGCGAATAAAGAAGTTGTTGCGCAAGAAGTTGTTGTTGAAGAAGCTAACGATAAAAAAGACGAGCAGCCACAACCCGAAGAAGTAGCTGCCTCGGATTTGCGCGGTGATAATACTAGCGGTGATGCGGCGGCACCTCTAAACGAGAACGATCGTTTCGATCCCGAACTATTCATTGCCAATTTCAATGTGTCTTCCAAAGAATATCAATTTCCGGAATTCGAACTAGTATTTTCAGATGAGGTTGACTTGAACCTTGATTGGCTGCAACTTCCTAACAGCCCTTATTTTAATTCTCAGCAGGTGCCTTGTCACGATATTTACGACGGGTCTCGTTTTTATTCTTTTGGCAGTGATTTGAGCTCTACTTTTAATCGGAGCATGCCAAATAAGCGGAATTTGGACAGCATGCAAAACAATGGAATTCCGGAGAGCATGCAAAACAATGGAAATCCGGGCATCATGCAAAATAATTGGAATCCGGGCAGCATGCAAAACAATGGAATTCCGGAGAGCATGCAAAACAATGGAATTCCGGGCATCATGCAAAATAATTGGAATCCGGGGAGCATGCAAAACAATGGGATTCCGGAGAGCTTGAAAAACAATGGAAATCCGGGCAGCATGCAAAACAATTGGAATCCGGGCAGCATGCAAAACAATTGGAATCAGGGCAGCATGCAAAATATTCCGAATCTGGGCAGCATGCAAAACAATTGGAATCAGGGCAGCATGCAAAATATTCCGAATCCGGGCACCATGCAAAATATCCTGAATCCGGGCAGCAAGCAAAATCCATATAATTACATGCCAAACGATCACCGGGCGGTTTCTGCTACTTACCATTTTCAACAACATCAGGGGCATAACTTTGGCATGCATGCGCAGAATACGGGGAATTTTGCCCCTCAGTTGCCGAATATTTACGGAGAAAACGTAGAGGGGAAAAATATTCAACATGGTCACTCAAGCAGCAGGCGCAACAACTTTGTTCCCCCGCCGGGGGTTGGTTCGACTACTTACAACACTGATTATCATCCAAGGAAAAAAGCTCGATATAATAGTGGTTTGGAATTGAGGCAGTGCTTTAGGAACTAGTAGTTAGGGTTTTCGTTTTTTCGTTTTCGAGACTTTTTTTTCTTTCTGAAGTTTGTGACAACATGTTGTTGTTGGTATATGTGATGTAACGGGGTGGTTCGAGCAAAGCTCGAACCCCATGCTCCCCATATTGTGGGGGAGGGACAAATACCATTTACCTTGGTGATTAATATTTTCAAGAATATATATATAATAAATAATTCATAAATTATATTATATTAGTTCTTAAAGTTTTGAATTTCATATTTGTAATTTTTAGAATGTCGATTTTTTTTCGTATACATTGAAGTTGGGTTTTTAATTTTATTTTTCGGGAAAAAATATGTCTTTTTGGATAGAAGCTTTTACTCTATGATTTATCTCCAGCTTTCTAGTTTTCTCAATCTCCGACGATCTCTTATTTGAGTTTCGAGTTTTCTCCGTCAATGGTAAGGTACAAAAAAAATGACATGGGGACGTGGACACGGCGAAATGGGGAAACGAACACGGGAAAAATCCTATTTTTGTGAAAAAATGGATATGAAAACATGGGAAAGCATAGAAATATTAAAAATATAGGGGGTGTGTCCCTAAATTCTAAAAGATGATATAACCTTGCATTTATGCTTAACGTCAATTACATATTGCATCCACAAATTATTAATAATTTACAAATTTCAATGCATATTATCATTCAACAAATTATAGCTGGTGCAGATAAATTTGTTTTACTGTAGAATTGGCATTTATAAAAAATATTAGAACACCACTAGAAGTGAGAATTAAAGAGAAATAAAATTTTCCAAGCACAATTCCAACTCTTATTGTGAAAGAGGTTCTAGATTTTCTTTTGGGTGGAAATGCAATTATATTTTTTCATTATTATACAAACATGTTTTTGCGTTTCGAATACATTTTTTTCCATTACTATCAGAAACGCCCTCAAAACTTTTAAGTAATTAGAAAAACGGCCCCGGAACGTATCCAAAGCGCAAATAACACATTTGTACAGAAGTTTCCGTGCATCATAGTGTTGTCACAACATTATTTGTTTTATATATATCAAAAATTAGAAAACATGTCAAAAATATAAAAAGATAAAACATATTTTAATTATATGTCTATCTTCTTAGTTCTTACACATATATAGTACATTGGACCACACATCCCATATATCAGAGAAGATTAAAGTTTTGAATCAATTCTTCATACACATATGCACTTATAGTTATAACTGTATATATGGACCCTCTCTCTCTCTCTCTCTCTCTCTCTCTCTCTCTCTCTCTCTCTCTCTCTCTCTCTCTCTCTCTCTCTCTCTCTCTCACACACACACACACACACACACCCACACACCCCAGTGATGGGAAAGAATAAGGTCCACATTTTTTCAGACCAGACTTTGAGAAGAGAATTAATATGTAATAGTTAAAAGGTGTACAGATCACTTGTATACATACATTGTTCTTTGGCTCAATGGAGGTTAGTACTCTTTAATTTGATTATTTAATAAATTTTCCTATATTTCTTTTTTATTTTCTTACACTGTGTAAGAAAGGAAAATAAGTCCATGACCAATAGATATAATTTCTCATCATGTTTATGTATATTCATTATAAAATAAAAGGTTCATTTTTCCATAAATTTATTGTGGAAATGTTTATTCAACGAAAAAAACCTCAAATAAAGGGCAAATTACACATCACCCGTTATAAATTTCTAATATTCGCACTTTACCTCCTAATTAAAAATTTAAAAAAGTGAATGACCCACTTCAAAATGTTATTCTTATTGCACATTACGCCAATAGCAAAATTCCGATGAATTATATTCATAATGGGAATATAATTGAGTGTTTTTGTTGCACGAACCCGTTTAGATGTTATTTTTTGTTGTGTGTTACCCATTCAAAACACTATTTTTCTGCACATGACCCTTTAAAATATTACTTTTATGGCACGATACCCACTGAAATTGTCTTCTAGGGTAAAATGAAATCAAAACAATACTTAGAGGGGGGGTTTATCCGTTTTTTGAATATTTAGAGAAGAGAGTGCAAAAAATGAAAATATTATAGAGGGTTAAGTGCATTTTATCCTAAAACAAATTAATCTAACTAATTAGTGGGATTTGTGGCAATTTCTTGTACCAAAAGGCGAAATCCCTAGCCCCATGGCCGAATCTCTCGGCGGCAGTTTCTTGTATTTTCTTGAATTCATTACAAAGGGAACATTACTAGTCGTCGTACCTAATAATCCACGCGTGACCCCACTCTCCCCTTTTAGGACCTTAATAAGGCAACTCCATCTACCATCAGCGCACGTTAGCAAAAGCCTGAGGGGTGTTGCATAAAATGCGCTGGTGTCAACTTCACATGCAAAATGATGATGCTAAAATGTAGATCATCTGGAGTAATCTATAAAATGAACTGGGAGAGCAAAGCGGATCAGTAGCTTGACAACTTGATGATCCTGACAGTGGAAATAGTCCAGAGAATACAGTTGATAGTACTACTCAGTTAATAGGACGTACCTTAAGGAATGAGTTCAAACCTTTATTTATAGCTTAGTTGAGATTGCCGGGCCCGAACCTTACTTGAAGGTGATTGGGCCTCGGTGATAATGGTCTTCGATATTGGGCTCGTGGCCCAGTAGGTAAATAAATTGTAGGCCCATTGGGTTGGCCCAATTAGGCATATCATTAAGCCCCCCACTCTCGAGTCGATGTGGGGGCCATGTCGAAATGGGTTCTCAATCGTGTCGAGAGTAAAAATTGTAGTGTTCGTTCTTTGGCATATGGCACGATGGTGTGCGAAAATGTATTGGAGCGTGTGTCGGAGGGGCGTGAATGCGCGTTGGCGCATAGCGCGACCAAGTTGCCGCGATGTAAGTTAATTGAGTCGTCGGTTTTGTCCCGCGACGATGTAGTAGCGAATTATCTCCTCGTGGGAGTTGTCTCGTCGCGGGGTAATAGTGTTGATCGAGTTATCTCCTCGTAGGAGTTGTCTCGCGATAATGTAGTAGCACGGATCAAGTAATCTCCTAGTGGGAGTTGTCTGTGGGGTAATAGAGTTGATCGAGTTATGTCCTCGTGGAAGTTGTCTCACGATAATATAGTAGCACGGAGCTAGTATTCTCCTCGTGGGAGTTGTTATTTTTCGACATTGTCAATGTTTTGACGCGTTGCTTATATGTGTTTACATATAGCCTTGTGCGTGAAGTACTTGAGGAGGGGATCAGACTCTCAAGATTTTTTTTATGGGGGTCGTGCCCCTTGTTAGACCTCGTGAGTCTTAAGTATGTTTGGACCGTGGCCACGTTTTAATGAATGACCCATCGAAAACAGGTAGATAAATTTGAGTAATCAAGCTGGCCAGGCTATATAGATTCTCATAATATCTCTAAGTGCTTCTAGGATTGTAATCGTGCTAACTTGAGCTTGCGATTATATAGTGAATTTTGGGCGAGCAGTCTCCTCATAGGAGTTATCTTGCAGCGAAGTTGTAGGAGCATTGGATGACGCGCGTCTAAGGAGCGTGCGGATTGAGGTCGCTCATAGCGAGTTGTCTCCTCGTGGGAGTTGTCTCGCAGCGAGTCTTTTTATCGAGCGAGGTGGCTGCACGTGGGAGTTGCCTTGCAACGAATTTGTAGTGCCGAGCGAGTTGGCTCCTCGTGGGAGTTGTCTCGCTGCGGGTTGTAGTACCGAGCGAGTAATCTCCTCGTGGGAGTTGTCTCGCTGCGGGTTCGTATTACCGAGCGAATTGGCTTCTCGTGGGAGTTATCTCGCTGCGGGTCGTAGTATCGAGCGAGTTGGTTGCACGTGGGAGTTGCCTTGCAACGCATTTGTAGTATCAAGCGAGTTGGCTCCTCATGGGAGTTGTCTCGCTGCGGGTTGTGGTACCGAGCGAGTTGGCTCCTCGTGGGAGTTGTCTCGCTGCGGGTTCGTAGTACCGAACGAGTTGGCTCCTCGTGGGAGTTGCCTCGCTGCGGGTCGTAGGATGGAGAGAGTGGTCTCCTCGTATGAGTTATCTCATTGTGGGTTCGCAGACCCGAGGGAGTTGACTCCTCGTGGGAGTTGCCTCGCAACGGGTTATATGACTGAGCGAGTTATCTCATTGTGGGAGTTGTCTCGCTACGGGTTGTAGTTCCGAGCGAGTTGGCTCCTCGTGGGAGTTGTCTCGCTGCGGATTGTAGGACGGAGCGAGTGGTCTCCTCGTGGGAGTTGTCTCGCTGTGGCGTTGAGACCCGAGGGAGTTGGCTCCTCGTGGGAGTTGCCTCGCAACGGGTTATAGGACGGAGCGAGTAGTCTCCTCGTGGGAGTTATCTCGCTATGGCGTTGAGACCCGAGGGAGTTGGCTCCTCGTGGGAGTTGCATCGCAACGGGTTATAGGACGGAGCGAGTGGTCTCCTTGTGGGAGTTATCTCGCTGTGGTTTCGTAGACCCTAGGGAGTTGGCTCCTCGTGGGAGTTGCCTCGCAACGGGTTGTAGGACGGAGCGAGTGGTCTCTCCGTGGGAGTTACCTCGCTATGGTTTCGTAGACCCGAGGTTGGCTCCTCGTGGGAGTTGTCTCGCAAGCCCCCCACTCTCGAGACGATGTGGGAGCCAAGTCGAAAGGGGTACCGGATCGTATTGAGAGTAGATCGGTGTTGTAGTCTTGCGTAAATCGTTGGCATGGCGTGGAAAAATAAATTTTTTTTTTCTCATTTGATAGCGAACGCAATTTGGTAGGTGCTTTAAAGGGCTCGCACAATTTGGTGGAGCGCGTTGAAATTCTCGTGCGATTTGGTGAAGCGAGTAAAAATCAACGCGCAATTTGGTGATGAGTATTGATAGTTGCGCGCGCTCCGAGGATCAGAGGCGGCGTATGGAAGAGCACGCGCGCTTGGGATCGCGCGCGCGGTGGCAGCCTTTGGAAGCCGCAGGAGAGAGAGTGCAGAGCGGTCAAATAAATTCATGGGGAAGCGCGCGCAATAATTACAGAGGAGAGAGAAAGAGTAGTGCAATAAATGCTGCAGGAGAGAAAGGGGGTAGGCACGTGATTTCCCCTCTTACTTCCTTTTTCTTTCCTTTTTTTTATATTATTTTTCTTTTTTCTTTTTTGGCGGGCCCACGCGCGCTGCACGATGGGCGCGTGGCAGTCACGCGCGCGTGCTGCTCACGCGCTCTTGTTTTTTTTTTTCTTTTTAGCCGCGCGCGCGCTGCCTATTTGGCACGTGGCTTCCACGTGCGAATGCATTGCACGCGCTCTACCCTTTTTTTTTTTTTTTTTTTTTTTGTTTTTCTCCTAGCCGGCCACGCGGGCGCTGCCCATGGGGGCGTGGCAGGCACGCGCGCCTGGTGTGTGCGCTGTTCAATTTTTTTTTTTTTTTTTTTTTCCGTCTTTCTTCTTTCTTTCATCTTCTAATTCTTCTTCTATTTTTTCATCTTCTTCTTTTTTCTTTTTCTTTCTTCTTCTGTTTTTTCATCTTTGTTTTTTTTTTTTCATCTTCCTCTGGGGTCTCGCGTGCGCGATTTTACCCCCTTCTTTTTTTACTCTGGTGGTTGATGTTCACCCCTTGGGATGTTATATTTTTTTAGTAGGGAGATTATACTCGTCTCTTGAGATGTGATGTGAACCCACTTGGGGTTGAAAGGTAAGGGTGATGCCCAACCTTGTGATGGGTTAACTACCCACTGTAGGATGAGGCGCTCGAGACCTATGGTCTGAGGTGGATGCACACGGTTGTGTCGTTTGCTTCAGTGACAACACGAGTTGAAGTTTTCGCTGTCGTATGCTGGAGGTCCTTATCGGTTATCTGAACCGTTAGAGGAGCAAGTAGAAGTTGATATTGTTGAAGTTTCGGCGATCATACGCTGAAGGTCCTCTTCGGTTATCTGAACTATTCGAGGGGGGGGGGGGGGGCGGAAGTAGGCCCCCTGAGAGTCGATGACCCATGGCGAACAAAATATTTTGGGGGCACTATAAACCCCCAGGGAGTCAATAACCCTTGGCGAACGAAATATTTTGGGGGCAGATGTAAGCCCCGCGGGAGTCGATAACCCTTCGCGAGCGAAATGTTTTGGGGGCACTGTATACCCCCAGGGAGTCGATAACCCTTGGCGAGCGAGATATTTTGGGGGCAGATCTAAGCCCCCAGGGAGTCGATAACCCTTGGCGAACGAAATATTTTGGGGCAGATGTAAGCCCCCAGGGAGTCGATAACCCTTGTCGAGTGAAATATTTTGGGGGCAGATGTAAGCCCCCAGGGAGTCGATGGCGGTGGTGCCATAGGTGGCTCCACATGTGGAGCAGGTGTTGGTATCGCATTGGGAGCATTTGCTCCCATCGTGGCGATATATTGGGTCACGGCCTCTGTGGCAGCGCGAGTTGAAACTTCTGCTATCATGCGTTGGAACGCATCCTCGGTTATTTGAACCATTCGAGGAGCAGGGAGTGGTGGATCGGTGAGTGGTGGGTCCCGAGGGGGGATCACCTGAACCTCGCGAGGCGGATCCATGGGACGTGGAGGAGGTGGCAAGCCAGAGCCTCCACGAGGTGGAAGGTCGTTAGCTGTGTCATTTTTTCTCCGAGCAAACGCCTCAGGAGGATCTTGTTGGCTACGTGATCTGGTTTGCATCGTTCCCACAGACGGCGCCAAAATGATGATGCTAAAATGTAGATCATCTGGGGTAATGTATAAAATGAACTGGGAGAGCAAAGCGGATCAGTAGCTTGACAACTTGATGATCCTGAGGTACCTGCGAAATGAGCACACGTGAACTACGCCGGGGGTTGATCCGGCGGAAACCCCTCCGACGCTCAAGTCAGACGTGCTGATAGTGGAAATAGTCCAGAGAATACAGTTGATAGTATTACTCAGTTAATAGGACGTACCTTAAGGAATGAGTTCAAACCTTTATTTATAGCTTAGTTGAGATTGCCAGGCCCGAACCTTACTTGAAGGTGATTGGGCCTCGGTGATAATGGTGTTCGATATTGGGCTCGTGGCCCAGTAGGTAAATAAGTTGTAGGCCCATTGGGTTGGCCCAATTAGGCATATCACAAAAAAAGACCGGCTTCTGTTTTCGATCTCGTGAATATTGTACATGTGTCGTGTGTGTGTATTTTTGTGCACGTAAATTCTGCTTCTACATCTTATTCCTTTTTTTGTTTATTCTTTTTGCCTGTAAAAGTGAACAGAAAAAGTAAGGCCAGAAAATTAATAAAACACAAAAAACTGGGCATTGGCGCCTGTGGCTTTTCGTCTCTATTTGTTTGTTCAAACAGTGACATATATATAAGAATCAGAATTAAAATAAGTTTCTATTTTTTTTTAACTATAATGCTGCTACTATTATATAACACTAGCATCTTTCCCCCGTGCGATGCACGGCATCGTACTTCAAAAGTGATAAAAAAATGATCAATTTAATACATAAAAAAATATAATACACTAATATAGTAAAATTTAAGAAAAGGGTACTATTTATATTTTAATTTTATATGACATTAGTTTTTTTAACGTAGTAAAATTTATAATCCAAACAAATAAGTTAAGATTTAACAAATCGAATTTCTATCTTTATCTTTTAAAAGATAAAATTTGAATGTTGAGATATATTCATGAAAAAATAGAAGCTTGAAGTCGGAAGGATTCTTCACGTTCAATGTCAATTTTGATTTGTTGAAAAATATAAGTTGGAAAGTACAGAAAAAATATTAAAAATAAATAATTACAGAAATACCATTAGGGTTTCATAGGTTGCCATACGTTTCTTTCTTTTATATATAAGATGAACTCGTATATTCCTTTCATCAAAATTTTGTCACAGCTGTTAATGAATTAAAATGTACTATCATTTAACATAAACTCATATATTCATTTCAATATTAGTTTGGCTCTGATAACATGTTGAATGACCACCTCAACCAAAAGTTTAAGCTGTTAGTAAATATATCATTTAATATTAGTATCTCCAATAAATTATGTCGAGTTTGTCACACATTGTCTATGTGGTTTACGTCGTCTCTCGTACAGTTTGCAAACAGTTATACGAGAGTAGGTTTATCCACTACACTTATACAAGTGTGGTTTACGTCGTCTCTCGTAAATTTTCAAACTATTATACGAGAGAAGGTTTATCTAGTACAACTACATAGTTCGGTACGAGTTCCTTCATTACCAAAATATATATATATATATATATATATATATATATATATATATATATATATATATATAAATAATGAAAAGCATTTCATGCATGTGTGCTTGACATGCAGCCAATAAGTAAAAGTTGGATGATGAGGTTTAATTAATTACATGAACAAGGAGATATGTAATATTATATTTTTATTTCAACTGTTTTTTATCTATAATTAATTTTGTCAATGTTTTATTTCTATTTTCCTTGCCTAAAAATCTCAATTTAATTATGTAGATTTATGGATAATTAATGTAAAACATATTAACACTGTGGAAGAGTAAAACTACCGATCAAATTGAAATAAATTATGTTTATGCCTTGAACCTGCTTTTAACCATAAGTCAAATGTTTTTTTTCTTTTCACAAAGCATGTTTGTTGAGTTTACTACACAAGATTAGAATTTCATAAATATAGTTACATGTTTAATTTATTGCATGTAAAGAAAAAAATATTAAGAAAAAAATGTCAGAGATAAAAATTGGTTGGGAGATTGTTGTCAGAAAAAAAGAAAAAAAGGAAAAAGTTAGATTTGTATTTTTATCATCATATCTTCCACCTATATGTTGTAAGAAGTAAATTCCGGTTTATTTGATTCTGCACCCGGTGAAATATATCAGGTGATTATTAACCGTTGATCTGCACACAATCACACACATATTTGTGTATGTATATATGCTTAGTGGGAAATTATTCACCACATCAATGATTAATAATTACCCGGTGTACTTCACCAGGTGTACCATCTCAAAAATCGTAAATTTCCAATTTAGCAAGTGTTAATATTACGTTTACATCCGGAACACTAACTTAATTATAATCGGCCATCGCAATAAATTACAATTCTAATAAGCACAACTGATGACGGAGCCAGCATAGCGGCAGAAGGGGTCATGGCCTCTAACAATTCTCGAATTCCAATTTTCTTATGTAGAGATTTAAAAAAAATTGTATATAATTAACATTTAATTATCGGCCTTATAAAACATTTTAATGCATTAGGTCCTCGAGAACTTAATTTTTTTCCACTAGTGTGCATAACAATATTTTTACGTCTATGAGAATTAATTATAAATAAAATATTAAGCACAAGCTCTGATAATGCATACATATGGTGTACATATATAGATTATATTTATATCTTATATTCTAATAACATGTAATACGATGAAATTGATTCTAATAATCTTTTATCCACCGCCCTAATTATCAAAGCCATTTTTCAATTGAATTCAACAAATCAAGTAGAAGAAATAAAATCAAATCATAGAACTAGCATATATAAGTATAACTATAGATTCAATCCAACAACTCCTATATATATAATGTTTCAATGAAATTTTAGCTCAAATAATTATTTACTCCTGTAAAACATAAGAAAAACTATAATATGATTAGACACTATAATTTGAGTAATTAATAACACTTATTTTCATATGGTTAGGCAGAAAATATTGTCGATGTGCTAGTTGTCACAACTTTATATAGTAATAATAAAAAAGGATTAAGTCACAACAAAAATAAGTATTAATGACAACGAAAATAACAATTTTTAATATTAATTATCGCATTCGGATGTCACTTCTGCCATTTTTTACTTGTAGTGAGTTAAATTTAAGAAAAAATATAAACTAGTAATCGAATAAACGAAGAAACTTAATCAATATATATAGAGGAAGAACGCGAAGAATTTGGATCCAGTGTTCGAAATCACCATTCAGTCTTCGTAAATCTCCCTTTTGCAAGTGTTTGTTATCTTCTTGTTATCTTCTTGCAACTGTAATCTCGTTTTTCCAATACATATAAAGCATCGGTTAATACCGTGCAATCTAAGTTGTTACTAACCATATCTAATTCTACACATTTTATTTTATTTTGAAACTTTTCAAGTATTTATTTAATTATTTATTTATAAAAGTAAATGATATTTCAATTCGTAGAAACCTCATCCAAACTGAATTCCAAATCACAACAAACTCCCCGTATCAGATAACTATCTAAGAGATTCAAACTAGTTCAAATACATCTCTCTCTAGACTTCTCTCTCTCTCTAACTCATTCTCTCTCTCTCTATAAAACCTAATCTGACTATTTTTAACTCCACCATGACTTTTAACTACTGAACCCTCAGCTCCATATATATACAACAACAACAGAGAATATTCCGGCGGCGGAATTATCCCCAGCTGAAACTAACAGTACTCAAGTAGTGATTCCGATGCGGCCGCATGGTAATTACGCAAGGAAACCCTATCCGCCAGGATACCGGTTCGCGCCGAAAGACACAAAGCTGATTGTCGATTATCTGCTGAAGCGGATCCGAGACGAGTATATACCCGTACCGGAAATCAGCAACGTCAATTTTTACCAGGCCAATCCTCAGACACTGGGAGGTTTGTTTCTGTCTTTTTTAGTGTTTTTTGTTTTTAGGGTTTTTTTTAGGGTTTTTCAACTGTTTTTTGTAGTATTAGTCTGTGTGACGAATTGCAGAAATCGATATATTCTTGATATATTTAACACGTGCTGAAATGTACTTACTGTTTTCCTTTTTTTCTTTTTCTTTTTTAAAGTTGAAAATTTAGATGTGTTTATTTTTAGGGTTTTTCAACTGTTTTTCGTAGTATCCGTCGGTGTGCAGAATCGATATATTCTTGATATATTTAATACTTGCTGAAATGTTCTACTGTTTTTTTTTTTCTTTTTTTTTTTAAATTGAAAATTTAGAGTCTTGTTTTTTTTTCTTTGTGTGGATTCTACATGATGAGTTACTATGGTTTCACACGTGTGTAAAAATAGAGTCGGATTTGTCATTGAAGATGAAGATTTAACACGTGTTAAAATTCATATTTATTTTTTATTTTTTATTTTTTTTTTTGGTTGAGTAACGCTCGTCGTGCGAATAAGAAAGCTGTTGTGAAAGAAGTTGTTGTTGAAGAAGCTTACGATAATAAAGACGAGCAGCCACAACCCGAAGAAGTAGCTGCCTCGGATTTGCGCGGTGATAATACTAGCCATGATGTGGCGGCACCTCTAAACGAGGACGATCGTTTCGATTCCGAACTATACATTGCCAAATTCGATGTGTCTTCCGAAGAATATCAATTTCCGGAAATCGAACAAATATTTTCAGAAGACGTTGACTTGTACCTTGATTGGCTGCAACTTCCTAACAGCCCTGATTTTAATTCTCAGCAGGTGCAATGTCACGATATTTATGACGGGTCTCGTTTTTATTCTTTTGGCGGTGATTTGAGCTCTACTTTTAATCGGAGCATGCCAAATAAGCGGAATTTTGACAACATGCAAAACAATGGAATTCCGGAGAGCGCGCAAAACAATGGAAATCCGGGCATCATGCAAAATAATTGGAATCCGGGCAGCATGCAAAACAATGGAATTCCGGAGAGCATGCAAAACAATGGAAATCCGGGCATCATGCAAAACAATGGAATTCCGGAGAGCATGCAAAACAATGGAAATCCGGGCATCATACAAAATAATTGGAATCTGGGCAGCATGCAAAATAATTGGAATCCGGGCAGCATGCAAAACAATTGGAATCCGGGCAGCATGCAAAACAATTGGAATCAGGGCAGCATGCAAAATATTCCAAATCCGGGCAGCATGCCAAATATTCCGAATCCGGGCAGCATCCCAAATATTCAGAATCCGGGCAGCATGCCAAATATTCAGAATCCGGGCAGCAATCAAAATCCATATTACATGCCAAACGATCATCGGGCGGCTTCTGCTGCTTACTATTTTCGACAACATGGGGGGCATAACTTTGGCATGCATGCGCATAATACGAGGAATGTTGCCCCTCAGTTGCCGAATATTTACGGAGAAAACCTAAACGGGAAAAATATTCAACATGGTCACTCAAGCAGCGGGGGCAACAACTTTGTTCCCCCGCCGGGGGTTGGTTCGACAACTTACAACACTGATTATCATCCGAGGAAAAAAGCTCGATCTAATAGTGGTTTGGAGTTGATGTAGTGCTTTAGGAACTAGTAATTAGGGTTTTCGTTTTTTCGTTTTCGGCACTTTTTTTTCTGAAATTTGTGACAACAGTATATGTGTTGTTGTTGGTATATGTGATGTAACAGGGAGGTTCGAGCAAAGTTCGAACCCCATGCTCCCCATATTGTGGGGAAGAGATTATATATACCATTTACCTTAGTGATTAATATTTTCAAGTATATTTATATATTCTTAGTCGAGAACTTAATAAATAATTCGTAAATTATATTATGTTAGTTCGTAAAAGTTTTGAATTTCAGATTTGAAATTTTTAGAATATCGAATTGTTTTCGTATACATTGAAATATGGTTGGGTTTTGAATTTTCTTTTTTGGGAAAAAATATCTATGACTTATCTCCAGCTTTCGAATTTTCTCAATCTCCGACGATCTCTTATTTGAGTGTGTTGGTAAGTTTTCGAGTTTTCTCCGTCAATGGTAATGTACAAAAGAAAATGACATGGGGACGTTGACACGTCGAAATGGGGAAACGAACACGGGAAAAATCTTATTTTTCCGAAAAAAAAAAAATGGATATGAAAACATGGGAAAGCATATAAATGTTAAAAATATAGGGGTGTGTTCATAAATTCTAAAAGATAATGCAATCTTACATTTATGCTTAACGTCAATTACATGTTGCATCCGCAAATTATATAATTTATAAGTTCCAATCAGTATTATTATTCAACAAACTATAGACGGTTCAATAAATTTGTTTTACTATAGAATTGGCATTTATAAAAAATATTAGAACACCACTAGAAGTGAAAATTAATGAGAAATAAGATTTTCAATTGTAATTTAAAGTCTTTATCTAAAAGAGGTTTTAGATTTTCTTTTGGATAAAAAATACAAACATGTTTCTTTTGGGTGGAAATGTATTTTTTCAATTACTATCAGAAACGCCCTCAAAACTTCTAAGTAATTATAAAAACGGCCCTGAAACGTATCCAAAGCACAAATAACATATTTGTACAGAAGTTTCCGTGCATCATAGTGTTGTCACAACATTATTTGCTTTGTATATCAAAATTTAGAAAATATGTCAAAAATATAAAAAGATAAAACATATTTTAATAATCTGTCTATCTTCTTACACATATATAGTACATTGGACCACACATCCCTATATCAGAGGAGATTAAAGTTTTGAATCTAACTTCAATTCTTCATACACATATGCACTTATAGTTATAACTGTATATATGGACCATTCCACCACCCCTCTCTCTCTCTCTCTCTCTCTCTCTCTCTCTCTCTCTCTCTCTCTCTCTCTCTCTCTCTCTCTCTCTCTCTCTCTCTCTCTCTCTCTCTCTCTCTCTCTCTCTCTCTCTCTCTCTCTCTCTCTCTCTCTCTCTCTCTCTCTCTCTCTCTCTCTCTCTCTCTCTCTCTCACACACACACACACACGAGTGATTGGAAAGAATAAGGTCCACATTTTTTCAGACCAGACTTTAAGAAGAGAATTAATATGTAATAGTTAAAGGGTGTACAGATCACTTTTATATATACATCACTATTACAACCCTATCATTGTTTACATCATTATTATTATTATTATATTTTATTTTATTTTATCATAACTCCTATTGCATTAGTTTCAGAGTTTCCTAAGTTTATAAAAAGATTGCTACATTTTATTTATAAAAAAGCCAAAAGCTACTATAGCAAATTCAATGACATTATTAGAAAGAGTTGTTTTATTCTGCTTCATTATCTCCTTCACTACAAACCCTTTTGCACTACCTAATAAAGAACAAGAATCTGACCGGATTTCGAAGCTTCCGGGACAGCCTCCGGTGAACTTCCGGCAGTTCTCCGGGTATGTTACGGTGAACGAAGAACACGGGCGGGCGTTTTTTTATTGGTTGACTGAGGCCACAAGCAATGTTGCAAAGAGAAGGCCTCTTGTTCTTTGGCTCAATGGAGGTTAGTACTCTTTAATTTGATTATTTAATAATTTTCCCTATATTTCTTTTTTATTTTCTTACACTGTGTAAGAAAAGAAAATAAGTCCATGACCAATAGATATAATTTCTCATCATGTTTATGTATATTCATTATAAAATAAAAGGTTCATTTTTCCATAAATTTATTGTGGAAATGTTTATTCAACGAAAAAAACCTCAAATAAAGGGCAAATTACACATCACCCGTTATAAATTTCTAATATTCGCACTTTACCTCCTAATTAAAAATTTAAAAAAGTGAATGACCCACTTCAAAATGTTATTCTTATTGCACATTACGCCAATAGCAAAATTCCGATGAATTATATTCATAATGGGAATATAATTGAGTGTTTTTGTTGCACGAACCCGTTTAGATGTTATTTTTTGTTGTGTGTTACCCATTCAAAACACTATTTTTCTGCACATGACCCTTTAAAATATTACTTTTATTGCACGATACCCACCGAAAATTGTCTTCTAGGGTAAAATGAAATCAAAACAATACTTCGAGGGGGGGTTTATCCCTTTTTTGAATATTTAGAGAAGAGAGTGCAAAAAATGAAAAATTTATAGAGGGTTAAGTGCATTTTATCCTAAAATAAATTAATCTAACTAATTAGTGGGATTTGTGGCAATTTCTTGTACCAAAAGGCGAAATCCCTCGCCCCAGAGCCGGATCTCTCGGCGGCAGTTTCTTGTATTTTCTTGAATTCATTACAAAGTGAACATTACTAGTCGTCGTACCTAATAATCCGCGCGTGACCCCACTCTCCCCTGTTAGGCCATTAATATAAGCCAACTCCAACTAGCATCAGCGCACGTTAGCAAAAGCCTGAGGGGTGTTGCATAAAATGCGCTGGTGTCAACTTCACAGGCAAAAAAAGGCCAGCTAATGTTTCCGATCTCGTGAATACTGTGTGTCGTGTGTGTGTATTTTTGTGCACGTAAATTCTGCTTCTAAATCTTATTCTTTTTTTGTTTATTTATTTTGCCCTGTAAAAGTGAACAGAAAAAGTAAGGCCAGAAAATTAGTAAAACACAAAAAATTGGCGCATGTGGCTTTTCGTCTCTACTTGTTTGTTCAAACAGTGACATGTATATATGATCACAATTAAAATAAGTTTTTTTTTTTTTTTCTTTTTTTTTTTTTTTTTTTTTATCTATAGTCTACTGCTATTATATAACATAAACTCGTATATTCAGTTGGTCTGACTCTGATAACATGTTGAATGACAAAATAAGTTTGTTGCCGTTGTAAATGTATTTACTACAATTTATATCGTAGCGAAAAGAAATACTCTTTTGCAACAAAACAAGTTGTTGTCTTACATGAAATTCGTTGTGAAATATATATAATACTGTTCACAACAATATATTTCGTTGCCTATGAAATTCAAAGGCAACAAAAATATCTTGTTGCAAAAATGTTAATCTTTAGCCACAAATATTATATTTCGTTGCTAAAATATAACCATTGGCAACGAAACTAATTTCGTCGATATAGAAATCGTTGCCTATTTTACATTTTCTTGTAGTGAACATATATCTTAGTGCAATTGTTTATGCGCTTAATTAACATATGGCATGCAGGTAGTTGACGTGTTCTGAAGTCTATAAATACATGCATGTCCACAAAGCAAGTTTTTATCACAGATTTTAAAAGAGAAAATGAGAGCAAAAAAAAAAAAGATATACTAGAGTTATTTCAATATCTCTTTTAGAGTATGTTGTATGAACTCATCTCGAGTACATAACTTAGAAAATCTGTTAATTTGTGCTGAAGGCTAGACTTGATTGTACGAAGAATATGTGTAAGATACATTCATAAAAGGTAAGATCATTTATTTTATTTTTATTTTATTTTTGTTATCCTTATAATATTGTTTATATATGTATATTTCACATTTTAAAGGAGTTCACAAGTATTTACTTGTGGATATTAAATCCGATGTTTTACGATTACTCCGTTGTATGTTATGTTTAGTGGTCTCATACTTCACATAAATTCTCTATTTTAATTATTTACTAAGAATTCAGGGCTATTGATTATTCCTTTTTTTATATATCATTTATTTATTCTATGGTCTTACAAAACGACAATTACTTAAATACGTTCATATCGCCGAATAAGTCAAGGGGTCAACAGGTCAAGTTTTACTACAATTACTTGAAATGCGTTTGGGTAACATCCTTTTCTAGTTGGGTACGGCTTCGACTATTCCCGAAACCCGCCAATTAATTAACCATAGACATATTTTAGTGAATGGGCGTATAATAGATATACCAAGTTATCGCTGCAAACCCCGTGATATTATCTCGGCGAAGGATGAACAAAAATCCATGTATTACTATATCTTTGTACTTTTTTATCAATTTTTTTTCTAAATTGTTTAAGTTTAAAAAATTATTTCTTATAAGATGCCTACGTATTTTCATTTTTATAAATTTTCTAAATTCTTTTAATTATTTTTTTCAATTTTATTTTCTTACATTTCTTGCAATCAATACATTTTTGTTTGTATTTGACTTCTATGTTGTATTTCAACATTAACATTTTCTGTTGAATTTAATATGACCTTATTTTGAAATCAATTTGTTTAGTGGCAAACCGAAAACAACCAACTCAAAGAAAATTGCTATGATATTTATATACAGTAGAAGCTCGATATATTAATACTCGATAAATTAATAACCTCGTTAAAATTATAGTTTCTTCCAGTCTCGACTCGATATATTAATACTCGATAAATTAACAACCTCGTTAAAATAACAGTTTCTTCTGATATCGACTCGATAAAAGCCTACTAAATCATTAATTCGATAATTAAATATTTCGCTAAATAAATAGAATTCTGTTAATCCCGACTGTATTAATTAGAGATTTAACTGTAATCTCGTTTTTCCAATGTATATAAAGCATTCGCTTATTAACATATTATAAACAATCTCCGATTCTTGGTCTAGATACCGTGGAATCTAAGTTGTTACTAACCACTAGTATTTCTCCCCGTGCGATGCACGAGGTGATATTGCAAAGAGTAAAAACAATAATAACTTCAACACGTGACATTAAAATGAGTATATTTGAAGAAAATATTAAGCGAAAAGTCATGTATGATTTGAAGAGGAAAACAAAGTTACAAAAATATCATCACCGATTTCGTAGAAACATAAAAAGTTTAATTTTTTTTTTACAATGACGTCATTGACAAAAAAAGGGGAATAAAAAATAGAGTTAAGAAAAATTAATAATTAAAAAAAATAGTTACAAAGATGTAAGAGAAATAAAAATTACAATTGAATAACAAAGAATGTTTAAAAAAAATTAAAAATAAAGAAATAGAGAAATTTGAAAATTCAAAAATAAAGAATGTGTAAACTGCGGTAATAAAGAAATTCGGAAATAAAAACATGAAAAAGTACTGAAAATCGAGTATTAGTGAAAACACGAAAACTTAAAAGGTGTAGAGACACCTGAGGAGAACGGCAAGATTCATAGACTAAGTGCTTGAAATGTTCTTTGTGGCAAAATTGTATGGGTCGTCTAAAAAATCGTTAACACGTTTAAACTATTAGGAAAAAAAAAAGGCAATAAGTTAGCAAATTAAACAATAAATTAGCAAAGTAAAGTGCTATTGCGTATTGTTTGGGCAAATCTTACTGTGTGCGAGATTTTTTAATGCTTTTTTCACTGCCAAAATCTTTCAATTATTGTAGAAATAACAAACTGATTCAGTTGCATGTCTGACAATTAAAATCATAAAACAATTAAAATGTAAAACCTATAGAATTTGAGACCATTGTATGAGAGTAAGAAAAACACATCAAATCTTATATAAACAAATAGTTATTCGGACATCGATCATAACGTAATCCTTGTTTCTATCGAGCAGAGTCTAAACTTCTACACAATCTTTCATAGTAACAAAACGTAGTGTATGAATCATATGCACTTAACACAAAATAAAACTGCGTAAGATAAATAACACAAAAAATAAATGACCGTATAAGACCATATTGAGGAAATTTATGTTAGAAAACAAATATTAGAAAGAATATTCATAACTCAATAATAAAATAATCATGGAAAATAAAACCACCCCAGGGATAAGTGATGTAGATATGTTATACATAACATAAAACTCATTGGCCGTGTTTGGTAAGCTTTTGGGCTTCCATTTCCATTTTATTGTGGAGAAAGATGTTTTGGGAGAAGAGTTTGAAAATAAAATAAAGTTTATTTGTGTTTTGAGAGGAGACTAGCAAGTCAAATCATGTCTAAAATGTGTTGGAAAAGGGTATTTTGAAAGAACAATTTGAAGGATAAAGTGATTTTAGTTTGTAATTTAGTGAAGACAGCTTTCACTGTAGCAGTCAAATCATGTCTGTTAGAGAGAGAAAATTTTGAATTCTTTTTGGGGAAAGTTTTTGAAAATATTTCAGAAAGGTAATTTTATTTTGGGGAAAGAATGAAAACACAGCTACTTAAGAATATTCCTGTCAAATACCTAACAAGTAATATGAAGTTAATAAGAGCCATACTTTAAGATTATATAGCAACACCTGCTTTAAGATTATTTACTGCACCCAAAAGAAACAGATTAATTACTCCACAATTAAATGCTTATACATCTTAAAGAATAAATAAGGATACTCCAAATTTTTTTTTCACATAAAAACGAATGAATTATAATCATTTGGTTAACTGAAGCATAACACATGAAAAGGCAAATATAATTACTTGACAACTACTTACATATATCATTATATGTAAGATCAATTATCACTTAAAATGATAGTTTTGTAGGTATGACTTTTAAATACAAAAAAAAAAAAAAAAAAAAAAAAGATGAAACTTTGGCAATTCTAATTACAAAAATATACCATAGATAAACAACAAAGAATGTAAACATTCAAGAGGATTGTAATGCATCGAAACAACAAAAACCCAATAACTCAGTGCATAAATGTCATCAAATTAGAAAATTTACCAAAATATACCATAGAAAAACATGAGGCGTATAGCAGGCAATGCAAAAAATAAAAATTATCAACAAACGGAAGGGAAATCTGTATGGCCATTATATTAGAGCAGAGACAGATGATCGATGAAGCACGGAGTTGTGGGAAGAATTTCACAAATATTTATGGAAGAATCAACTGGGAATATGTAGAAAACTTACGGGAGACAATCAAAACAAAATATATTGACTTGCAAGTAAACGGACAAAAATAACCCTAGGGTTGCAAATATTTCACAAAAATAGGATTAGGGTTTCGGGGCAAAACAATCCGGTCAAGGAAAAGAGTAAAGCTCGTCGTGCGAATAAAGAAGCTGTTGCGCCAGAAGTTGTTGTTGAAGAAGCTAACGATAAAAAAGACGAGCAGCCACAACCCGAAGAAGTAGCTGCCTCGGATTTGCGCGGTGATAATACTAGCGGTGATGCGGCGGCACCTCTAAACGAGAACGATCGTTTCGATCCCGAACTATTCATTGCCAATTTCGATGTGTCTTCCAAAGAATATCAATTTCCGGAATTCGAACTAGTATTTTCAGATGAGGTTGACTTGAACCTTGATTGGCTGCAACTTCCTAACATCCCTGATTTTAATTCTCAGCAGGTGCCTTGTCACGATATTTACGACGGGTCTCGTTTTTATTCTTTTGGCAGTGATTTGAGCTCTACTTTTAATCGGAGCATGCCAAATAAGCGGAATTTGGACAACATGCAAAACAATGGAATTCCGGAGAGCATGCAAAACAATGGAAATCCGGGCATCATGCAAAATAATTGGAATCCGGGCAGCATGCAAAACAATGGAATTCCGGAGAGCATGCAAAACAATGGAATTCCGGGCATCATGCAAAATAATTGGAATCCGGGGAGCATGCAAAACAATGGGATTCCGGAGAGCTTGAAAAACAATGGAAATCCGGGCAGCATAAAAAATAATTGGAATCCGGGCAGCATGCAAAACAATTGGATTCCGGGCAGCATGCAAAATATTCCGAATCCGGGCAGCATGCAAAACAATTGGAATCCGGGCAGCATGCAAAATATTCTGAATCGTGGCAGCATGCAAAATATTCCGAATCCGGGCAGCATGCAAAATATCCGGAATCCGGGCAGCAAGCAAAATCCATATAATTACATGCCAAACGATCACCGGGCGGTTTCTGCTACTTACCATTTTCGACAACATGAGGGGCATAACTTTGGCATGCATGCGCAGAATACGGGGAATTTCGCCCCTCAGTTGCCGAATATGTACGGAGAAAACGTAGAGGGGAAAAATATTCAACATGGTCACTCAAGCAGTAGGGGCAACAACTTTGTTCCCCCGCCGGGGGTTGGTTCGACTACTTAGAACACTGATTATCATCCGAGGAAAAAAGCTCGATATAATAGTGGTTTGGAATTGAGGCAGTGCTTTAGGAACTAGTAGTTAGGGTTTTCGTTTTTTCGTTTTCGGGACTTTTTTTTCTTTCTGAAGTTTGTGACAACATGTTGTTGTTGGTATATGTGATGTAACGGGGAGGTTCGAGCAAAGCTCGAACCCCATGCTCCCCATATTGTGGGGGAGGGACAAATACCATTTACCTTGGTGATTAATATTTTCAAGAATATATATATGATAAATAATTCATAAATTATATTATATTAGTTCTTAAAGTTTTGAATTTCATATTTGTAATTTTTAGAATGTCGATTTTTTTTCGTATACATTGAAGTTGGGTTTTTAATTTTATTTTTCGGGAAAAAATATGTCTTTTTGGATAGAAGCTTTTACTCTATGACTTATCTCCAGCTTTCGAGTTTTCTCAATCTCCGACGATCTCTTATTTGAGTTTCGAGTTTTCTCCGTCAATGGTAAGGTACAAAAAAAATGACATGGGGACGTGGACACGGCGAAATGGGGAAACGAACACGGGAAAAATCCTATTTTTGTGAAAAAATGGATATGAAAACATGGGAAAGCATAGAAATATTAAAAATATAGGGGGTGTCTCCCTAAATTCTAAAAGATGATATAACCTTGCATTTATGCTTAACGTCAATTACATATTGCATCCACAAATTATTAATAATTTACAAGTTTCAATGCATATTATCATTCAACAAATTATAGCTGGTGCAGATAAATTTGTTTTACTGTAGAATTGGCATTTATAAAAAATATTAGAACACCACTGGAAGTGAGAATTAAAGAGAAATAAAATTTTCCAAGCACAATTCCAACTCTTTTTGTGAAAGAGGTTCTAGATTTTCTTTTGGGTGGAAATGCAATTATATTTTTTCATTATTATACAAACATGTTTTTGCGTTTCGAATACATTTTTTTCCATTACTATCAGAAACGCCATCAAAACTTTTAAGTAATTAGAAAAACGGCCCCGGGACGTATCCAAAGCGCAAATAACACATTTGTACAGAAGTTTCCGTGCATCATAGTGTTGTCACAACATTATTTGTTTTATATATATCAAAAATTAGAAAACATGTCAAAAATATAAAAAGATAAAACATATTTTAATTATATGTCTATCTTCTTAGTTCTTACACATATATCATATCAGAGGAGATTAAAGTTTTGAATCTAACTTCAATTCTTCATACACATATGCACTTATAGTTATAACTGTATATATGGACCCTCTCTCTCTCTCTCTCTCTCTCTCTCTCTCTCTCTCTCTCTCTCTCTCTCTCTCTCTCTCTCTCTCTCTCTCTCTCTCTCTCTCTCTCTCTCTCTCTCTCTCTCTCTCTCTCTCTCTCTCTCTCTCTCTCTCTCTCTCTCTCTCTCTCTCTCTCTCTCTCTCTCTCTCACACACACACACACACACACACCCACACACCCCAGTGATGGGAAAGAATAAGGTCCACATTTTTTCAGACCAGACTTTAAGAAGAGAATTAATATGTAATAGTTAAAAGGTGTACAGATCACTTGTATATATACATTGTTCTTTGGCTCAATGGAGGTTAGTACTCTTTAATTTGATTATTTAATAAATTTTCCTACATTTCTTTTTTATTTTCTTACACTGTGTAAGAAAGGAAAATAAGTCCATGACCAATAGATATAATTTCTCATCATGTTTATGTATATTCATTATAAAATAAAAGGTTCATTTTTCCATAAATTTATTGTGGAAATGTTTATTCAACGAAGAAAACCTCAAATATAGGGCAAATTACACATCACCCGTTATAAATTTCTAATATTCGCACTTTACCTCCTAATTAAAAATTTAAAAAAGTGAATGACCCACTTCAAAATGTTATTCTTATTGCACATTACGCCAGTAGAAAAATTCCGATGAATTATATTCATAATGGGAATATAATTGAGTGTTTTTGTTGCACGAACCCGTTTAGATGTTATTTTTTGTTGTGTGTTACCCATTCAAAACACTATTTTTCTGCACATGACCCTTTAAAATATTACTTTTATTGCACGATACCCACCGAAAATTGTCTTCTAGGGTAAAATGAAATCAAAACAATACTTAGAGGGGGGGTTTATCCCTTTTTTGAATATTTAGAGAAGAGAGTGCAAAAAATGAAAAAAATATAGAGGGTTAAGTGCATTTTATCCTAAAATAAATTAGGGTTAATAAGATATAACCCCCTCATTAGAAAAAATATTAGGACTAACCACCTTACAATATTTTTAATGGGTCAAACCCCCTCAGAAATGTCAATTACTGAACTACCCCTATAATTTGTAATAGCAAAGACCCCCCCCCCCCCCCCACCGTTTTCCCCAAATACAGCATATCTTCAACCATATTCTTCAATATAATTTCTCCCCCATTTCTGTTGGTCTGCTATATTTATGCCGATAAATTCTCCCAAAAAAAAAACTGCAATATATATCGGATATTTTCCCCTTTCAAACATTGCCCTAGTTTGCTACATCTTCAGCGAAAAATAAAAATCAGAATACCATTATATTGTGCAATTCGTTCAGCAACACAGGTTGACAAAAATGGTGAAGAACGGCAAGAAGAAGACAGGTAGTTTGCTATATACCCATCTCTACCACATAATTTCTGTTTTTGACACCTTCTTCAGCGACTTCGAAGAACAAAATCGAGGTCTCCTACAGAAACGGTATGCAGCGGTACGCGACGACCATATGCGACGGTTCGGATGTCTTCCATGGTTGATTACTCAAAAATGGAGTTTGTAAACACGATTGTTTTTTAAATCTACAGATCTATGGTCGCACTATTTGTTGACTCATAAAATTATTTTTTTCCTATGAAATTTGTTTTATCAGAGTCCAAAACAAAGAAAAGATCAGTATAAAAATCGGTAGTTCACTATATTTTTCCCGAAGTCAACTATAAAAATCGGTAGTTCACTATATTTTTCCCGAAGTCAACTATAAAAATCGGTAGTTCACTATATTTTTCCCGAAGTCAACTATAAAAATTAGATAGTCAACTATAATTTTTACGATGTCAACTATAAAAAATGGTAGTTAACTGTATTTTTGCCAGGGTCAACTACAAAAATTAGATAGTCAACTATAATTGTTCAAATTTCAACTATAGAAAAATTGGTAGTCAACTATAATTTTTCCATTAATTTACCATATTATTTTTCAATTTAAGATACTATGATATTATAAAATTGAATACTCATGATAAAGATCCCATCTTCATGAAAATATAAATTTCGTAGAGTAGAAAATAAAATGATTTCAAGGACCAAAAAATGAGATATAGAAGAAAAGGTACAATAGTGAGCAGAAATATTGGAAAAAAAATGAAACAGAAACTGACGAGAAAAGAGGAATTGAGGGAAGAGAAAGAAGAGAGAGAGGAGAGAGAGGGAGAAAAAAAATAAAAAAAGATACAGGGAAAGAGAAAATTGGGGAGGAGAAAGAAGAGAGAGAAGATAAGAGAGAGAGAGAGAGAGAGAGAGAGAGAGAGAGAGAGAGAGAGAGAGAGAGAGAGAGAGAGAGAGAGAGAGAGAGAGAGAGAGAGAGAGAGAGAGAGAGAGAGGAAGAGAGAGAGGGAGAAAAAAGAAGAAAATAAAAAGATACGGGAAAAGATGAAATTGGGGAGGAGAGAGAAGGGAAGGAAGAGAGAGAAGATAGGAGAGAGGAGAGAGAAAAATAAGAAGAATAAAAGAACACGTTAAAAAATTGAGGAAAATAAGGAAGAGAGAGAAATTAATGGAGATATAAAATGACGGATATGAGAGAAATAAGGAGAAGAGAGAGAAAGTTGGAGATAAATATGGACAAAAAAGGGCATAATGGGCATTAACATAAGCTTAGGGGGGTCACACAATTCAGAAAATATTAAATGGATTTGTCTACAAATGGTCAATTATAAATTGGGCCTATACTATATTATTTTACCTAATGAGGGGGTTATCCCTCATTTTCCCAATAAATTAATCTAACTAATTAGTGGGATTTGTGGCAATTTCTTGTACCAAAAGGCGAAATCCCTCGCCCCATGGTCGAATCTCTCGGCGGCAATTTCTTGTATTTTCTTGAATTCATTACAAAGGGAACATTACTAGTCGTCGTACCTAATAATCCACGCGTGACCCCACTCTCCCCTTTTAGGACATTAATAAGGCAACTCCATCTACCATCAGCGCACGTTAGCAAAAGCCTGAGGGGTGTTGCATAAAATGCGCTGGTGTCAACTTCACATGCAAAATGATGATGCTAAAATGTAGATCATCTGGAGTAATGTATAAAATGAACTGGGAGAGCAAAGCGGATCAGTAGCTTGACAACTTGATGATCCTGACAGTGGAAATAGTCCAGAGAATACAGTTGATAGTACTACTCAGTTAATAGGACGTACCTTAAGGAATGAGTTCAAACATTTATTTATAGCTTAGTTGAGATTGCCGGGCCCGAACCTTACTTGAAGGTGATTGGGCCTCGGTGATAATGGTCTTTGATATTGGGCTCGTGGCCTAGTAGGTAAATAAATTGTAGGCCCATTAGGTTGGCTCAATTAGGCATATCATTAAGCCCCCCACTCTCGAGTCGATGTGGGGGCCATGTCGAAACGGGTTCTCAATCGTGTCGAGAGTAAAAATTGTAGTGTTCGTTCTTTGGCATATGGCACGATGGTGTGCGAAAATGTATTGGAGCGTGTGTCGGAGGGGCGTGAATGCGCGTTGGCGCATAGCGCGACCAAGTTGTCGCGATGTAAGTTAATTGAGTCGTCGGTTTTGTCCCGCGACGATGTAGTAGCGAATTATCTCCTCGTGGGAGTTGTCTCGTCGCGGGGTAATTGTGTTGATCGAGTTATCTCCTCGTAGGAGTTGTCTCGCGATAATGTAGTAGCACGGATCAAGTAATCTCCTCGTGGGAGTTGTCTCTGGGGTAATAGAGTTGATCGAATTATGTCCTCGTGGAAGTTGTCTCATGATAATATAGTAGCACGGAGCTAGTATTCTCCTCGTGGGAGTTGTTATTTTTCGACATTGTCAATGTTTTGACGCGTTGCTTATATGTGTTTACATATAGCCTTGTGCGTGAAGTACTTGAGGAGGGGATCAGACTCTCAAGATTTTTTTTATGGGGGTCGTGCCCCTTGTTAGACCTCGTGAGTCTTAAGTATGTTTGGACCGTGGCCACGTTTTAATGAATGACCCATCGAAAACAAGTAGATAAATTTGAGTAATCAAGCTGGCCAGGCTATATAGATTCTCATAATATCTCTAAGTGCTTCTAGGATTGTAATCGTGCTAACTTGAGCTTGCGATTATATAGTGAATTTCGGGCGAGCTGTCTCCTCATAGGAGTTATCTTGCAGCGAAGTTGTAGGAGCATTGGATGACGCGCGTCTAAGGAGCGTGCGGATTGAGGTCGCTCATAGCGAGTTGTCTCCTCGTGGGAGTTGTCTCGCAGCGAGTCTTTTTATCGAGCGAGGTGGCTGCACGTGGGAGTTGCCTTGCAACGAATTTGTAGTGCCGAGCGAGTTGGCTCCTCGTGGGAGTTGTCTCGCTGCGGGTTGTAGTACCGAGCGAGTAATCTCCTCGTGGGAGTTGTCTCGCTGCGGGTTCGTATTACCGAGCGAATTGGCTTCTCGTGGGAGTTATCTCGTTGCGGGTCGTAGTATCGAGCGAGTTGGTTGCACGTGGGAGTTGCCTTGCAACGGATTTGTAGTATCAAGCGAGTTGGCTCCTCGTGGGAGTTGTCTCGCTGCGGGTTGTGGTACCGAGCGAGTTGGCTCCTCGTGGGTGTTGTCTCGCTGCGGGTTCGTAGTACCGAACGAGTTGGCTCCTCGTGGGAGTTGCCTCGCTGCGGGTCGTAGGATGGAGAGAGTGGTCTCCTCGTATGAGTTATCTCATTGTGGGTTCGCAGACCCGAGGGAGTTGACTCCTCGTGGGAGTTGCCTCGCAACGGGTTATATGGCTGAGCGAGTTATCTCATTGTTGGGAGTTGTCTCGCTACGGGTTGTAGTTCCGAGCGAGTTGGCTCCTCGTGGGAGTTGTCTCGCTGCGGATTGTAGGACGGAGCGAGTGGTCTCCTCGTGGGAGTTGTCTCGCTGTGGCGTTGAGACCCGAGGGAGTTGGCTCCTCGTGGGAGTTGCCTCGCAACGAGTTTTAGGACGGAGCGAGTAGTCTCCTCGTGGGAGTTATCTCGCTATGGCGTTGAGACCCGAGGGAGTTGGCTCATCGTGGGAGTTGCCTCGCAACGGGTTATAGGACGGAGCGAGTGGTCTCCTTGTGGGAGTTATCTCGTTGTGGTTTCGTAGACCCGAGGGAGTTGGCTCCTCGTGGGAGTTGCCTCGCAACAGGTTGTAGGACGGAGCGAGTGGTCTCTTCGTGGGAGTTACCTCGCTATGGTTTCGTAGACCCGAGGTGGCTCCTCGTGGGAGTTGTCTCGCAAGCCCCCCACTCTAGAGACGATGTGGGAGCCAAGTCGAAAGGGGTACCGGATCGTATTGAGAGTAGATCGGTGTTGTAGTCTTGCGTAAATCGTTGGCATGGCGTGGAGAAATAATTTTTTTTTTTCTCATTTGATAGCGAACGCAATTTGGTAGGTGCTTTAAAGGGCTCGCGCAATTTGCTGGAGCGCGTTGAAATTCTCGTGCGATTTGGTGAAGCGAGTAAAAATCAACGCGCAATTTGGTGAAGAGTATTGATAGTTGCGCGCGCTCCGAGGATCAGAGGCGGCATATGGAAGAACACGCGCGCTAGGGATCGCGCGCGCGGTGGCAGCCTTTGGAAGCCGCAGGAGAGAGAGTTCAGAGCGGTCAAATAAATTCATGGGGAAGCGCGCGCAATAATTACAGAGGAGAGAGAGAGTAGTGCAATAAATGCTGCAGGAGAGAGAGGGGGTAGGCACGTGATCTCCCCTCTTACTTCGTTTTTCTTTCCTTTTTTTTATATTATTTTTCATTTTTCTTTTTTGGCGGGCCCGCGCGCGCTGCACGATGGGCGCGTGGCAGTCACGCGCGCGTGCTGCTCACGTAGCTTCCACGCGCGAATGCATTGCACGCGCTCTACCCTTTTTTTTCTTGTTTTTTTTTTTTTTTTTTTTTTTTTTTTTTGTTTTTCTCCTGGCCGGCCACGCGGGCGCTGCCCATGGGGGCGTGGCAAGCACGCGAGCCAGGTGTGTGCGCTGTTCAATTTTATTTTATTTTATTTATTTATTTATTTTTTCATCTTTCTTCTTTCTTTCTTCTTCTAATTCTTTATCTTTTTTCTTCTATTTTTTCATCTTCTTCTTTTTTTTTTTTCTTTCTTCTTCTGTTTTTTTTTTTTTTTTTTTTTTCATCTTCCTCTGGGGTCTCGCGTGCGCGATTTTACCCCCTTTTTTTTTTAATCTGGTGGTTGATGTTCACCCATTGGGATGTTATATTTTTTTAGTAGGGAGATTATACTCGTCTCTTGAGATGTGATGTGAACCCACTTGGGGTTGAAAGGTAAGGGTGATGCCCAATCTTGTGATGGGTTAACTACCCACTGTAGGATGAGGCGCTCGAGACCTATGGTCTGAGGTGGATGCACATGGTTGTGTCGTTTGCTTCAGTGACAACACGAGTTGAAGTTTTCGCTGTCGTATGCTGGAGGTCCTTATCGGTTATCTGAACCGTTAGAGGAGCAAGTAGAAGTTGATATTGTTGAAGTTTCGGCGATCATACGCTGAAGGTCCTCTTCGGTTATGTGAACTGTTCGAGGGGGGGGGGCGGAAGTAGGCCCCTGAGAGTCGATGACCCATGGCGAACAAAATATTTTGGGGGCACTATAAACCTCCAGGGAGTCAATAACCCTTGGCGAACGAAATATTTTGGGGGCAGATGTAAGCCCCGAGGGAGTCGATAACCCTTCGCGAGCGAAATGTTTTGGGGGCACTGCTATCATGCGTTGGAACGCATCCTCGGTTATTTGAACCATTCGAGGAGCAGGGAGTGGTGGATCGGCGAGTGGTGGGTCCCGAGGGGGGATCACCCGAACCTCGCGAGGCGGATCCATGGGACGTGGAGGAGGTGGCAAGCCAGAGCCTCCACGAGGTGGGAGGTCGTTAGCTGTGTCATTTCTTCTCCGAGCAAACGCCTCAGGAGGATCTTGTTGGCTACGTGATCTGGTTTGCATCGTTCCCACAGATGGCGCCAAAATGATGATGCTAAAATGTAGATCATCTGGGGTAATGTATAAAATGAACTGGGAGAGCAAAGCGGATCAGTAGCTTGACAACTTGATGATCCTGAGGTACCTGCGAAATGAGCACACGTGAACTACGCCGGGGGTTGATCCGGTGGAAATAGTCCAGAGAATACAGTTGATAGTATGACTTAGTTAAGAGGACGTACCTTAAGGAATGAGTTCAAACCTTTATTTATAGCTTAGTTGAGATTGTCGGGCCCGAACCTTACTTGAAGGTGATTGGGCCTCGGTGATAATGGTCTTCGATATTGGGCTCGTGGCCCATTAGGTAAATAAGTTGTAGGCCCATTGGGTTGGCCCTATTAGGCATATCACAAAAAAAGGCCGGCTTCTGTTTTCGATCTCGTGAATATTGTACATGTGTCGTGTGTGTGTATTTTTGTGCACGTAAATTCTGCTTCTACATCTTATTCCTTTTTTTGTTTATTCTTTTTGCCTGTAAAAGTGAACAGAAAAAGTAAGGCCAGAAAATTAGTAAAACACAAAAAACTGGGCATTGGCGCCTGTGGCTTTTCGTCTCTATTTGTTTGTTCAAACAGTGACATATATATAAGTTTCAGAATTAAAATAAGTTTCTATTTTTTTTTTAACTATAATGCTGCTACTATTATATAACACTAGCATCTTTCCCACGTGCAATGCACGGCATCGTACTTTAAAAGTGATAAAAAAATGATCAATTTAATACATAAAAAAATATAATACACTAATATAGTAAAATTTAAGAAAAGGGTACTATTTATATTTTAATTTTATATGACATTAGTTTTTTTTACGTAGTAAAATTTATAATCCAAACAAATAAGTTAAGATTTAACAAATCGAATTTCTATCTTTATCTTTTAAAAGATAAAATTTGAATGTTGAGATATATTCATGAAAAAATAGAAGCTTGAAGTCGGAAGGATTCTTCACGTTCAGTGTCAATTTTGATTTGTTGAAAAATATAAGTTGGAAAGTACAGAAAAAATATTAAAAATAAATAATTACAGAAATACCATTAGGGTTTCTTAGGTTGCCATACGTTTCTTTCTTTTATATATAAGATAAACTCGTATATTCCTTTCATCAAAATTTTGTCACAGCTGTTAATGAATTAAAATGTACTATCATTTAACATAAACTCATATATTCATTTCAATATTAGTTTGGCTCTGATAACATGTTGAATGACCACCTCAACCAAAAGTTTAAGATGTTAGTAAATATATCATTTAATATTAGTATCTCCAATAAATTATGTCGAGTTTGTCACACATTGTCTGTGTGGTTTACGTCGTCTCTCGTACTGTTTGCAAACAGTTATAAGAGAGTAGGTTTATCCACTACACTTATACAAGTGTGGTTTACGTCGTCTCTCGTAAATTTTCAAAATATTATACGAGAGAAGGTTTATCTAGTACAACTACATAGTTCGGTACGAGTTCCTTCATTACCAAGATATATATATATATATATATATATATATATATATATATATATATATATATATATATATATATATATATATATATATATATATATATATATATATATATATATATATAGATAATGAAAAGCATTTCATGCATGTGTGCTTGACATGCAGCAAATAAGTAAAAGTTGGATGATGAGGTTTAATTAATTACATGAACAAGGAGATATGTAATATTATATTTTTATTTCAACTGTTTTTTATCTATAATTAATTTTGTCAATGTTTTATTTCTATTTTCCTTGCCTAAAAATCTCAATTTAATTATGTAGATTTATGGATAATTAATGTAAAACATATTAACACTGTGGAAGAGTAAAACTACCGATCAAATTGAAATAAATTATGTTTATGCCTTGAACCTGCTTTTAACCATAAGTCAAATGTTTTTTTTCTTTTCACAAAGCATGTTTGTTGAGTTTACTACACAAGATTAGAATTTCATAAATATAGTTACATGTTTAATTTATTGCATGTAAAGAAAAAAATATTAAGAAAAAAATGTCAGAGATAAAAATTGATTGGGAGATTGTTGTCAGAAAAAAGAAAAGAAGGAAAAAGTTAGATTTGTATTTTTATCATCATATCTTCCACCTATATGTTGTAAGAAGTAAATTCCGGTTTATTTGATATCAGGTGATTATTAACCGTTGATCTGCACACAATCACACACATATTCGTGTATGTATATATGCTTAGTGGGAAATTATTCACCACATCAATGATTAATAATTACCCGGTGTACTTCACCAGGTGTGCCATCTCAAAAATCGTAAATTTCCAATTTAGCAAGTGTTAATATTACGTTTACATCCGGAACACTAACTTAATTATAATCGGCCATCGCAATAAATTACAATTCTAATAAGCACAACTGATGACGGAGCCAGCATAGCGGCAGAAGGGGTCATGGCCTCTAACAATTCTCGAATTCCAATTTTCTTATGTAGAGATTTAAAAAAAAATTGTATATAATTAACATTTAATTATTGGCCTTATAAAACATTTTAATGCATTAGGTCCTCGAGAACTTAATTTTTTTCCACTAGTGTGCATAACAATATTTTTACGTCTATGAGAATTAATTATAAATAAAATATTAAGCACAAGCTCTGATAATGCATACATATGGTGTACATATATAGATTATATTTATATCTTATATTCTAATAACATGTAATACGATGAAATTGATTCTAATAATCTTTTATCCACCGCCCTAATTATCAAAGCCATTTTTCAATTGAATTCAACAAATCAAGTAGAAGAAATAAAATCAAATCATAGAACTAGCATATATAAGTATAACTATAGATTAAATCCAACAACTCCTATATATATAATGTTTCAATGAAATTTTAGCTCAAATAATTATTTACTCCTGTAAAACATAAGAAAAACTATAATATGATTAGACACTATAATTTGAGTAATTAATAACACTTATTTTCATATGGTTAGGCAGAAAATATTGTCGATGTGCTAGTTGTCACAACTTTATATAGTAATAATAAAAAAGGATTAAGTCACAACAAAAATAAGTATTAATGACAACGAAAATAACAATTTTTAATATTAATTATCGCATTCGGATGTCACTTCTGCCATTTTTTACTTGTAGTGAGTTAAATTTAAGAAAAAATATAAACTAGTAATCGAATAAACGAAGAAACTTAATCAATATATATAGAGGAAGAACGCGAAGAATTTGGATCTAGTGTTCGAAATCACCATTCAGTCTTCGTAAATCTCCCTTTTGCAAGTGTTTGTTATCTTCTTGTTATAATGAATGCTTCATAAAATTCAAGTAATATTTTTATACTTTGTGTAATATTAAAATTTTCAATTACTTTTTAAAGTAGTGGATGAACTAATTAGTCAACATATTTTAACTTTCTTAAACCTAAATTAGATTATTGATTAATTGATTATTAATAATGGATTAGTATTTGATTATTTATTATATCTGACTAAGAAGGTATTTGATTAGTTGCCCGATTTATATTTTCTCCTTTAGTCCCTATTGTAGTCGGATGGATTTTCTAATTAATCGAGAAAATAAAGTTCAACTAATATTATATATTGGAATTAATATAGCCGACAATTAAGTCCCCATTGGACTGCAATTTTCGACTATATAGAGTTATAGAAGGAGTGGAATTTGTGTGTGACTCTAATTCCTTGTGCTATATATAATAGAGATTAGGTTGATGAGAAAAAGAACTCCGACACACGCCTATTCACGTTGGGGAAGAGAATATATTTTTCTCTTCTTCTTTTCTCCCTAAGTTTCTCGATTATAGGTTTAAATTTCTTCAAGTACAAGTCCACCCTTGTAGAAGAATTATTAATCCGGCATATACAATAGATGATTATAGGTTTTTTGAGCAAACTATAATTCCCGAATTTTCTGAGCAGTCCTGCGAAGAAAATCACCATAAATCAACCGTTAGTCGGATAGGCTCGAAATTTATACAGTAGCTTTATAACCCTTGGATCTACAATCTGTCCGAAGAGTTTCCCGGAGATATCGGTGAAGGAAGAGGACTGGAAATTTCTGGACAGCAGCTTTTACGAAGGTTGAAGGCTTGACGTGGATCCTCGTTTGTGCGCCGAAGATAGAAACGAATCTGCTCGCGAAAGCTGTGAGTTGCTAGATTAGATTTATTCCGCTTTAAACGAATCTAATCAAATCATGTTAATAAAATTAAAACCGGCTAATCTAGAACCTCTTGCGAATTTTCATTGAATCCTGGGCTTCACATCCCAACAGTAAGATCATTTACCTTTTTTTTTTTTTTTTTTCTTTTTGTATCCTTATAAGATGCCTACGTATTTTTCATTTCAAAAGATTTTCTAAATTCTTTAATTAATTATTTTTTTCAATTGTTTCCTTACATTTCTTGCAATCAATGCATTTTTGTTTGTATTTGACTATTTTCTACGTTCTATTTCAACATTAACACTTTCTGTTGAATTTAATTTGACCTTATTTTGAAATGAATTTTAGTGGCAAACCGAAAACATCCAACTCAAAAAAAATTGTTATGAAATTTAAATACAGTAGAACCTCGATAAATTATAACCCTATTAAAATAATAGTTTCTTCAAGTCCCGACTCGGTAAAAACCTACTAAATTATAAGTTCGATAATTAAATATTTCGCTAAATTAATAGAATTCTCTTAATCCCGACTATATTAATTTGTAGAGATTTAACTGTAATCTCGTTTTTTCCAATACATATAAAGCATCGGTTAATACCGTGCAATCTAAGTTGTTACTAACCATATCTAATTCTACACATTTTATTTTATTTTGAAACTTTTCAAGTATTTATTTAATTATTTATTTATAAAAGTAAATGATATTTCAATTCGTAGAAACCTCATCCAAACAGAATTCCAAATCACAACAACTCCCCCTATCAGATAACTATCTAAGAGATTCAAACTAGTTCAAATACATCTCTCTCTAGACTTCTCTCTCTCTCTAACTCATTCTCTCTCTTTCTCTATAAAACCTAATCTGACTATTTTTAACTCCACCATAACTCTTAACTACTGAACCCTCAGCTCCATATATATACAACAACAACAGAGAATATTCCGGCGGCGGAATTATCCCCAGCTGAAACTAACAGTACTCAAGTACAGTCGGATTTGTCATTGAAGATGAAGATTTAACACGTGTTAAAATTCATATTTATTTTTTATTTTTTATTTTTTTTTGGTTGAGGATTTAGATTTTAGATTCAACAAATTTGATTTTTTTTAAATGGAGATTTAAAAATACAGTCAATATATCATTGAAGATTTAACATGTGTTGAGTTATTATTATTATTTTTATTATTATTATTTTGTATTATTTGGTTGAGATTTTAGATTCTGTGGGTATTGAGTTCATTCATTCACATAATATCTTGTATAGATACTTTATATGTGTGAAGAACATATCTGAAATATTCTTGAAGAATTTAACTTAACACATGCAAATATAATTATATCTATTTTTTCCCCTCTTTTTATTTTTTTTTATTTTTGGATAGCTATCTATCCTAAACTTGGAGAAAATGAGTGGTATTATTTTATGCCGAGGGACCGAAAGTACAAAAACGGGTCCCGCCCTAGTCGATCTGCAGGCACCGGTTATTGGAAAGCAACCGGTTCCGATAAATCTATTTGTTCTTCCGACGGCAAAATTGTTGGTTACAAGAAATCGCTAGTCTTCTACGAAGGAAAACCGCCAGCTGGCACCAAGACTAATTGGATCATGCACGAGTACAGATCTAACGAACCCTCTCGAGCTCGACCTAGAACCGACAAACTTGACATGAGGGTTTTATTTCATTTTATTTTTTTCAATTTTCTTCACTATATATGTTTAAAATCATTTATTTAATTTTGTTTTTTTGGTGTGCAGTTGGACGATTTTGTGTTGTGCCGTGTGTACGAAAAAACGGGTGAACCGGCCGACAATCCGGTCAAGGAAAAGAGTAACGCTCGTCGTGCGAATAAGAAAGTTGTTGTGAAAGAAGTTGTTGTTGAAGAAGCTAACGATAATAAAGACGAGCAGCCACAACCCGAAGAAGTAGCTGCCTCGGATTTGCGCGGTGATAATATGAGCTCTACTTTTAATCGGAGCATGCCAAATAAGCGGAATTTTGACAGCATGCAAAACAATGGAATTCCGGAGAGCATGCAAAACAATGGAAATCCGGGCATCATGCAAAATAATTGGAATCCGGGCAGCATGCAAAACAATGGAATTCCAGAGAGCATGCAAAACAATGGAAATCCGGGCATCATGCAAAACAATGGAATTCCGGAGAGCATGCAAAACAATGGAAATCCGGGCATCATGCAAAATAATTGGAATCTGGGTTGCATGCAAAATAATTGGAATCCGGGCAGCATGCAAAACAATTGGAATCCGGGCAGCATGCAAAACAATTGGAATCAGGGCAGCATGCAAAATATTCCAAATCCGGGCAGCATGCAAAATATTCAGAATCCGGGCAGCATGCCAAATATTCAGAATCCGGGCAGCATGCCAAATATTCAGAATCCGGGCAGCAATCAAAATCCATATTACATGCCAAACGATCATCGGGCGGCTTCTGCTGCTTACTATTTTCGACAACATGGGGGGCATAACTTTGGCATGCATGCGCATAATACGAGGAATGTTGCCCCTCAGTTGCCGAATATTTACGGAGAAAACCTAAACGGGAAAAATATTCAACATGGTCACTCAAGCAGCGGGGGCAACAACTTTGTTCCCCGCCGGGGGTTGGTTCGACAACTTACAACACTGATTATCATCCGAGGAAAAAAGCTCGATCTAATAGTGGTTTGGAGTTGAGGTAGTGCTTTAGGAACTAGTAGTTAGGGTTTTCGTTTTTTCGTTTTCGGCACTTTTTTTTCTGAAATTTGTGACAACAATATATGTGTTGTTGTTGGTATATGTGATGTAACAGGGAGGTTCGAGCAAAGTTCGAACCCCATGCTCCCCATATTGTGGGGAAGAGATTATATATACCATTTACCTTAGTAATTAATATTTTCAAGTATATTTATATATTCTTAGTCGAGAACTTAATAAATAATTCGTAAATTATATTATGTTAGTTCGTAAAAGTTTTGAATTTCAGATTTGAAATTTTTAGAATATCGAATAGTTTTCGTATACATTGAAATATGGTTGGGTTTTGAATTTTCTTTTTTGGGAAAAAATATCTATGACTTATCTCCTGCTTTCGAATTTTCTCAATCTCCGACGATCTCTTATTTGAGTGTGTTGGTAAGTTTTCGAGTTTTCTCCGTCAATGGTAATGTACAAAAGAAAATGACACGGGGACGTTGACACGTCGAAATGGGGAAACGAACACGGGAAAAATCTTATTTTTCCGAAAAAAAAAATGGATATGAAAACATGGGAAAGCATATAAATGTTAAAAATATAGGGGTGTGTTCATAAATTCTAAAAGATGATGCAATCTTACATTTATGCTTAACGTCAATTACATGTTGCATCCGCAAATTATATAATTTATAAGTTCCAATCAGTATTATTATTCAACAAACTATAGACGGTGCAATAAATTTGTCTTACTATAGAATTGGCATTTATAAAAAATATTAGAACACCACTAGAAGTGAAAATTAATGAGAAATAAGATTTTCAATTGTAATTTAAAGTCTTTATCTAAAAGAGGTTTTAGATTTTCTTTTGGATAACAAATACAAACATGTTTCTTTTGGGTGGAAATGTTTTTTTTCCATTACTATCAGAAACGCCCTCAAAACTTCTAAGTAATTATAAAAACGGCCCTGAAACGTATCCAAAGCACAAATAACATATTTGTACAGAAGTTTCCGTGCATCATAGTGTTGTCACAACATTATTTGCTTTGTATATCAAAATTTAGAAAATATGTCAAAAATATAAAAAGATAAAACATATTTTAATAATCTGTCTATCTTCTTACACATATATAGTACATTGGACCACACATCCCTATATCAGAGGAGATTAAAGTTTTGAATCTAACTTCAATTCTTCATACACATATGCACTTATAGTTATAACTGTATATATGGACCATTCCACCACCCCTCTCTCTCTCTCTCTCTCTCTCTCTCTCTCTCTCTCTCTCTCTCTCTCTCTCTATCTCTCACACACACACACACACACACACACACACACACACACACACACACACGAGTGATTGGAAAGAATAAGGTCCACATTTTTTCAGACCAGACTTTAAGAAGAGAATTAATATGTAATAGTTAAAGGGTGTACCGATCACTTTTATATATACATCACTATTACAAACCTATCATTGTTTACATCATTATTATTATTATTATTATTATTATATTTTATTTTATTTTATCATAACTCCTATTGCATTAGTTTCAGAGTTTCCTAAGTTTATAAAAAAGATTGCTACATTTTATTTATAAAAAAAGCCAAAAGCTACTATAGCAAATGAAATGGCATTATTAGAAAGAGTTGTTTTATTCTGCTTCATTCTCTCCTTCACTATAAACCCTTTTGCACTACCTAATAAAGAATAAGAATCTGACCGCATTTCGAAGCTTCCGGGACAGCCACCGGTGAACTTCCGGCAGTTCTCCGGGTATGTTACGGTGAACGAAGAACACGGGCGGGCGCTTTTTTATTGGTTGACTGAGGCCACAAGCAATGTTGCAAAGAGAAGGCCTCTTGTTCTTTGGCTCAATGGAGGTTAGTACTCTTAAATTTGATTATTTAATAATGTTTCCTATATTTCTTTTTTATTTTCTTACACTGTGTAAGAAAAGAAAATAAGTCCATGACCAATAGATATAATTTCTCATCATGTTTATGTATATTCATTATAAAATAAAAGGTTCATTTTTCCATAAATTTATTGTGGTAATGTTTATTCAACGAAAAAAACCTCAAATAAAGGGCAAATTACACATCACCCGTTATAAATTTCTAATATTCGCACTTTACCTCCTAATTAAAAATTTAAAAAAGTGAATGACCCACTTCAAAATGTTATTCTTATTGCACATTACGCCAATAGCAAAATTCCGATGAATTATATTCATAATGGGAATATAATTGAGTGTTTTTGTTGCACAAACCCGTTTAGATGTTATTTTTTGTTGTGTGTTACCCATTCAAAACACTATTTTTCTGCACATGACCCTTTAAAATATTACTTTTATTGCACGATACCCACCGAAAATTGTCTTCTAGGGTAAAATGAAATCAAAACAATACTTCGAGGGGGGGTTTATCCCTTTTTTGAATATTTAGAGAAGAGAGTGCAAAAAATGAAAAATTTATAGAGGGTTAAGTGCATTTTATCCTAAAATAAATTAATCTAACTAATTAGTGGGATTTGTGGCAATTTCTTGTACCAAAAGGCGAAATCCCTCGCCCCAGAGCCGGATCTCTCGGCGGCAGTTTCTTGTATTTTCTTGAATTCATTACAAAGTGAACATTACTAGTCGTCGTACCTAATAATCCGCGCGTGACCCCACTCTCCCCTTTTAGGCCATTAATATAAGCCAACTCCAACTAGCATCAGCGCACGTTAGCAAAAGCCTGAGGGGTGTTGCATAAAATGCGCTGGTGTCAACTTCACAGGCAAAAAAAGGTCGGCTTCTGTTTCTGATCTCGTGAATACTGTGTGTCGTGTGTGTGTATTTTTGTGCACGTAAATTCTGCTTCTAAATCTTATTCTTTTTTTGTTTATTTATTTTGCCCTGTAAAAGTGAACAGAAAAAGTAAGGCCAGAAAATTAGTAAAACACAAAAAACTGGCGCATGTGGCTTTTCGTCTCTACTTGTTTGTTCAAACAATGACATGTATATATGATCACAATTAAAATAAGTTTTTTTTTTTTTTATCTATAGTCTACTGCTATTATATAACATAAACTCGTATATTCAGTTGGTCTGACTCTGATAACATGTTGAATGACAAAATAAGTTTGTTGCCGTTGTAAATGTATTTACTACAATTTATATCGTAGCGAAAAGAAATACTCTTTTGCAACAAAACAAGTTGTTGTCTTACATGAAATTCGTTGTGAAATATATATAATACTGTTCACAACAATATATTTCGTTGCCTATGAAATTCAAAGGCAACAAAAATATCTTGTTGCAAAAATGTTAATCTTTAGCCACAAATACTATATTTCGTTGCTAAAATATAACCATTGGCAACCGAAACTAATTTCGTCGATATAGAAATCGTTGCCTATTTTACATTTTCTTGTAGTGAACATATATCTTAGTGCAATTGTTATGCGCTTAATTAACATATGGCATACAGGTAGTTGACGTGTTCTGAAGTCTATAAATACATGCATGTCCACAAAGCAAGTTTTTATCACAGATTTTAAAAGAGAAAATGAGAGCAAAAAAAAAAAGATATACTAGAGTTATTTCAATATCTCTTTTAGAGTATGTTGTATGAACTCATCTCGAGTACATAACTTATAAAATCTGTTAATTTGTGCTGAAGGCTAGACTTGATTGTACGAAGAATATGTGTAAGATACATTCATAAAAGGTAAGATCATTTATTTTATTTTTATTTTATTTTTTTTATCCTTATAATATTGTTTATATATGTATATTTCACATTTTAAAGGAGTTCACAAGTATTTACTTGTGGATATTAAATCCGATGTTTTACGATTACTCCGTTGTATGTTATGTTTAGAGGTATCATACTTCACATAAATTCTCTATTTTAATTACTTACTAAGAATTCAGGGCTATTGATTATTCCTTTTTTTATATATCATTTATTTATTCTATGGTCTTACAAAACGACAATTACTTAAATACGTTCATATCGCCGAAGAAGTCAAGGGGTCAACATGTCAAGTTTTACTACAATTACTTGAAATGCGTTTGGGTAACATCCTTTTCTAGTTGGGTACGGCTTCGACTATTCCCGAAACCCGCCAATTAATTAACCATAGACATATTTTAGTGAATGGGCGTATAATAGATATACCAAGTTATCGCTGCAAACCCCGTTATATTATCTCGGCGAAGGATGAACAAAAATCCATGTATTACTATATCTTTGTACTTTTTTATTTTTTTTCTAAATTGTGTAAGTTTAAAAAATTATTTCTTATAAGATGCCTACGTATTTTCATTTTTATAAATTTTCTAAATTCTTTTAATTATTTTTTTCAATTTTATTTTCTTACATTTCTTGCAATCAATACATTTTTGTGTGTATTTGACTTCTATGTTGTATTTCAACATTAACATTTTCTGTTGAATTTAATATGACCTTATTTTGAAATGAATTTGTTTAGTGGCAAACCGAAAACGACCAACTCAAAGAAAATTGCTATGAAATTTAAATACAGTAGAAGCTCGATATATTAATACTCGATAAATTAATAACCTCATTAAAATTATAGTTTCTTTCAGTCTCGACTCGATATATTAATACTCGATAAATTAATAACCTCGTTAAAATAACAGTTTCTTCTGATATCGACTCGATAAAAGCCTACTAAATCATTAATTCGATAATTAAATATTTCGCTAAATAAATAGAATTCTGTTAATCCCGACTGTATTAATTAGAGATTTAACTGTAATCTCGTTTTTCCAATGTATATAAAGCATTCGCTTATTAACATATTATAAAATCTCCGATTCTTGGTCTAGATACCGTGGAATCTAAGTTGTTACTAACCACTAGTATTTCTCCCCGTGCGATGCACGAGGTGATATTGCAAAGAGTAAAAACAATAATAACTTCAACACGTGACATTAAAATGAGTACATTTGAAGAAAATATTAAGCGAAAAGTCATGTATGATTTGAAGAGGAAAACAAAGTTACAAAAATATCATCACCGATTTCGTAGAAACATAAAAAGTTTAATTTTTTTTTTTTACAATGACGTCATTGACAAAAAAAGGGGAATAACAAATAGAGTTAAGAAAAATTAATAATTAAAAAAAATAGTTACAAAGATGTAAGAGAAATAAAAATTACAATTGAATAACAAAGAATGTTTAAAAAAAATAAAAAATAAAGAAATAGAGAAATTTGAAAATTCAAAAATAAAGAATGTGTAAACTGCGGTAATAAAGAAATTCGGAAATTAAAACATGAAAAAGTACTGAAAATCGAATATTAGTGAAAACACGAAAACTTAAAAGGTGTAGAGACACCTGAGGAGAACGGCAAGATTCATAGACTAAGTGCTTGAAATGTTCTTTGTGGCAAAATTGTATGGGTCGTCTAAAAAATCGTTAACACGTTTAAACTATTAGGAAAAAAAAACGCAAAAAGTTAGCAAATTAAACAATAAATTAGCAAAGTAAAGTGCTATTGCGTATTGTTTGGGCAAATCTTACTGTGTGCGAGATTTTCTAATGCTTTTTTCACTGCCGAAATCTTTCAATTATTGTAGAAATAACAAACTGATTCAGTTGCATGTCTGACAATTAAAATCATAAAACAATTAAAATGTAAAACCTATAGAATTTGAGACCATTGTATGAGAGTAAGAAAAACACATCAAATCTTATATAAACAAATAGTTATTCGGACATCGATCATAACGTAATCCTGGTTTCTATCGAGCAGAGTCTAAACTTCTACACAATCTTTCATAGTAACAAAACGTAGTGTATGAATCATATGCACTTAACACAAAATAAAACTGCGTAAGATAAATAACACAAAAAATAAATGACCGTATGAGACCATATTGAGGAAATTTATGTTAGAAAACAAATATTAGAAAGAATATTCATAACTCAATAATAAAATAATCATGGAAAATAAAACCACCCCAGGGATAAGTGATGTAGATATGTTATACATAACATAAAACTCATTGGCTGTGTTTGGTAAGCTTTTGGGCTTCCATTTCCATTTTATTGTGGAGAAAGATGTTTTGGGAGAAGAATTTGAAAATAAAATAAAGTTTGTTTGTGTTTTGAGAGGAGACTAGCAAGTCAAATCATGTCTAAAAGGTGTTGGAAAAGGGTATTTTGAAAGAAAAATTTGAAGGATAAAGTGATTTTAGTTTGCAATGTAGTGAAGACAGCTTTCACTGTAGCAGTCAAATCATGTCTGTTAGAGAGAGAAAATTTTGAATTCTTTTTGGGGAAAGTTTTTGAAAATATTTCAGAAAGGTAATTTTATTTTGGGGAAAGAATGAAAACACAGCTGCTTAAGAATATTCCTGTCAAATACCTAACAAGTAATATGAAGTTAATAAGAGCCATACTTTAAGATTATATAGCAACACCTGCTTTAAGATTATTTACTGCACCCAAAAGAAACAGATTAATTACTCCACAATTAAATGCTTATACATCTTAAAGAATAAATAAAGATACTCCAAATTTCTTTTCACATAAAAACGAATGAATTATAATCATTTGGTTAACTGAAGCATAACACATGAAAAGGCAAATATAATTACTTGACAACTACTTACATATATCATTATATGTAAGATCAATTATCACTTAATATGATAGTTTTGTAGGTATGACTTTTAAATACAAAAAAAAAAAAAAAAAAAAAAAAGATGAAACTTTGGCAATTCTAATTACCAAAATATACCATAGATAAACAACAAAGAAAGTAAACATTCAAGAGGATTGTAATGCATCGAAACAACAAAAACCCAATAACTCAGTGCATAAATGTCATCAAATTAGAAAATTTACCAAAATATACCATAGATAAACATGAGGCGTATAGCAGGCAATGCAAAAAAAAATTATCAACAAACGGAAGGGAAATCTGTATGGCCATTATATTAGAGCAGAGACAGATGATCGATGAAGCACGGAGTTGTGGGAAGAATTTCACAAATATTTATGGAAGAATCAACTGGGAATATGTAGAAAACTGACGGGAGAAAAACAAAACAAAATATATTGACTTGCAAGTAAACGGACAAAAATTGTTGGGTTTCGGGCACGCGTACGCAGCGGAAAACAAAAATTTTATGCGAATTAAACGAGTTTAAATCACATAAGCACATGCCCGACAAATTAAAATCAATTAATTGCGTACCTTTGCGCTTCCAGTGAAATTAAATAACAACATATATGCTAATTAATTTAACCGAATTTAAATCAATTAACATGCTCGCGTTTAAACCAAATAACATGCTTGCAATGATTTAAAACGATTACACATAATCACATAAAATCATACGAAAGCAAACATGAATATATATAGCGTTTAAACGAAACAAGAACTTCGAGTTCGTGTGTTTACCTCTTGAAGCGTGAGGCAGGAGCGCTAAGCAAGTCGAGATTGCTACGGAAACCAATCCGTACAATCGGGGCAGCAGCGGTGCAGCGGCAGCGGTGGTGAGACGGCCACGGCGGCGCGTGAATCTCACGCGCGGTCTTCTGGGGCGGCGCGTGGGGCAACGTGCGGCTTCGGCTCGTGCGCTGCTCCTCGATTCTTCGATCTTCGGTCTTCCTCCTCTCAGATTTCACCTCGTATACTTCGATCTACTAAACACGTGGCACTAGACACGTAATAGTTAGAAAAACGGAAGAAAAAGAGAAGGAAAAAGCTACCGAAACAATCGGCCGACGAACGGCCGATTCCGGCGAAACGGCTAGGGTTAGGGTTAGGTCTTGTGTGTTTGTGCAAGGCCTATAAATCAAGTATTTATAGTCCCTTGCATAAAACCCTAACGGGCTTAAGTTGGACCGGGCCCAACAGCTTAAGCTCGTTAGTTTCTTTACTTGCTCGTCTCTCTCAATTCAATGATCGGAAAATTGCAACAATTACATTTTCGGAATCATTATAATATCCTCGTCATTACGAGTGCCATCTTTCATTTTCCAACTTTCCAAAAGTGGAAACCCTAGTTCAGTGCACTTTCTAAATTTGGAAACTTCCCGATTTAGAAAGTTCACTAACACGTTTGCCTATTCTTTTCCTTTTCTTATTCTCATTCATAATTCCAAATTACGAATGTTGGACTCAATCGTATTGACTTCCAATCATGCAAAGATAAACTATTTTATCTCTGACCGTTTATTCAAAGATCTCATGTGCACGAGCAGTGTGACCCTCGATGGTTCAGGTGTAAGCTAGCCGTGGGCCCACAACCCTTTGTGGTCAAAACTCGTTCCTTAGAGTTACGATTAAGATGAAACTCGTTTCACCTTAATCACCCAACGAATCAAGAATGGCGTCTAGCAACTACGCATCATGATTCCCTAGATACAAATGAAGTGCCTGCAAGAACCTTCAGATATATTTAACGTACAGTATGGTCCCTTCGATTCATATGTCCCGATCGAACTAGAGGCATTGGTTCATCGAGACCTCTTTATATGTTCAATGACGGTGCGATCGTTCTAAGTGTTGTAATCCTTACGTGCATGACTTAGAGAATCGAATTCTCTAATCATCACTTAGTCAGCTCTGGCCAGAGACTTAGAATGATTACAAACTTTCAGAACACACAGGACATCCAAGACTATTCTAGCGATCGAATCCCCGACTACAATGCACAGACCTCCCACTAGATTTCGGACTGCACGAACACTGGCCCTTGGGATGGTCCTCGGTGGAACTCAGGGACAGGTCACGATACAGCTGGTCCTCTAGTGAAGTCACGGTGATGTCTAGGTCATAAGGACTAATGGTGTACAGCTATACCATAGATATCTCTACTCGATTATTGAGAACCACTTAGAGATTTCTAGGGTGAGGGAGTTCAGTGAACTCGTCAACTTACGAGCACCCACTTATGTATGCCGATATCACAATACCGTTTACTGATGAGATGCAGTACACATACACTAAGTGCTAGTCTTAATGGGAAAGGCCGATATCCTCATTAGTGGCGTAACCCTTCGACTAGGAACACGTTTAACAGTTATAATACTTAAGTAAATATCTCACGATCCTAACGATCAATTACTAGTACTTGTAATAACTGTAAGGACTATATCTATGCTTGTGACAAAGGGACAAAGATATAGAATGCCAAGGTGTTTTATCATTGATACGAATAAAGGTTTGTTTATTACATTAATAAATATGAAAGACCACAGCCACACGTTGGCTTGTTGGTCACCTACTCTAACAATCTCCCACTTGACCTAAAGCCAACTACCCATAAACCACAATCCCATCGACTCTCGATGTTTCTCATGGACCGATCTTGGTAAATGCTTCGTGAAGGGGTCTGCAACGTTCTCTTCCGAGGTGACTCGTTCTACCTTAACTTCACCTCTGTCAATGATCTCTCGGATCACGTGATACTTCCTCAGAATATGCTTCGACTTCTGATGAGATCGCGGCTCCTTAGCTTGTGCCATGGCTCCGGTGTTATCACAGTACAACGGTACTGGATCACTAGCATCAGGAATGACACCCAACTCTTGGATGAATTTCCTTATCCAAGTCCCTTCCTTTGCTGCTTCGGATGCTGCAATGTATTCCGCTTCGGTAGTGGAATCAGCCGTCGTGTTTTGCTTGGAACTCTTCCAACACACGGCACCACCATTAAGCGTGAATAAAAATCCAGAATTCGACTTTGAGTCGTCCACGTCCGATTGAAAACTAGAGTCGGTAAAACCCTCTAATTTCAACTCGGCACCCCCATAGACCAAAAATATATCCTTAGTCCTTCGCAAGTACTTGAGGATATCTTTCATGACTTTCCAGTGAGCCGGGCCGGGGTTAGACTGATATCTGCTTGTGACACTCACAGCATACGCAATATCGGGTCTCGTACATAGCATGCCATACATTATGCTTCCTATGGCAGAAGCATAGGGCGTCCTTTTCATCTCCTCGACTTCACTAGGTGTTTGCGGACACATAGATTTCGAGAGACGAACCCCATGGGACATTGGCAAGAATCCCTTCTTGGATTCTTCCATGCTAAACCGTTTCATAACGGTGTCTATGTACAGGCTTTGGGATAAGCCAAGCATCTTTCTCGCTCTATCTCTATAGATGCGTATTCCTAATACATAAGATGCTTCTCCCAAATCCTTCATTGAGAAACGTGTGGACAACCATGCTTTCGTTTGCTCCAACATTCCTACATCATTCCCAATGAGCAGAATGTCATCAACGTAAAGCACTAAAAATATCACTGCCCTCCCACTAACCTTCTTGTATACACAAGGTTCCTCCGGATTCTTCTCAAAATCAAACTCTTTGATAGTTGAGTCGAACCTAATGTTCCAACTTCGGGATGCTTGTTTCAATCCATAAATGGATCGCTGGAGCTTGCAAACCTTTTGCTCACTTCCAGAAGATATGAAGCCTTCCGGCAGCGCCATGTAAATTTCTTCCTCAATATCTCCATTAAGGAAGGCGGTCTTCACATCCATTTGCCATATCTCGTAGTCGTACCACGCAGCTATGGCCAGCAAAATCCTAATGGACTTCAGCATCGTGACTGGCGAAAAGGTTTCCTCATAGTCAACACCTTGCCTTTGAGTGTATCCTTTCGCTACCAATCTAGCTTTATAGGTCGACACCTTTCCATCCACTCCAATTTTCTTCTTATAGATCCACTTGCAGCCAATAGGAACAATTACTTTAGGTGGATCTACCAAGGTCCACACCTTGTTGGAGTACATGGAGTCCATTTCGGATTTCATGGCAGTTAGCCAATGTCCCATGTCCGCATCCGATACGGCCTCATTGTATGTTCTTGGATCTCGTCCAAGATCAATATGATCTTCATCATTTTCGAGGAGGAATAACCTATCCGGCATTTTCCGAACTCTTTTGGATCTACGTACCGTAGGTTCAGGAGGTATATTAGTGGTTTGTTGTATTGGTTCGATTACTTGTTCTTGCGTTTGAACTTCATTTTGTGGTTCTTGAACTACTTCAAGTTCTATCATGCTGCCCTTTCTATCGGATAGAAACTCCATTTCCAAAAAGGTGGCATTTCTTGAAACAAACGTCTTTGCTTCTTTGACATAATAGAACTCGTATCCCATTGAGTCTTCGGGATACCCCACAAAATAGCACAAGTCGGATTTACTATCCAACTTATCTCCCACTAGCCCCTTCACATAAGCGGGACAACCCCATATCCTAATATGTTTGTAGTTGGGTTTCCGGGAATGCCAAAGTTCATACGGTGTGGATTTAACTGCTTTGGTGTTAACTCTATTCAGCAAATACGCGGCAGTACGAAGTGCATGACCCCACAAGTATGCCGGTAAGTTTGTGAACCCCATCATTGATCGAACCATATCTAATAAAGTTCGATTCCGACGTTCGGATACTCCATTAAGTTGAGGAGTTCCCGGTGGAGTCCATTGGGACTGTATCCCGTTTTCTTTTAGATAGTCAATGAACTCGATGCTCAAGTATTCTCCACCACGATCGGATCACAGCTTCTTAATACTTCGTCCGAGTTGCTTTTCCACTTCGTGTCTAAAATCTTTGAACCTTTCAAATGTTTCGGACTTGTACTTCATCAAGTACACATACCCATACCTAGAATAATCGTCGGTAAAGGTAGCGAAGTAGTTATATCCACCCTTCGCACTAACACTTAGTGGACCACATACGTCTGTATGGATCAAATCCAAAAGACCCTCGGCTCGTTCCATTTTCCCTTTGTAGGGTGATTTGGTCATTTTCCTTTTAAGGCAAGATTCACAAGTTTGCAGTGATTTCACGTCCTCCAAAGAGAACAATCCTTCACTGACAAAATCGTTCATCCTTCTTAAAGAGACATGACCTAATCTAGCGTGCCAAAGTTAAGCGGGGTTTTGATCTATCTCCTTACGTTTTGCTGATATAACATTAATAGGTATTTCACTTGGATTTAGTTCATACAAGTTGTTTAATAGTCGTCCTTTGCAAATCAAATTCTCATTCTTTTGTATAATGCAAATCAAATTTCCAAAAACAAAAGTAAAACCTTCAATATCTAATACAGGAATAGAAATAAGGTTTCTAATGAGGGACGGAACAAATAAACAATCGTTCAAAACAATAGGAAAACTAGAATCCAAAACATTTAAGTAAATTGTGCCAATGGCTTCAGCAGCAACTCTTGCTCTATTCCCCATCCTTAGGAAGGTCTCACCCGCTCTAAGTCTTCGACTTCTTGTCATTAGCTGCAAATCATTGCACAAATGTGAGCCACAGCCCGTATCCAATACCCAAGAAGAAGAGTTGACAGACAAATTTACGTCAATGAAATACGTACCCTTTTCAGAACCTTTCTGCTTCAGGTAAGCCTTGCAGTTGCGGCGCCAATGTCCTTTCTTTCCACAGTGATGGCAAGCATCATCAACTTGTTTGCTAACCTTTGCTTTGGGGCCCCCACTACCTTCTCCCACTTCGAACTTGCTGTTTGGGAAGGGAACTCTTTCCTTTCTCTTCTTTTGGAAAGAACTCTTCTTTCCAGAAGTAGCAGCAATGAGAACAGATTTCTCTTTCTTAATGGTGGACTCGAAGCTGACCAACATGTTCATTAACTCATCCAAGGAAGGATCTAGTTTGTTCATGTTGAAGTTCACTATGAACGATTCATAGGAACTAGGAAGGGACAACGGGATCAAATCCAATGAGAGCTCGGCCGGGAGGGTGACATCAAGATTCACTAGCTTTTCAAGGAGAGTGATCATTTTGAGACAGTGCTCGTGGACCGAAGTCCCTTCGCGCAGTCTCGCTGTGATCAACTCCTTTGTAGCAGCGTACCTCGATGCCCTAATATTCTCACTATACATGCTATCGAGATGAGCCTTTATATCGAAAGCATGCAAGTGAGACTCATATTTCCTCGCAAGCGCGGGCTCCATGGCGGCTATCATATAGCACCTAGCATGAGTGTCATCTTTCTTCCAAACTTCATAAGTTTCCTTCTCAGCATCAGTCGCCGTGTCAGGTATAGTGGCGGGAAGTCTCTCGTTCAAAACATAGAGACGCCCCTCAACGGTTAGTACAAGCTTAAGACTACGCAACCAATCTAGGTAATTTGGGCCATTGAGTTTATTGTCGAGGATTGACACTATGGGATTCTTAGACATGATTATCTGAGACATATAGAGAAGAGGATTATTAGAGATTCGCGTTAAATGATTGTTACAATTAAATGTTTGGACTTATGTTATTTAATTGTTCTCCCACTAATTTTATCGAGTTCCACTTCCCTCTAGTAGACAAACGAGAAAACTGATTTTTCTTAATGGGCTTTAGGTCCAATAGACAAATATAACCCGTAGTTAATCTAGCCCGATTATATTTGCCCAAAGGTAGATCACAATCAATCATATCCACAATATGACCCTAAATTAATTTTCCTCACACTTGATAATGGCCTAAGTTAATCTCGCGAATATCAAAATCGTCGTGTGTCAAGTCTAACCTACCAATCAAAGATGCTCATAGAACTCGATTATGCCAAACTAATGCAGTCCCTAGTTAATCTAGCCGACCACGTTAATTCAACATAACCCTTTTCTATGGCTACCTTCATCACTATGTCAATTGAATTACAGCTTACTCTACCATAGCACTCCCCGCTAACACGGCTTACTGCACTATAGTAAAGGGCTACACATAATCCAACCGTTGGCAGAAGAAAAGAAATAACTCAACAGATTGGGTTTTTCTTTATAGCTTGAAATGATTCTTAATTAAATTAAGAATGAGGGATTTTTATTAAAATGTTTTATCTCATCAGAAGGTTTTGGATTGGTCTATGTGATTCCTACATCTATGTTCTCTAAAGGTATATGGAAGCGCATATTGTCCTAAGAGGAACATACGACCAAATTTCATAATCAATTACATTAATTAATTATCGAGTTTTCAAAATAATTATAGAACCTCAACTAGCATAAATCATTCAAATAATATTGAGGTACTACAAATTAAGTTGAATTTATAATCAATATTATATATGTGTTCTATTAATTGAAATCAATTTAAGAATTTAAATTAATTAATTAATCTAACACCTATTTACTAAAATAGATGATTGTTGATCCAATTATCTAATTGGGATTAATTGAAAATAATTTTCCAAAAATTAAAATCAATTTGTTTTAAGTTTAATTTTAGAAATCTGAAATAATTTTTTTTTTTTTTTTTTTTTCAATGAACCGGTTCGGCCGACCGGTCTGACCGGTTCGGACCGAAACGGTCCGGTTCTGCCCGGTCCAATTGACCCAAATCAGTGGGCCGGGTCAGTCGGACCGAGAACCGGTCTGACCGACCCGAATCCACTTGGATTCGGTCGATTGGATCGTGCACAACCATCGAACCGGCTGGTCGGACCGGTTCGATCCGAACAATTAAAAACCGACGTTTTAAAGATAATTTCAGATCCGATTTTCCAATTTTAAACAATTTTAAAGCTGGAAAAAATTCTACTAGCTCTGCTACTTTAATAAATCGAACATGCATAAAATCATAGCATATTAAACGACGCAATTAAATGCGCAACGAGCTCTGATACCACTGTTGGGTTTCGAGCACGCGTACGCAGCGGAAGACAAAAATTTTATGCGAATTAAACGAGTTTAACTCACATAAGAACATGCCCGACAAATTAAAATCAATTAATTGCGTACCTTTGCGCTTCCAGTGAAATTAAATAACAACATATATGCTAATTAATTTAACCGAATTTAAATCAATTAACATGCTCGCGTTTAAACCAAATAACATGCTTGCAATGATTTAAAACGATTACACATAATCACATAAAATCATACGAAAGCAAACATGAATATATATAGCGTTTAAACGAAACAAGAACTTCGAGTTCGTGTGTTTACCTCATGAAGCGTGAGGCAGGAGCGCTAAGCAAGTCGAGATTGCTACGGAAACCAATCCGTGCAATCGGGGCAGCAGCGGTGCAGCGGCAGCGGCGGTGAGACGGCCACGGCGGCGCGTGAATCTCACGCGCGGTCTTCTGGGGCGGCGCGTGGGGCAGCGTGCGGCTTTGGCTCGTGCACTGCTCCTCGATTCTTCGATCTCCGGTCTTCCTCCTCTCGGATTTCACCTCGTATACTTCGATCTACTAAACACGTGGCACTAGACACGTAATAGTTAGAAAAACGGAATAAAAAGAGAAGGAAAAAGCTACCGAAACAATCGGCCGACGAACGGCCGATTCCGGCGAAACGGCGGCGTTCACGGCGGAGGTGGCCGCGGGAGAGAGAGGCCCAGTGAGAGAGGTGGACGGCTAGGGTTAGGGTTAGGTCTTGTGTGTTTGTGCAAGGCCTATAAATCAAGTATTTATAGTCCCTTGCATAAAACCCTAACGGGCTTAAGTTGGACCGGGCCCAACAGCTTAAGCTCGTTAGTTTCTTTACTTGCTCGTCTCTCTCAATTCAATGATCGGAAAATTGCAACAATTACATTTTCGGAATCATTATAATATCCTCGTCATTACGAGTGCCATCTTTCATTTTCCAACTTTCCAAAAGTGGAAACCCTAGTTCAGTGCACTTTCTAAATTTGGAAACTTCCCGATTTAGAAAGTTCACTAACACGTTTGCCTATTCTTTTCCTTTTCTTATTCTCATTCATAATTCCAAATTACGAATGTTGGACTCAATCGTATTGACTTCCAATCATGCAAAGATAAACTATTTTATCTCTGACCGTTTATTCAAAGGTCTCATGTGCACGAGCAGTGTGACCCTCGATGGTTCAGGTGTAAGCTAGCCGTGGGCCCACAACCCTTTGTGGTCAAAACTCGTTCCTTAGAGTTACGATTAAGATGAAACTCGTTTCACCTTAATCACCCAACGAATCAAGATTGGCGTCTAGCTACTACGCGTCATGATTCCCTAGATACAAATGAAGTGCCTGCAAGAACCTTCAGATATAGTTAACGTACAGTACGGTCCCTTCGATTCATATGTCCCGATCGAACTAGAGGCATTGGTTCATCGAGACCTCTTTATATGTTCAATGACGGTGCGATCGTTCCAAGTGTTGTAATCGTCACGTGCATGACTTAGAGAATCGAATTCTCTAATCATCACTTAGTCAACTCTGGCCAGAGACTTAGAATGATTACAAACTTTCAGAACACACAGGACATCCAAGACTATTCTAGCGATCGAATCCCCGACTACAATGCACAGACCTCCCACTAGATTTCGGACTGCACGAACACTGGCCCTTGGGATGGTCCTCGGTGGAACTCAGGGACAGGTCACGATACAGCTGGTCCTCTAGTGAAGTCACGGTGATGTCTAGGTCATAAGGACTAATGGTGTACAACTATACCATTGATATCTCTACTCGATTATTGAGAACCACTTAGAGATTTCTAGGGTGAGGGAGTTCAGTGAACTCGTCAACTTACGAGCACCCACTTATGTATGCCGATATCACAATACCGTTTACTGATGAGATGCAGTACACATACACTAAGTGCTAGTCTTAATGGGAAAGGCCGATATCCTCATTAGTGGCGTAACCCTTCGACTAGGAACACGTTTAACAGTTATAATACTTAAGTAAATATCTAACGATCCTAACGATCAATTACTAGTACTTGTAATAACTGTAAGGACTATATCTATGCTTGTGACAAAGGGACAAAGATATAGAATGCCAAGGTGTTTTATCATTGATACGAATAAAGGTTTGTTTATTACATTAATAAATATGAAAGACCACAGCCACACGTTGGCTTGTTGGTCACCTACTCTAACAAAAATAACCCTAGGGTTGCAAATATTTCACAAAAATAGGATTAGGGTTTCGGGGCAAAACCTTTTTTTTTTATATATAAAGATATCTAATTCTACACATTTTATTTAATTTTTAAACTTTTCAAGTATTTATTTAATTATTTATTTATAAAAGTAAACGATATTTCAATTTAACCGTAGAAGCCTCATCCAAATAGAATTCCGAATCACAACAAACTCCAATGTTTAGGAAACGGGAAAGAATAAGCTTGTTGTTAGGGTTTAGTTTGGTTTTATTTTACAGTAATTCGATTGTTGGTTTAGTTTTGTGGTTATGCTATCTTTTATCGTTCCTTTATTGTTAAATGTATGAATCAATGTTTACAGAGTTCACAAACATGGAATGAAGTTAATTGTGGTTTTTAAAAACATTGTGGTTTTTAATAGTAGGTTTACAACAACAATTGAGAATATTCCGGCGGCGGAATTATCCCCAGCTGAAACTAACAGTACTCAAGTAGTGATTCCGATGCGGCCGCATGGTAATTACGCAACGAAACCCTACCCTCCAGGATACCGGTTCGCGCCGAAAGACGTAGAGCTGATTGTCGATTATCTGAGGAAGCGGATTCGAGACGAGCATATACCCGTACCGGAAATCAGCGACGTTAATCTTTATCAGGCCAATCCTCAGACACTGGGAGGTTTGTTTATCTCTTTTTTAGTGTTTTTTTTTTTAGGATTTTTTTTAGGGTTTTTCAACTGTTTTTTGTAGTATCCGTGTGTGTGACGAAACGCAGAAATCGATATATTCTTGATATATTTAACACGTGCTGAAATGTACTTACTGTTTTCCTTTTTTTCTTTTACTTTTTTAAAGTTGAAAATTTAGATGTGTTTTTTTTTTTGGGTTTTTCAACTGTTTTTCGTAGTATCCATCAGTGTGACGAAACGCAGAATCGATATATTCTTGATATATTTAATACTTGCTAAAATGTTCAACTGTTTTCTTTTTTTTTTTCTTTTTTTTTAAATTGAAAATTTAGAGTCTTGTTTTTTTTTCTTTACATGGATTCTACATGATGAGTTACTATGGTTTCACACGTGTGTAAAAATAGAGTCGGATTTATCATTGAAGATGAAGATTTAACACGTGTTAAAATTCATATTTATTTTTTATTTTTTATTTTTTTTTGGTTGAGATTTTAGATTTTAGATTCAACAAATTTGAATTTCTTTTTTAAATTGAGATTTGAAAATACAGTCTATCATTGAAGATTTAACTTGTGTTGTTTTATTATTATTATTATTTTGTATTATTTGGTTGAGATTTTAGATTCTGTGGGTATTGAGTTCATTCACATGATATCTTGTATAGATACTTTATATGTGTGAAGAACACATCTGAAATATTCTTGAAGATTTAACTTAACACATGCAAATTTAATTATATCTATTTTTGTCCCTTCTTTTTATTTTTTTTAGTTTTGGATAGCTATCTATCCTAAACTTGGAGAAAATGAGTGGTATTATTTTACACCGAGGGACCGAAAGTACAAAAACGGGTCCCGCCCTAGTCGATCTGCAGGCACCGGTTATTGGAAAGCAACCGGTTCCGATAAATCTATTTGTTCTTCCGACGACAAAATTGCTGGTTACAAGAAATCGCTAGTCTTCTACGAAGGAAAACCGCCAGCTGGCACCAAGACTAATTGGATCATGCATGAATACAGATCTAACGAACCCTCTCGAGCTCGACCTAGAACCGACAAACTTGACATGAGGGTTTTATTTTATTTTCTTTTTTTTTTTCAATTTTCTTCACTATATATATTTAAAATCATTTATTTAATTTTATTTATTTTTTGGTGTGCAGTTGGACGATTTTGTGCTGTGCCGTGTGTACGAAAAAACGGGTGAATCGGCCGACAATCCGGTCAAGGAAAAGAGTAAAGCTCGTCGTGCGAATAAAGAAGCTGTTGCGCAAGAAGTTGTTGTTGAAGAAGCTAACGATAAAAAAGACGAGCAGCCACAACCCGAAGAAGTAGCTGCCTCGGATTTGCGCGGTGATAATACTAGCGGTGATGCGGCGGCACCTCTAAACGAGAACGATCGTTTCGATCCCGAACTATTCATTGCCAATTTCGATGTGTCTTCCAAAGAATATCAATTTCCGGAATTCGAACTAGTATTTTCAGATGAGGTTGACTTGAACCTTGATTGGCTGCAACTTCCTAACAGCCCTGATTTTAATTCTCAGCAGGTGCCTTGTCACGATATTTACGACGGGTCTCGTTTTTATTCTTTTGGCAGTGATTTGAGCTCTACTTTTAATCGGAGCATGCCAAATAAGCGGAATTTGGACAGCATGCAAAACAATGGAATTCCGGAGAGCATGCAAAACAATGAAAATCCGGGCATCATGCAAAATAATTGGAATCCGGGCAGCATGCAAAACAATGGAATTCCGGAGAGCATGCAAAACAATGGAATTCCGGGCATCATGCAAAATAATTGGAATCCGGGGAGCATGCAAAACAATGGGATTCCGGAGAGCTTGAAAAACAATGGAAATCCGGGCAGCATGCAAAATAATTGGAATCCGGGCAGCATGCAAAACAATTGGAATCCGGGCAGCATGCAAAACAATTGGAATCAGGGCAGCATGCAAAATATTCCGAATCTGGGCAGCATGCAAAACAATTGGAATCAGGGCAGCATGCAAAATATTCCGAATCCGGGCAGCATGCAAAATATCCGGAATCCGGGCAGCAAGCAAAATCCATATAATTACATGCCAAACGATCACCGGGCGGTTTCTGCTACTTACCATTTTCAACAACATCAGGGGCATAACTTTGGCATGCATGCGCAGAATACGGGGAATTTTGCCCCTCAGTTGCCGAATATTTACGGAGAAAACGTAGAGGGGAAAAATATTCAACATGGTCACTCAAGCAGCAGGGGCAACAACTTTGTTCCCCCGCCGGGGGTTGGTTCGACTACTTACAACACTGATTATCATCCGAGGAAAAAAGCTCGATATAATAGTGGTTTGGAATTGAGGCAGTGCTTTAGGAACTAGTAGTTAGGGTTTCGGGTTTGTGACAACATGTTGTTGTTGGTATATGTGATGTAACGGGGTGGTTCGAGCAAAGCTCGAACCCCATGCTCCCCATATTGTGGGGGAGGGACAAATACCATTTACCTTGGGGATTAATATTTTCAAGAATATATATATAATAAATAATTCATAAATTATATTATATTAGTTCTTAAAGTTTTGAATTTCATATTTGTAATTTTTAGAATGTCGATTTTTTTTCGTATACATTGAAGTTGGGTTTTTAATTTTATTTTTCGGGAAAAAATATGTCTTTTTGGATAGAAGCTTTTACTCTATGACTTATCTCCAGCTTTCTAGTTTTCTCAATCTCCGACGATCTCTTATTTGAGTTTCGAGTTTTCTCCGTCAATGGTAAGGTACAAAAAAAATGACATGGGGACGTGGACACGGCGAAATGGGGAAACGAACACGGGAAAAATCCTATTTTTGTGAAAAAATGGATATGAAAACATGGGAAAGCATAGAAATATTAAAAATATAGGGGGTGTGTCCCTAAATTCTAAAAGATGATATAACCTTGCATTTATGCTTAACGTCAATTACATATTGCATCCACAAATTATTAATAATTTACAAATTTCAATGCATATTATCATTCAACAAATTATAGCTGGTGCAGATAAATTTGTTTTACTGTAGAATTGGCATTTATAAAAAAATATTAGAACACCACTAGAAGTGAGAATTAAAGAGAAATAAAATTTTCCAAGCACAATTCCAACTCTTTTTGTGAAAGAGGTTCTAGATTTTCTTTTGGGTGGAAATGCAATTATATTTTTTCATAATTATACAAACATGTTTTTGCGTTTCGAATACATTTTTTTCCATTACTATCAGAAACGCCCTCAAAACTTTTAAGTAATTAGAAAAACGGCCCCGGAACGTATCCAAAGCGCAAATAACACATTTGTACAGAAGTTTCCGTGCATCATAGTGTTGTCACAACATTATTTGTTTTATATATATCAAAAATTAGAAAACATGTCAAAAATATAAAAAGATAAAACATATTTTAATTATATGTCTATCTTCTTAGTTCTTACACATATATAGTACATTGGACCACACATCCCATATATCAGAGAAGATTAAAGTTTTGAATCAATTCTTCATACACATATGCACTTATAGTTATAACTGTATATATGGACCCTCTCTCTCTCTCTCTCTCTCTCTCTCTCTCTCTCTCTCTCTCTCTCTCTCTCTCTCTCTCTCACTCTCTCTCTCTCTCTCTCTCTCTCTCTCTCTCTCTCTCTCTCTCTCTCTCTCTCTCTCTCTCTCTCTCTCTCTCTCTCTCTCTCTCTCTCACACACACACACACACACACCCACACACCCCAGTGATGGGAAAGAATAAGGTCCACATTTTTTCAGACCAAACTTTGAGAAGAGAATTAATATGTAATAGTTAAAAGGTGTACAGATCACTTGTATACATACATTGTTCTTTGGCTCAATGGAGGTTAGTACTCTTTAATTTGATTATTTAATAAATTTTCCTATATTTCTTTTTTATTTTCTTACACTGTGTAAGAAAGGAAAATAAGTCCATGACCAATAGATATAATTTCTCATCATGTTTATGTATATTCATTATAAAATAAAAGGTTCATTTTTCCATAAATTTATTGTGGAAATGTTTATTCAACGAAAAAAACCTCAAATAAAGGGCAAATTACACATCACCCGTTATAAATTTCTAATATTCGCACTTTACCTCCTAATTAAAAATTTAAAAAAGTGAATGACCCACTTCAAAATGTTATTCTTATTGCACATTACGCCAATAGCAAAATTCTGATGAATTATATTCATAATGGGAATATAATTGAGTGTTTTTGTTGCACGAACCCGTTTAGATGTTATTTTTTGTTGTGTGTTACCCATTCAAAACACTATTTTTCTGCACATGACCCTTTAAAATATTACTTTTATGGCACGATACCCACCGAAAATTGTCTTCTAGGGTAAAATGAAATCAAAACAATACTTAGAGGGGGGGTTTATCCATTTTTTGAATATTTAGAGAAGAGAGTGCAAAAAATGAAAATATTATAGAGGGTTAAGTGCATTTTATCCTAAAACAAATTAATCTAACTAATTAGTGGGATTTGTGGCAATTTCTTGTACCAAAAGGCGAAATCCCTAGCCCCATGGCCGAATCTCTCGGCGGCAGTTTCTTGTATTTTCTTGAATTCATTACAAAGGGAACATTACTAGTCGTCGTACCTAATAATCCACGCGTGACCCCACTCTCCCCTTTTAGGACCTTAATAAGGCAACTCCATCTACCATCAGCGCACGTTAGCAAAAGCCTGAGGGGTGTTGCATAAAATGCGCTGGTGTCAACTTCACATGCAAAATGATGATGCTAAAATGTAGATCATCTGGAGTAATCTATAAAATGAACTGGGAGAGCAAAGCGGATCAGTAGCTTGACAACTTGATGATCCTGACAGTGGAAATAGTCCAGAGAATACAGTTGATAGTACTACTCAGTTAATAGGACGTACCTTAAGGAATGAGTTCAAACCTTTATTTATAGCTTAGTTGAGATTGCCGGGCCCGAACCTTACTTGAAGGTGATTGGGCCTCGGTGATAATGGTCTTCGATATTGGGCTCGTGGCCCAGTAGGTAAATAAATTGTAGGCCCATTGGGTTGGCCCAATTAGGCATATCATTAAGCCCCCCACTCTCGAGTCGATGTGGGGGCCATGTCGAAATGGGTTCTCAATCGTGTCGAGAGTAAAAATTGTAGTGTTCGTTCTTTGGCATATGGCACGATGGTGTGCGAAAATGTATTGGAGCGTGTGTCGGAGGGGCGTGAATGCGCGTTGGCGCATAGCGCGACCAAGTTGCCGCGATGTAAGTTAATTGAGTCGTCGGTTTTGTCCCGCGACGATGTAGTAGCGAATTATCTCCTCGTGGGAGTTGTCTCGTCGCGGGGTAATAGTGTTGATCGAGTTATCTCCTCGTAGGAGTTGTCTCGCGATAATGTAGTAGCACGGATCAAGTAATCTCCTCGTGGGAGTTGTCTGTGGGGTAATAGAGTTGATCGAGTTATGTCCTCGTGGAAGTTGTCTCACGATAATATAGTAGCACGGAGCTAGTATTCTCCTCGTGGGAGTTGTTATTTTTCGACATTGTCAATGTTTTGACGCGTTGCTTATATGTGTTTACATATAGCCTTGTGCGTGAAGTACTTGAGGAGGGGATCAGACTCTCAAGATTTTTTTTATGGGGGCCGTGCCCCTTGTTAGACCTCGTGAGTCTTAAGTATGTTTGGACCGTGGCCACGTTTTAATGAATGACCCATCGAAAACAGGTAGATAAATTTGAGTAATCAAGCTGGCCAGGCTATATAGATTCTCATAATATCTCTAAGTGCTTCTAGGATTGTAATCGTGCTAACTTGAGCTTGCGATTATATAGTGAATTTTGGGCGAGCAATCTCCTCATAGGAGTTATCTTGCAGCGAAGTTGTAGGAGCATTGGATGACGCGCGTCTAAGGAGCGTGCGGATTGAGGTCGCTCATAGCGAGTTGTCTCCTCGTGGGAGTTGTCTCGCAGCGAGTCTTTTTATCGAGCGAGGTGGCTGCACGTGGGAGTTGCCTTGCAACGAATTTGTAGTGCCGAGCGAGTTGGCTCCTCGTGGGAGTTGTCTCGTTGCGGGTTCGTATTACCGAGCGAATTGGCTTCTCGTGGGAGTTATCTCGCTGCGGGTCGTAGTATCGAGCGAGTTGGTTGCACGTGGGAGTTGCCTTGCAACGGATTTGTAGTATCAAGCGAGTTGGCTCCTCGTGGGAGTTGTCTCGCTGCGGGTTGTGGTACCGAGCGAGTTGGCTCCTCGTGGGAGTTGTCTCGCTGCAGGTTCGTAGTACCGAACGAGTTGGCTCCTCGTGGGAGTTGCCTCGCTGCGGGTCGTAGGATGGAGAGAGTGGTCTCCTCGTATGAGTTATCTCATTGTGGGTTCGCAGACCCGAGGGAGTTGACTCCTCGTGGGAGTTGCCTCGCAACGGGTTATATGACTGAGCGAGTTATCTCATTGTGGGAGTTGTCTCGCTACGGGTTGTAGTTCCGAGCGAGTTGGCTCCTCGTGGGAGTTGTCTCGCTGCGGATTGTAGGACGGAGCGAGTGGTCTCCTCGTGGGAGTTGTCTCGTTGTGGCGTTGAGACCCGAGGGAGTTGGCTCCTCGTGGGAGTTGCCTCGCAACGGGTTATAGGACGGAGCGAGTAGTCTCCTCGTGGGAGTTATCTCGCTATGGCGTTGAGACCCGAGGGAGTTGGCTCCTCGTGGGAGTTGCATCGCAACGGGTTATAGGACGGAGCGAGTGGTCTCCTTGTGGGAGTTATCTCGCTGTGGTTTCGTAGACCCGAGGGAGTTGGCTCCTCGTGGGAGTTGCCTCGCAACGGGTTGTAGGACGGAGCGAGTGGTCTCTCTGTGGGAGTTACCTCGCTATGGTTTCGTAGACCCGAGGTTGGCTCCTCGTGGGAGTTGTCTCGCAAGCCCCCCACTCTCGAGACGATGTGGGAGCCAAGTCGAAAGGGGTACCGGATCGTATTGAGAGTAGATCGGTGTTGTAGTCTTGCGTAAATCGTTGGCATGGCGTGGAGAAATAATTTTTTTTTTCTCATTTGATAGCGAACGCAATTTGGTAGGTGCTTTAAAGGGCTCGCGCAATTTGGTGGAGCGCGTTGAAATTCTCGTGCAATTTGGTGAAGCGAGTAAAAATCAACGCGCAATTTGGTGAAGAGTATTGATAGTTGCGCGCGCTCCGAGGATCAGAGGCGGCGTATGGAAGAGCACGCGCGCTTGGGATCGCGCGCGCGGTGGCAGCCTTTGGAAGCCGCATGAGAGAGAGTGCAGAGCGGTCAAATAAATTCATGGGGAAGCGCGCGCAATAATTACAGAGGAGAGAGAAAGAGTAGTGCAATAAATGCTGCAGGAGAGAAAGGGGGTAGGCACGTGATTTCCCCTCTTACTTCCTTTTTCTTTCCTTTTTTTTATATTATTTTTCTTTTTTCTTTTTTGGCGGGCCCGCGCGCGCTGCACGATGGGCGCGTGGCAGTCACGCGCGCGTGCTGCTCACGCGCTCTTGTTTTTTTTTTTTTGTTTTTTTTTTTTCTTTTTAGCCGCGCGCGCGCTGCCTATTTGGCACGTGGCTTCCACGCGCGAATGCATTGCACGCGCTCTACCCTTTTTTTTTTTTTGTTTTGTTTTTCTCCTGGCCGGCCACGCGGGCGCTGCCCATGGGGGCGTGGCAGGCACGCGCGCCTGGTGTGTGCGCTGTTCAATTTTTTTTTTTTTTTTTTTTTCCGTCTTTCTTCTTTCTTTCATCTTCTAATTCTTCTTCTATTTTTTCATCTTCTTCTTTTTTCTTTTTCTTTCTTCTTCTGGTTTTTCATCTTTCTTTTTTTTTTTTTTCATCTTCCTCTAGGGTCTCGCGTGCGCGATTTTACCCCCTTCTTTTTTTACTCTGGTGGTTGATGTTCACCCCTTGGGATGTTATATTTGTTTTAGTAGGGAGATTATACTCGTCTCTTGAGATGTGATGTGAACCCACTTGGGGTTGAAAGGTAAGGGTGATGCCCAACCTTGTGATGGGTTAACTACCCACTGTAGGATGAGGCGCTCGAGACCTATGGTCTGAGGTGGATGCACACGGTTGTGTCGTTTGCTTCAGTGACAACACGAGTTGAAGTTTTCGCTGTCGTATGCTGGAGGTCCTTATCGGTTATCTGAACCGTTAGAGGAGCAAGTAGAAGTTCATATTGTTGAAGTTTCGGCGATCATACGCTGAAGGTCCTCTTCGGTTATCTGAACTATTCGAGGGGGGGGGGCGGAAGTAGGCCCCCTGAGAGTCGATGACCCATGGCGAACAAAATATTTTGGGGGCACTATAAACCCCCAGGGAGTCAATAACCTTTGGCGAACGAAATATTTTGGGGGCAGATGTAAGCCCCGCGGGAGTCGATAACCCTTCGCGAGCGAAATGTTTTGGGGGCACTGTACACCCCCAAGGAGTCGATAACCCTTGGCGAGCGAGATATTTTGGGGGCAGATGTAAGCCCCCAGGGAGTCGATAACCCTTGGCGAACGAAATATTTTGGGGCAGATGTAAGCCCCCAGGGAGTCGATAACCCTTGTCGAGTGAAATATTTTGGGGGCAGATGTAAGCCCCCAGGGAGTCGATGGCGGTGGTGCCATAGGTGGCTCCACATGTGGAGCAGGTGTTGGTATCACATTGGGAGCATTTGCTCCCATCGTGGCGATATATTGGGTCACGGCCTCTGTGGCAGCGCGAGTTGAAACTTCTGCTATCATGCGTTGGAACGCATCCTCGGTTATTTGAACCATTCGAGGAGCAGGGAGTGGTGGATCGGCGAGTGGTGGGTCCCGAGGGGGGATCACCTGAACCTCGCGAGGCGGATCCATGGGACGTGGAGGAGGTGGCAAGCCAGAGCCTCCACGAGGTGGGAGGTCGTTAGCTGTGTCATTTTTTCTCCGAGCAAACGCCTCAGGAGGATCTTGCTGGCTACGTGATCTGGTTTGCATCGTTCCCACAGACGGCGCCAAAATGATGATGCTAAAATGTAGATCATCTGGGGTAATGTATAAAATGAACAGGGAGAGCAAAGCGGATCAGTAGCTTGACAACTTGATGATCCTGAGGTACCTGCGAAATGAGCACACGTGAACTACGCCGGGGGTTGATCCGGCGGAAACCCCTCCGACGCTCAAGTCAGACGTGCTGATAGTGGAAATAGTCCAGAGAATACAGTTCATAGTATTACTCAGTTAATAGGACGTACCTTAAGGAATGAGTTCAAACCTTTATTTATAGCTTAGTTGAGATTGCCGGGCCCGAACCTTACTTGAAGGTGATTGGGCCTCGGTGATAATGGTCTTCGATATTGGGCTCGTGGCCCAGTAGGTAAATAAGTTGTAGGCCCATTGTGTTGGCCCAATTAGGCATATCACAAAAAAAGACCGGCTTCTGTTTTCGATCTCGTGAATATTGTACATGTGTCGTGTGTGTGTATTTTTGTGCACGTAAATTCTGCTTCTACATCTTATTCCTTTTTTTGTTTATTCTTTTTGCCTGTAAAAGTGAACAGAAAAAGTAAGGCCAGAAAATTAATAAAACACAAAAAACTGGGCATTGGCGCCTGTGGCTTTTCGTCTCTATTTGTTTGTTCAAACAGTGACATATATATAAGAATCAGAATTAAAATAAGTTTCTATTTTTTTTTAACTATAATGCTGCTACTATTATATAACACTAGCATCTTTCCCCCGTGCGATGCACGGCATCGTACTTCAAAAGTGATAAAAAAATGATCAATTTAATACATAAAAAAATATAATACACTAATATAGTAAAATTTAAGAAAAGGGTACTATTTATATTTTAATTTTATATGACATTAGTTTTTTTTACGTAGTAAAATTTATAATCCAAACAAATAAGTTAAGATTTAACAAATCGAATTTCTATCTTTATCTTTTAAAAGATAAAATTTGAATGTTGAGATATATTCATGAAAAAATAGAAGCTTGAAGTCGGAAGGATTCTTCACGTTCAGTGTCAATTTTGATTTGTTGAAAAATATAAGTTGGAAAGTACAGAAAAAATATTAAAAATAAATAATTACAGAAATACCATTAGGGTTTCTTAGGTTGCCATACGTTTCTTTCTTTTATATATAAGATAAACTCGTATATTCCTTTCATCAAAATTTTGTCACAGCTGTTAATGAATTAAAATGTACTATCATTTAACATAAACTCATATATTCATTTCAATATTAGTTTGGCTCTGATAACATGTTGAATGACCACCTCAACCAAAAGTTTAAGCTGTTAGTAAATATATCATTTAATATTAGTATCTCCAATAAATTATGTCGAGTTTGTCACACATTGTCTATGTGGTTTACGTCGTCTCTCGTACAGTTTGCAAACAGTTATACGAGAGTAGGTTTATCCACTACACTTATACAAGTGTGGTTTACGTCGTCTCTCGCACATTGTCAATGTTTTATTTCTATTTTCCTTGCCTAAAAATCTCAATTTAATTATGTAGATTTATGGATAATTAATGTAAAACTTATTAACACTGTGGAAGAGTAAAACTACCGATCAAATTGAAATAAATTATGTTTATGCCTTGAACATGCTTTTAACCATAAGTCAAATGTTTTTTTTTCTTTTCACAAAGCATGTTCGTTGAGTTTACTACACAAGATTAGAATTTCATAAATATAGTTACATGTTTAATTTATTGCATGTAAAGAAAAAAATATTAAGAAAAAAATGTCAGAGATAAAAATTGGTTGGGAGATTGTTGTAAGAAAAAAGAAAAAAAGGAAAAAGTTAGATTTGTATTTTTATCATCATATCTTCCACCTATATGTTGTAAGAAGTAAATTCCGGTTTATTTGATTCTGCACCCGGTGAAATATATCAGGTGATTATTAACCGTTGATCTGCACACAATCACACACATATTTGTGTATGTATATATGCTTAGTGGGAAATTATTCACCACATCAATGATTAATAATTACCCGGTGTACTTCACCAGGTGTACCATCTAAAAAATCGTAAATTTCCAATTTAGCAAGTGTTAATATTACGTTTACATCCGGAACACTAACTTAATTATAATCGGCCATCGCAATAAATTACAATTCTAATAAGCACAACTGATGGCGGAGCCAGCATAGCGGCAGAAGGGGTCATGGCCTCTAACAATTCTCGAATTCCAATTTTCTTATGTAGAGATTTAAAAAAAATTGTATATAATTAACATTTAATTATCGGCCTTATAAAACATTTTAATGCATTAGGTCCTCGAGAACTTAATTTTTTTCCACTAGTGTGCATAACAATATTTTTACGTCTATGAGAATTAATTATAAATAAAATATTAAGCACAAGCTCTGATAATGCATACATATGGTGTACAATATATAGATTATATTTATATCTTATATTCTAATAACATGTAATACGATGAAATTGATTCTAATAATCTTTTATCCACCGCCCTAATTATCAAAGCCATTTTTCAATTGAATTCAACAAATCAAGTAGAAGAAATAAAATCAAATCATAGAACTAGCATATATAAGTATAACTATAGATTCAATCCAACAACTCCTATATATATAATGTTTCAATGAAATTTTAGCTCAAATAATTATTTACTCCTGTAAAACATAAGAAAAACTATAATATGATTACACACTATAATTTGAGTAATTAATAACACTTATTTTCATATGGTTAGGCAGAAAATATTGTCGATGTGCTAGTTGTCACAACTTTATATAGTAATAATAAAAAAGGATTAAGTCACAAAAAAAATAAGTATTAATGACAACGAAAATAACAATTTTTAATATTAATTATCGCATTCGGATGTCACTTCTGCCATTTTTTACTTGTAGTGAGTTAAATTTAAGAAAAAATATAAACTAGTAATCGAATAAACGAAGAAACTTAATCAATATATATAGAGGAAGAACGCGAAGAATTTGGATCCAGTGTTCGAAATCACCATTCAGTCTTCGTAAATCTCCCTTTTGCAAGTGTTTGTTATCTTCTTGTTATAATGCTTCATAAAATTCAAGTAATATTTTTATACTTTGTGTAATATTAAAATTTTCAATTACTTTTTAAAGTAGTGGATGAACTAATTAGTCAACATATTTTAACTTTCTTAAACCTAAATTAGATTATTGATTAATTGATTATTAATAATGGATTAGTATTTGATTATTTATTATATCTGACTAAGAAGGTGTTTGATTAGTTGCCCGATTTATATTTTTTCCTTTAGTCCCTATTGTAGCCGAATGGATTTTCTAATTAATCGAGAAAATAAAGTTCAACTAATATTATATATTGGAATTAATATAGCCGAAAATTAAGTCCCCATTGGACTGCAATTTTCGACTATATAGAGTTATAGAAGGAGTGGAATTTGTGTGTGACTCTAATTCCTTGTGCTATATATAATAGAGATTAGGTTGATGAGAAAAAGAACTCCAACACACGCCTATTCACGTTGGGGAAGAGAATATATTTTTCTCTTCTTCTTTTCTCTCTAAGTTTCTCGATTATAGGTTTAAATTTCTTCAAGTACAAGTCCACCCTTGTAGAAGAATTATTAATCCGGCATATACAATAGATGATTATAGGTTTTTAGAGCAAACTATAATTCCCGAATTTTCTGAGCAGTCCAGCGTAGAAAATCACCATAAATCAACCGTTAGTCGGATAGGCTCGAAATTTATACGGTAGCTTTCTAACCCTTAGATCTACAATCTTTCCGAAGGGTTTCCCGATCGGATCAACGTTCGCGGAGATATCGGTGAAGGAAGAGGACTGCAAATTTCTGGACAGCAGCTTTTACGAAGGTTGAAGGCTTGACGTGGATCCTCGTTCGTGCGCCGAAGATAGAAACGAATCTGCTCGCGAAAGCTGTAAGTTGCTAGATTAGATTTATTCCGCTTTAAACGAATCTATTCAAAGCATGTTAATAGAATTAAAACCGGCTAATCTAGAACCTCTTGCGAATTTTCATTGAATCCTGGGCTTCACATCCCAACAGTAAGATCATTTACCTTTTTTTTTTTTTTTTCTTTTTGTATCCTTATAAGATGCCTACGTATTTTTCATTTCAAAAGATTTTCTAAATTCTTTAATTAATTATTTTTTTCAATTTTGTTTCCTTACATTTCTTGCAATCAATGCATTTTTGTTTGTATTTGACTATTTTCTATGTTCTATTTCAACATTAACACTTTCTGTTGAATTTAATTTGACCTTATTTTGAAATGAATTTTAGTGGCAAACCGAAAACATCCAACTCAAAAAAAATTGTTATGAAATTTAAATACAGTAGAACCTCGATAAATTATAACCCTATTAAAATAATAGTTTCTTCAAGTCCCGACTCGGTAAAAACCTACTAAATTATAAGTTCGATAATTAAATATTTCGCTAAATTAATAGAATTCTCTTAATCCCGACTATATTAATTTGTAGAGATTTAACTGTAATCTCGTTTTTCCAATACATATAAAGCATCGGTTAATACCGTGCAATCTAAGTTGTTACTAACCATATCTAATTCTACACATTTTATTTTATTTTGAAACTTTTCAAGTATTTATTTAATTATTTATTTATAAAAGTAAATGATATTTCAATTCGTAGAAACCTCATCCAAACAGAATTCCAAATCACAACAAACTCCCCCTATCACATAACTATCTAAGAGATTCAAACTAGTTCAAATACATCTCTCTCTAGACTTCTCTCTCTCTCTAACTCATTCTCTCTCTCCCTATAAAACCTAATCTGACTATTTTTAACTCCACCATGACTTTTAACTACTGAACCCTCAGCTCCATATATATACAACAACAACAGAGAATATTCCGGCGGCGGAATTATCCCCAGCTGAAACTAACAGTACTCAAGTAGTGATTCCGATGCGGCCGCATGGTAATTACGCAAGGAAACCCTATCCGCCTGGATACCGGTTCGCGCCAAAAGACACAAAGCTGATTGTCGATTATCTGCTGAAGCGGATCCGAGACGAGTATATACCCGTACCGGAAATCAGCAACGTCAATTTTTACCAGGCCAATCCTCAGACACTGGGAGGTTTGTTTCTGTCTTTTTTAGTGTTTTTTGTTTTTAGGGTTTTTTTTAGGGTTTTTCAACTGTTTTTTGTAGTATTCGTCTGTGTGACGAATTGCAGAAATCGATATATTCTTGATATATTTAACACGTGCTGAAATGTACTTACTGTTTTCCTTTTTTTCTTTTTCTTTTTTAAAGTTGAAAATTTAGATGTGTTTTTTTTTAGGGTTTTTCAACTGTTTTTCGTAGTATCCGTCGGTGTGCAGAATCGATATATTCTTGATATATTTAATACTTGCTGAAATGTTCTACTGTTTTTTTTTTCTTTTTTTTTAAATTGAAAATTTAGAGTCTTGTTTTTTTTTTTCTTTGTGTGGATTCTACATGATGAGTTACTATGGTTTCACACGTGTGTAAAAATAGAGTCGGATTTGTCATTGAAGATGAAGATTTAACACGTGTTAAAATTCATATTTATTTTTTTTTTTTTATTTTTTTTTTGGTTGAGTAACGCTCGTCGTGCGAATAAGAAAGCTGTTGTGAAAGAAGTTGTTGTTGAAGAAGCTAACGATAATAAAGACGAGCAGCCACAACCCGAAGAAGTAGCTGCCTCGGATTTGCGCGGTGATAATACTAGCCATGATGTGGCGGCACCTCTAAACGAGGACGATCGTTTCGATTCCGAACTATACATTGCCAAATTCGATGTGTCTTCCGAAGAATATCAATTTCCGGAAATCGAACAAATATTTTCAGAAGACGTTGACTTGTACCTTGATTGGCTGCAACTTCCTAACAGCCCTGATTTTAATTCTCAGCAGGTGCAATGTCACGATATTTATGACGGGTCTCGTTTTTATTCTTTTGGCGGTGATTTGAGCTCTACTTTTAATCAGAGCATGCCAAATAAGCGGAATTTTGACAGCATGCAAAACAATGGAATTCCGGAGAGCATGCAAAACAATGGAAATCCGGGCATCATGCAAAATAATTGGAATCCGCGCAGCATGCAAAACAATGGAATTCCGGAGAGCATGCAAAACAATGGAAATCCGGGCATCATGCAAAACAATGGAATTCCGGAGAGCATGCAAAACAATGGAAATCCGGGCATCATGGAAAATAATTGGAATCTGGGCAGCATGCAAAATAATTGGAATCCGGGCAGCATGCAAAACAATTGGAATCCGGGCAGCATGCAAAACAATTGGAATCAGGTCAGCATGAAAAATATTCCAAATCCGGGCAGCATGCAAAATATTCCGAATCCGGGCAGCATGCCAAATATTCAGAATCCGGGCAGCATGCCAAATATTCAGAATCCGGGCAGCAATCAAAATCCATATTACATGCCAAACGATCATCGGGCGGCTTCTGCTACTTACTATTTTCGACAACATGGGGGGCATAAATTTGGCGCATGCGCATAATACGAGGAATGTTGCCCCTCAGTTGCCGAATATTTACGGAGAAAACCTAAACGGGAAAAATATTCAACATGGTCACTCAAGCAGCGGGGGCAACAACTTTGTTCCCCCGCCGGGGGTTGGTTCGACAACTTACAACACTGATTATCATCCGAGGAAAAACGCTCGATCTAATAGTGGTTTGGAGTTGAGGTAGTGCTTTAGGAACTAGTAGTTAGGGTTTTCGTTTTTTCGTTTTCAGCACTTTTTTTTCTGAAATTTGTGACAACAGTATATGTGTTGTTGTTGGTATATGTGATGTAACAGGGAGGTTCGAGCAAAGTTCGAACCCCATGCTCCCCATATTGTGGGGAAGAGATTATATATACCATTTACCTTAGTGATTAATATTTTCAAGTATATTTATATATTCTTAGTCGAGAACTTAATAAATAATTCGTAAATTATATTATGTTAGTTCGTAAAAGTTTTGAATTTCAGATTTGAAATTTTTAGAATATCGAATTGTTTTCGTATATGTTGAGTGTAAATTTTACGCTCAATACGTTTACTTTACGTGGATCTTTTGTTTAGATTTAATTATATTTGTGCTTTTAATTGATTGATTTTGTGTTTTATAGGTGAAAACGATAATTAGGTGTCCATGAAGGAAAAAAGATCAAAAAGAAAGGAAAAAGTTGCAAATAAGGAAACAAATCAAATTGGAAGAAGGAATCTCGCCACAGCTTTGACAGTGTCCACGATTTCGAGCATATCTCTCTCATACGAACTCCGAATTAGGTGATTTTGGCGGCATTGGAAAGCTAATTTCAAGGGCTACAATTCTTATTTACACAACATTCCAAAATTCGGACTTCAACATGGAAAAAATCGAAGAACAAGTCCTGATGGGGGAAAGTGGCGGAAATTGATTCCTATTAGGTTTCTACTACTTCCTTATCAAGAAAAGCCTATAAAAGCAACAAGTCCCTACACCATAAGGACGAAATTTTACACCACAAAACGCGAAGAACGAAGATCAACGAAGACTCAAGCATAGTTTTTCTTATCTCTTTTATTTATTATATTTTGTTTATCATAAGAATTACGAGTAGCTAAGTTTTTAATCTAGGATTTTGTTGGAACCCTATGTAGGGATTGTGAACCCTTTTTCTTGAGATTATGCAATTATGATTTTATGATTATTTCTTCTACTTGTTATGATTGTTAGTGCATAAACTTGATCAATTTATGTGCTTTATCTGTGATTATTGGGATTGACTCGACAGAGCTATTTTGATAATTAGACGGTAAGTAGAAGAGCCTTCGAGTAGTTTTCACCGGATGAGTGTGTCAATTGCATGTGGTGTCGTAGACATACAAATATCACCTTAGGTAGCCATTTACGAGACTTGTTAGTTAATGCTTTATTTATAATTGGTTTGCATAGACATATAGTGAATCGTTTATGAATAATAGACTCATAATACACGCGACAGCAGGTTATGAGTAAATTAGTGTCTCGGGTTAATAATCATGAATCATATATTTCATAATTGAGGGGTTTTGGGTGAGCAATTCTTGCATAGGGGGAAGATAAAATCCTAGGTCCGTTTTTATTGATATCTTCTCGTGTTTATTTGCTTTCTTAATTAGTTTAATTTATTTCGTTAATTAATTTGACAACCCTGCGTAGGCTGGATAAAAATCATAATTGTTAGGATTTGGTACTTAGGATTAAATAATTTGCGTATTCCCTGTGGGATCGACATCCGACTCTCACGAGTCTACTTTACTACTTGTTTGCGATACGTGCACTTGCGTGTGGGTATTTAGCACCCAACAAGTTTTTGGCGCCGTTGCCGGGGAATACGGCTAAATTATTTATTTATTCTAATATCAAATTTGAGCAATTTTTCTTACTTCAGCCATTTAATTTTTATTTTTATTTTTATTTTTATTTTTAATTTTGATTTTTTGTTTTTTTTTTTTTACATGTCTGGTTACAATGTTGGGGCACCTCAAACGGGATATGAATGGCTTCCATCTGACGAATACCTCCAAAACACCTATGATATGCCTCCGTTTTGTTCAGCATGTGGTGGAAATCATTTTTCCGATCAATGTTGGGGATCACCAAAGGCGACAAATTTCGTCGAAATTACCAACGGGGGTTATTGGAACACTTACACCAACACATACGAGCAAAGCTTTCAAGACCAAGATTTGAACGAGTTTCAACATAGAGAGCCACAAATTGATGATTTTCAAAATTATTATCCAATGCAGCAGCATACCACTGATGAACAACTTGATTTGGTATCCCTTATTGCCGAATTCATGAAGTCCACTCAAGCATCATTTCAAAATATGGAGATACAACTGGAAGAGATGACTCTCAAATTAAAATCTGAGTCTCTTGAAAATATTCCAAACGAAATCGGCAATGGTTATATCAAAGAAAATTCGGGTGAAGCCTGCGGTGAGAAAAATCTTCTATGTCCGGAAAATAGTGTCGATGTGAGAGAAATAGAAATTACGAAGACACTTGAGCATGATGAATCTGAGAAGGCAATCGAGCTAAACCACGAAGATGCCTCAGATAAAGAGAAGAAGGAGATGGATGTAATGATTGAAGATATTCTAGTTGTGGACCCTGTCGTTGATCTAAATGTAGATTTGAAGGCATCAATAGAGGTTGACGAGAAGACGAAGGTGTTTGAAGTGGAGGTTATACGCGGACGTGAGGTTTTTGTGTACCGATTTGAGGGAGCGGGTGATGAAGATCCCATCTTAGCTTCGTACCGATTGATTACAACCAAGAAAGACTACAAGCTAAGGTGGACCCTGATATATTGCAATGCTATCCATGCCTTGGTTGCAATTAAAGTGATAGAGCTCATGGATGGATGCGCAATCTACAAGGCTTTGGATTGGACATAACAGTTTTAAGAAGCAAAGTCTGGCTGAAGACTTAAAACTTAGCGCTTCTCGGGAGGCAACCCAAGCATTTATCGATTTTCATATTTTTATTTATTTTTATTTTTATTAGGATTTTAGCATGCGCAAACTAATAATTTAATCTTGTTTTAATTTTTAGGTCGAAAATCAAACACTAAGGGATCGGACGTTAAATGTGGATTAAACGAACATCAAAGAGTGCATCCCGGAGAAGGACCTTTCGACTAATCAGGTGTATTCTATCCTCGAACTTTGTTCTAATTGCATTGAGGACAATGTAAATTTTAAGTTTGGGGGTGGAAAATTACTTGTTTTTATGTGCTTTAATTTTTTAGTTTGCATGCCTTAGGATTTTATCTTATTTTTTTCGTTTATTTATTGTTTTCTTAAAAAAAAAAAAAAAAAAAAATTGCTTGAGTCGAACGCATCGATGAGTTATGATGATGAGAGATGATCAATGTTTAATGATGAAATTGCTTGTTTTGTTGTGCTAAGGATTAGATGTTTGTTTAGCTTTCGATTCAACGGAACTTAGAAACGAATTATTGCTAGGAATCACACTTTTTTTGCATTGTTTTGGTTGAATGTTTTGTATTTTAAATTTGGAGTTAATTTGTGTTAAATCATGATATGTTCGGTTTTAGACCTCACCTTAGGAAATTTATGATACGAAGTATTGAGTAGTGAGTGATTTGGGATATGATTTGGGCCTTCTTTGATCCGTTTGAGCCTTTCAAGCCGACCTTTTTTTCGAAATTTTCCTTAAAACCTTGATTTGAGCCTCGGAGAAAAGGTGTTCTTTCTTTTAGTCAATGTGTATAAGGTAGAATAGATGGCGATTCTTGAAAAATTACCCCTTGGAGTTCGGTTGAAAATTTTTATAAGGTCCTTCTTCTTCCCCGGAAAAAAAAAATAAAAAAAATAAAAAAAAAAAAGAGAAGAGAAAAAAAAAGAAAAGAAGAAGAAAAATATATATGTGTCTATTTTTCAAAAAAAAAAAAAAAAAAAGAAAAAGAAAAGAACAAAAAAAAGAGAAGAAGAAGAGACTAGAAGGGAGAAGTAAGGACTAGTTGTTGAATTGTTTTGCAAGCTCGATCCATTATCTTAAGAGGAAAAGTGGAGACTTTTGAACTCTTAAGAATCGAGTTTATTAAAGTCCTTAGAGGTGACTTCATTGTTTCAAACGCTTATATTTCAAATTTTGGCGTAATCACCTAAAGTCAAGAAAAATAGCCACATATACCCATACTTCCTACCTCGAACCAAAGAGCCTAATAATTGAAAGCCACAAAGCCCCAATGATCCCAATAGCTTAATGTTCGATATTAGTAGAGTAGAATAATTTGGTGAGTATTTGGAGTCAAGCATATGCATGTAAGTATAAATTCTTTCTATCTTTAATTTGCAAATATTGGATGCTTGAAGCAATTGTATGAATTGTGGTTTTTGGTAATGGTGAGTGACTAAGTGTTGTTGAATTTTGAGCTTGCGAATGCCTAAGAATTGTCATTATAATTACAAGTTCTGAAAACGTGAAGTTGATCATTGATCTATGTGATGAGATGTTATAGTTGCGTTATGTGCTTATCGATTAGATTTTGCTTGAGGACAAGCAAAAATTCAAGTTTGGGGGTGTGTTGAGTGTAAATTTTACGCTCAATACGTTTACTTTACGTGGATCTTTTGTTTAGATTTAATTATATTTGTGCTTTTAATTGATTGATTTTGTGTTTTATAGGTGAAAACGATAATTAGGTGTCCATGAACGAAAAAAGATCAAAAAGAAAGGAAAAAGTTGCAAATAAGGAAACAAATCAAATTGGAAGAAGGAATCTCGCCACAGCTTTGACAGTGTCCACGATTTCGAGCATATCTCTCTCATACGAACTCCGAATTAGGTGATTTTTGCGGCATTGGAAAGCTAATTTCAAGGGCTACAATTCTTATTTACACAATATTCCAAAATTCGGACTCCAACATGGAGAAAATCGAAGAACAAGTCCTGATGGGGGAAAGTGGCGGAAATTGATTCCTATTAGGTTTCTACTACTTCCTTATCAAGAAAAGCCTATAAAAGCAACAAGTCCCTACACCATAAGGACGAAATTTTACACCACAAAACGCGAAGAACGAAGATCAACGAAGACTCAAGCATAGTTTTTCTTATCTCTTTTATTTATTATATTTTGTTTATCATAAGAATTACGAGTAGCTAAGTTTTTAATCTAGGATTTTGTTGGAACCCTATGTAGGGATTGTGAACCCTTTTTCTTGAGATTATTCAATTATGATTTTATGATTATTTCTTCTACTTGTTATGATTGTTAGTGCATGAACTTGATCAATTTATGTGCTTTATCTGTGATTATTGGGATTGACTCGACAGAGCTATTTTGATAATCAGACGGTAAGTAGAAGAGCCTTCGAGTAGTTTTCACCGGATGAGTGTGTCAATTGCATGTGGTGTCGTAGACATACAGATATCACTTTAGGTAGCCATTTACGAGACTTGTTAGTTAATGCTTTATTTATAATTGGTTTGCATAGACATATAGTGAATCGTTTATGAATAATAGACTCATAATACACGCGACAGCGGGTTATGAGTAAATTAGTGTCTCGGGTTAATAATCATGAATCATATATTTCATAATTGAGGGGTTTTGGGTGAGCAATTCTTGCATAGGGGGAAGATAAAATCCTAGGTCCGTTTTTATTGATATCTTCTCGTGTTTATTTGCTTTCTTAATTAGTTTAATTTATTTCGTTAATTAATTTGACAACCCTGCGTAGGCTGGATAAAAATCATAATTGTTAGGATTTGGTACTTAGGATTAAATAATTTGCGTATTCCCTGTGGGATCGACATCCGACTCTCACGAGTCTACTTTACTACTTGTTTGCGATACGTGCACTTGTGTGTGGGTATTTAGCACCCAACAGTATACATTGAAATATGGTTGGGTTTTGAATTTTCTTTTTTGGGAAAAAATATCTATGACTTATCTCCAGCTTTCGAATTTTCTCAATCTCCGAAGATCTCTTATTTGAGTGTGTTGGTAAGTTTTCGAGTTTTCTCTGTCAATGGTAATGTACAAAAGAAAATGACATGGGGACGTTGACACGTCGAAATGGGGAAACGAACACAGGAAAAATCTTATTTTTCCGAAAAAAAAATGGATATGAAAACATGGGAAAGCATATAAATGTTAAAAATATAGGGGTGTGTTCATAAATTCTAAAAGATGATGCAATCTTACATTTATGCTTAACGTCAATTACATGTTGCATCCGCAAATTATATAATTTATAAGTTCCAATCAGTATTATTATTCAACAAACTATAGACGGTTCAATAAATTTGTTTTACTATAAAATTGGCATTTATAAAAAATATTAGAACACCACTAGAAGTGAAAATTAATGAGAAATAAGATTTTCAATTGTAACTTAAAGTCTTTATCTAAAAGAGGTTTTAGATTTTCTTTTGGATAAAAAATACAAACATGTTTCTTTTGGGTGGAAATGTATTTTTTCCATTACTATCAGAAACGCCCTCAAAACTTCTAAGTAATTATAAAAACGGCCCTGAAACGTATCCAAAGCACAAATAACATATTTGTACAGAAGTTTCCGTGCATCATAGTGTTGTCACAACATTATTTGCTTTGTATATCAAAATTTAGAAAATATGTCAAAAATATAACAAGATAAAACATATTTTAATAATCTGTCTATCTTCTTACACATATATAGTACATTGGACCACACATCCCTATATCAGAGGAGATTAAAGTTTTGAATTTAACTTCAATTCTTCATACACATATGCACTTATAGTTATAACTGTATATATGGACCATTCCACCACCCTCTCTCTCTCTCTCTCTCTCTCTCTCTCTCTCTCTCTCTCTCTCTCTCTCTCTCTCTCTCTCTCTCTCTCTCTCTCTCTCTCTCTCACACACACACACACACACACACACACACGAGTGATTGGAAAGAATAAGGTCCACATTTTTTCAGACCAGACTTTAAGAAGAGAATTAATATGTAATAGTTAAAGGGTGTACAGATCACTTTTATATATACATCACTATTACAACCCTATCATTGTTTACATCATTATTATTATTATTATATTTTATTTTATTTTATCATAACTCCTATTGCATTAGTTTCAGAGTTTCCTAAGTTTATAAAAAGATTGCTACATTTTATTTATAAAAAAAGCCAAAAGCTACTATAGCAAATTCAATGGCATTATTAGAAAGAGTTGTTTTATTCTGCTTCATTCTCTCCTTCACTACAAACCCTTTTGCACTACCTAATAAAGAACAAGAATCTGACCGGATTTCGAAACTTCCGGGACAGCCTCCGGTGAACTTCCGGCAGTTCTCCGGGTATGTTACGGTGAACGAAGAACACGGGCGGGCGCTTTTTTATTGGTTGACTGAGGCCACAAGCAATGTTGCAAAGAGAAGGCCTATTGTTCTTTGGCTCAATGGAGGTTAGTACTCTTTAATTTGATTATTTAATAATTTTCCCTATATTTCTTTTTTATTTTCTTACACTGTGTAAGAAAAGAAAATAAGTCCATGACCAATAGATATAATTTCTCATCATGTTTATGTATATTCATTATAAAATAAAAGGTTCATTTTTCCATAAATTTATTGTGGAAATGTTTATTCAACGAAAAAAACCTCAAATAAAGGGCAAATTACACATCACCCGTTATAAATTTCTAATATTCGCACTTTACCTCCTAATTAAAAATTTAAAAAAGTGAATGACCCACTTCAAAATGTTATTCTTATTGCACATTACGCCAATAGCAAAATTCCGATGAATTATATTCATAATGGGAATATAATTGAGTGTTTTTGTTGCACGAACCCGTTTAGATGTTATTTTTTGTTGTGTGTTACCCATTCAAAACACTATTTTTCTGCACATGACCCTTTAAAATATTACTTTTATTGCACGATACCCACCGAAAATTGTCTTCTAGGGTAAAATGAAATCAAAACAATACTTCGAGGGGGGGTTTATCCCTTTTTTGAATATTTAGAGAAGAGAGTGCAAAAAATGAAAAATTTATAGAGGGTTAAGTGCATTTTATCCTAAAATAAATTAATCTAACTAATTAGTGGGATTTGTGGCAATTTCTTGTACCAAAAGGCGAAATCCCTCGCCCCAGAGCCGGATCTCTCGGCGGCAGTTTCTTGTATTTTCTTGAATTCATTACAAAGTGAACATTACTAGTCGTCGTACCTAATAATCCGCGCGTGACCCCACTCTCCCCTTTTAGGCCATTAATATAAGCCAACTCCAACTAGCATCAGCGCACGTTAGCAAAAGCCTGAGGGGTGTTGCATAAAATGCGCTGGTGTCAACTTCACAGGCAAAAAAAGGTCGGCTTCTGTTTCTGATCTCGTGAATACTGTGTGTCGTGTGTGTGTATTTTTGTGCACGTAAATTCTGCTTCTAAATCTTATTCTTTTTTTGTTTATTTATTTTGCCCTGTAAAAGTGAACAGAAAAAGTAAGGCCAGAAAATTAGTAAAACACAAAAAACTGGCGCATGTGGCTTTTCGTCTCTACTTGTTTGTTCAAACAATGACATGTATATATGATCACAATTAAAATAAGTTTTTTTTTTTTTTATCTATAGTCTACTGCTATTATATAACATAAACTCGTATATTCAGTTGGTCTGACTCTGATAACATGTTGAATGACAAAATAAGTTTGTTGCCGTTGTAAATGTATTTACTACAATTTATATCGTAGCGAAAAGAAATACTCTTTTGCAACAAAACAAGTTGTTGTCTTACATGAAATTCGTTGTGAAATATATATAATACTGTTCACAACAATATATTTCGTTGCCTATGAAATTCAAAGGCAACAAAAATATCTTGTTGCAAAAATGTTAATCTTTAGCCACAAATACTATATTTCGTTGCTAAAATATAACCATTGGCAACCGAAACTAATTTCGTCGATATAGAAATCGTTGCCTATTTTACATTTTCTTGTAGTGAACATATATCTTAGTGCAATTGTTATGCGCTTAATTAACATATGGCATACAGGTAGTTGACGTGTTCTGAAGTCTATAAATACATGCATGTCCACAAAGCAAGTTTTTATCACAGATTTTAAAAAAGAAAATGAGAGCAAAAAAAAAAAGATATACTAGAGTTATTTCAATATCTCTTTTAGAGTATGTTGTATGAACTCATCTCGAGTACATAACTTATAAAATCTGTTAATTTATGCTGAAGGCTAGACTTGATTGTACGAAGAATATGTGTAAGATACATTCATAAAAGGTAAGATCATTTATTTTATTTTTATTTTATTTTTTTATCCTTATAATATTGTTTATATATGTATATTTCACATTTTAAAGGAGTTCACAAGTATTTACTTGTGGATATTAAATCCGATGTTTTACGATTACTCCGTTGTATGTTATGTTTAGTGGTATCATACTTCACATAAATTCTCTATTTTAATTACTTACTAAGAATTCAGGGCTACTGATTATTCCCTTTTTTATATATCATTTATTTATTCTATGGTCTTACAAAACGACAATTACTTAAATACGTTCATATCGCCGAAGAAGTCAAGGGGTCAACAGGTCAAGTTTTACTACAATTACTTGAAATGCGTTTGGGTAACATCCTTTTCTAGTTGGGTACGGCTTCGACTATTCCCGAAACCCGCCAATTAATTAACCATAGACATATTTTAGTGAATGGGCGTATAATAGATATACCAAGTTATCGGTGCAAACCCCGTGATATTATCTCGGCGAAGGATGAACAAAAATCCATGTATTACTATATCTTTGTACTTTTTTATCAATTTTTTTTTCTAAATTGTGTAAGTTTAAAAAATTATTTCTTATAAGATGCCTACGTATTTTCATTTTTATAAATTTTCTAAATTCTTTTAATTATTTTTTTCAATTTTATTTTCTTACATTTCTTGCAATCAATACATTTTTGTTTGTATTTGACTTCTATGTTGTATTTCAACATTAACATTTTCTGTTGAATTTAATATGACCTTATTTTGAAATGAATTTGTTTAGTGGCAAACCGAAAACAACCAACTCAAAGAAAATTGCTATGAAATTTAAATACAGTAGAAGCTCGATATATTAATACTCGATAAATTAATAACCTCGTTAAAATTATAGTTTCTTCCAGTCTCGACTCGATATATTAATACTCGATAAATTAATAACCTCGTTAAAATAACAGTTTCTTCTGATATCGACTCGATAAAAGCCTACTAAATCATTAATTCGATAATTAAATATTTCGCTAAATAAATAGAATTCTGTTAATCCCGACTGTATTAATTAGAGATTTAACTGTAATCTCGTTTTTCCAATGTATATAAAGCATTCGCTTATTAACATATTATAAACAATTTCCGATTCTTGGTCTAGATACCGTGGAATCTAAGTTGTTACTAACCACTAGTATTTCTCCCCTTGCGATGCACGAGGTGATATTGCAAAGAGTAAAAACAATAATAACTTCAACACGTGACATTAAAATGAGTATATTTGAAGAAAATATTAAGCGAAAAGTCATGTATGATTTGAAGAGGAAAACAAAGTTACAAAAATATCATCACCGATTTCGTAGAAACATAAAAAGTTTAATTTTTTTTTTACAATGACGTCATTGACAAAAAAAGGGGAATATCAAATAGAGTTAAGAAAAATTAATAATTAAAAAAAATAGTTACAAAGATGTAAGAGAAATAAAAATTACAATTGAATAACAAAGAATGTTTAAAAAAATTAAAAATAAAGAAATAGAGAAATTTGAAAATTCAAAAATAAAGAATGTGTAAACTGCGGTAATAAAGAAATTCGGAAATGAAAACATGAAAAAGTACTGAAAATCGAGTATTAGTGAAAACACGAAAACTTAAAAGGTGTAGAGACACCTGAGGAGAACGGCAAGATTCATAGACTAAGTGCTTGAAATGTTCTTTGTGGCAAAATTGTATGGGTCGTCTAAAAAATCGTTAACACGTTTAAACTATTAGGAAAAAAAAACGCAAAAAGTTAGCAAATTAAACAATAAATTAGCAAAGTAAAGTGCTATTGCGTATTGTTTGGGCAAATCTTACTGTGTGCGAGATTTTCTAATGCTTTTTTCACTGCCGAAATCTTTCAATTATTGTAGAAATAACAAACTGATTCAGTTGCATGTCTGACAATTAAAATCATAAAACAATTAAAATGTAAAACCTATAGAATTTGAGACCATTGTATGAGAGTAAGAAAAACACATCAAATCTTATATAAACAAATAGTTATTCGGACATCGATCATAACGTAATCCTGGTTTCTATCGAGCAGAGTCTAAACTTCTACACAATCTTTCATAGTAACAAAACGTAGTGTATGAATCATATGCACTTAACACAAAATAAAACTGCGTAAGATAAATAACACAAAAAATAAATGACCGTATGAGACCATATTGAGGAAATTTATGTTAGAAAACAAATATTATAAAGAATATTCATAACTCAATAATAAAATAATCATGGAAAATAAAACCACCCCAGGGATAAGTGATGTAGATATGTTATACATAACATAAAACTCATTGGCTGTGTTTGGTAAGCTTTTGGGCTTCCATTTCCATTTTATTGTGGAGAAAGATGTTTTGGGAGAAGAATTTGAAAATAAAATAAAGTTTGTTTGTGTTTTGAGAGGAGACTAGCAAGTCAAATCATGTCTAAAAGGTGTTGGAAAAGGGTATTTTGAAAGAAAAATTTGAAGGATAAAGTGATTTTAGTTTGTAATTTAGTGAAGACAGCTTTCACTGTAGCAGTCAAATCATGTCTGTTAGAGAGAGAAAATTTTGAATTCTTTTTGGGGAAAGTTTTTGAAAATATTTCAAAAAGGTAATTTTATTTTGGGGAAAGAATGAAAACACAGCTGCTTAAGAATATTCCTGTCAAATACCTAACAAGTAATATGAAGTTAATAAGAGCCATACTTTAAGATTATATAGCAACACCTGCTTTAAGATTATTTACTGCACCCAAAAGAAACAGATTAATTACTCCACAATTAAATGCTTATACATCTTAAAGAATAAATAAAAATACTCCCAAACGAATGAATTATAATCATTTGGTTAACTGAAGCATAACACATGAAAAGGCAAATATAATTACTTGACAACTACTTACATATATCATTATATGTAAGATCAATTATCACTTAAAATGATAGTTTTGTAGGTATGACTTTTAAATACAAAAAAAAAAAAAAAAAAAAAAAAAAAAAAAAGACGAAACTTTGGCAATTCTAATTACCAAAAATACCATAGATAAACAACAAAGAAAGTAAACATTCAAGAGGATTGTAATGCATCGAAACAACAAAAACCCAATAATTCAGTGTATAAATGTCATCAAATTAGAAAATTTACCAAAATATACCATAGATAAACATGAGGCGTATAGCAGGCAATGCAAAAAAAAATTATCAACAAACGGAAGGGAAATCTGTATGGCCATTATATTAGAGCAGAGACAGATGATCGATGAAGCACGGAGTTGTGGGAAGAATTTCACAAATATTTATGGAAGAATCAACTGGGAATATGTAGAAAACTGACAGGAGAAAAACAAAACAAAATATATTGACTTGCAAGTAAACGGACAAAAATAACCCTAGGGTTGCAAATATTTCACAAAAATAGGATTAGGGTTTCGGGGCAAAACCTTTTTTTTATATATAAAGATATCTAATTCTACACATTTTATTTATTTTTTAAACTTTTCAAGTATTTATTTAATTATTTATTTATAAAAGTAAACGATATTTCAATTTAACCGTAGAAGCCTCATCCAAATAGAATTCCGAATCACAACAAACTCCAATGTTTAGGAAACGGGAAAGAATAAGCTTGTTGTTAGGGTTTAGTTTGGTTTTATTTTACAGTAATTCGATTGTTGGTTTAGTTTTGTGGTTATGCTATCTTTTATCGTTCCTTTATTGTTAAATGTATGAATCAATATTTACAGAGTTCACAAACATGGAATGAAGTTAATTGTGGTTTTTACAAACATTGTGGTTTTTACAAACATTGTGGTTTTTAATAGTAGTTTTACAACAACAATTGAGAATATTCCGGCGGCGGAATTATCCCCAGCTGAAACTAACAGTACTCAAGTAGTGATTCCGATGCGGCCGCATGGTACTTACGCAACGAAACCCTACCCTCCTGGATACCGGTTCGCGCCGAAAGACGTAGAGCTGATTGTCGATTATCTGAGGAAGCGGATTCGAGACGAGCATATACCCGTACCGGAAATCAGCGACGTCAATCTTTATCAGGCCAATCCTCAGACACTGGGAGGTTTGTTTCTATCTTTTTTAGTGTTTTTTTATTTTTAGGATTTTTTTTTAGGGTTTTTCAACTGTTTTTTGTAGTATTCGTGTGTGTGACGAAACGCAGAAATCAATATATTCTTGATATATTTAACACGTGCTGAAATGTACTTACTGTTTTCCTTTTTTTCTTTTACTTTTTTAAAGTTGAAAATTTATATGTGTTTTTTTTTTTTGGTTTTTCAACTGTTTTTCGTAGTATCCATCAGTGTGACGAAACGCAGAATCGATATATTCTTGATATATTTAATACTTGCTAAAATGTTCAACTGTTTTCTTTTTTTTTCTTTTTTTTAAATTGAAAATTTAGAGTCTTGTTTTTTTTTTCTTTACGTGGATTCTACATGATGAGTTACTATGGTTTCACACGTGTGTAAAAATAGAGTCGGATTTATCATTGAAGATGAAGATTTAACACGTGTTAAAATTCATATTTATTTTTTATTTTTTATTTTTTTTGGTTGAGATTTTAGATTTTAGATTCAACAAATTTGAATTTCTTTTTTAAATTGAGATTTGAAAATACAGTCTATCATTGAATATTTAACATGTGTTGTTTTATTATTATTATTATTTTGTATTATTTGGTTGAGATTTTAGATTATGTGGGTATTGAGTTCATTCACATAATATCTTGTATAGATACTTTATATGTGTGAAGAACACATCTGAAATATTCTTGAAGATTTAACTTAACACATGCAAATTTAATTATATCTATTTTTTTCCCTTCTTTTTATTTTTTTTAGTTTTGGATAGCTATCTATCCTAAACTTGGAGAAAATGAGTGGTATTATTTTACACCGAGGGACCGAAAGTACAAAAACGGGTCCCGCCCTATTCGATCTGCAGGCACCGGTTATTGGAAAGCAACCGGTTCCGATAAATCTATTTGTTCTTCCGACGGCAAAATTGCTGGTTACAAGAAATCGCTAGTCTTCTACGAAGGAAAACCGCCAGCTGGCACCAAGACTAATTGGATCATGCATGAATACAGATCTAACGAACCCTCTCGAGCTCGACCTAGAACCGACAAACTTGACATGAGGGTTTTATTTTATTTTCTTTTTTTTTCAATTTTCTTCACTATATATATTTAAAATCATTTATTTAATTTTTTTTTTTTTTTGTGTGTAGTTGGACGATTTTGTGCTGTGTCGTGTGTACGAAAAAACGGGTGAATCGGCCGACAATCCGGTCAAGGAAAAGAGTAAACCTCGTCGTGCGAATAAAGAAGCTATTGCGCAAGAAGTTGTTGTTGAAGAAGCTAACGATAAAAAAGACGAGCAGCCACAACCCGAAGAAGTAGCTGCCTCGGATTTGCGCGGTGATAATACTAGCGGTGATGCGGCGGCACCTCTAAACGAGAACGATCGTTTCGATCCCGAACTATTCATTGCCAATTTCGATGTGTCTTCCAAAGAATATCAATTTCCGGAATTCGAACTAGTATTTTCAGATGAGGTTGACTTGAACCTTGATTGGCTGCAACTTCCTAACAGCCCTGATTTTAATTCTCAGCAGGTGCCTTGTCACGATATTTACGACGGGTCTCGTTTTTATTCTTTTGGCAGTGATTTGAGCTCTACTTTTAATCGGAGCATGCCAAATAAGCGGAATTTGGACAGCATGCAAAACAATGGAATTCCGGAGAGCATGCAAAACAATGGAAATCCGGGCATCATGCAAAATAATTGGAATCCGGGCAGCATGCAAAACAATGGAATTCCGGAGAGCATGCAAAACAATGGAAATCCGGGCATCATGCAAAACAATGGAATTCCGGAGAGCATGCAAAACAATGGAAATCCGGGCATCATGCAAAATAATTGGAATCCGGGCAGCATGCAAAACAATTGGAATCCGGGCAGCATGCAAAACAATTGGAATCAGGGCAGCATGCAAAATATTCCAAATCCGGGCAGCATGCAAAATATTCCGAATCCGGGCAGCATGCCAAATATTCAGAATCCGGGCAGCATGCCAAATATTCAGAATCCGGGCAGCAATCAAAATCCATATTACATGCCAAACGATCATCGGGCGGCTTCTGCTACTTACTATTTTCGACAACAGGCGGGGCATAACTTTGGCATGCATGCGCATAATACGAGGAATGTTGCCCCTCAGTTGCCGAATATTTACGGAGAAAACCTAAACGGGAAAAATATTCAACATGGTCACTCAAGCAGCGGGGGCAACAACTTTGTTCCCCCGCCGGGGGTTGGTTCGACAACTTACAACACTGATTATCATCCGAGGAAAAAAGCTCGATCTAATAGTGGTTTGGAGTTGAGGTAGTGCTTTAGGAACTAGTAGTTAGGGTTTTCGTTTTTTCGTTTTCGGCACTTTTTTTTCTGAAATTTGTGACAACAGTATATGTGTTGTTGTTGGTATATGTGATGTAACAGGGAGGTTTGAGCAAAGTTCGAACCCCATGCTCCCCATATTGTGGGGAAGAGATTATACCATTTACCTTAGTGATTAATATTTTCAACTATATTTATATATTCTTAGTCGAGAACTTAATAAATAATTCGTAAATTATATTATGTTAGTTCGTAAAAGTTTTGAATTTCAGATTTGAAATTTTTAGAATATCGAATTGTTTTCGTATACATTGAAATATGGTTGGGTTTTGAATTTTCTTTTTTGGGAAAAAATATCTATGACTTATCTCCAGCTTTCGAATTTTCTCAATCTCCGATGATCTCTTATTTGAGTGTGTTGGTAAGTTTTCGAGTTTTCTCCGTCAATGGTAATGTACAAAAAAAATGACATGGGGACGTTGACACGGCGAAATGGGGAAACGAACACGGGAAAAATCCTATTTTTCCGAAAAAAAAATGGATATGAAAACATGGGAAAGCATATAAATATTAAAAATATAGAGGTGTGTTCATAAATTCTAAAAGATGATGTAATCTTACATTTATGCTTAAGGTCAATTACATATTGCATTGGCAAATTATATATAATTTACAAGTTCCAACCAGTATTATTATTCAACAAATTATAGACGGTGTCATAAAAAAGAGATTAAATTTTAAACGGATCAATTGATATTTAATATAAATCGAATTCCAAATTTTTTGACATGTGGAACTCTTAAGTTTTAACTCTTAATAAATCACGCTAATTATAATATAGATCGGATTCCACTATTTTTTTGGCTAATTATAATTAATCACCCTAATTATAATTAGGGTTAGAGGGATAGATCGGATTCCACTATTTTTTTGACATGTGGCACTCTTAAATTTTAACTCTTAATAAATCACGCTAATTATAATTAGGGTTAGAGGGTTTATGGGTTCTGCTGGGGTTTTTTTTTTCTTTTTTCTTTTTTTTCCAATTATTAGAATCCTAATTATATTTTTATTTAAACTATCCACGTGTCAATCATCCTATGACATCCGATTTTCCTATTAAAACAGACCATCCGATCTAAATTTGCACTCTTATATAAAATATTAGAACACCACAAGAAGTGGCATCCGATTTTCCTATTAAAACAGACCATCCGATCTAAATTTGCACCCTTATAAAAAATATTAGAACACCACAAGAAGTGAAAATTAAAGAGAAATAAGATTTTCAAGCGTAATTCCAAGTCTCTATGTAAAAGATGTTTTAGATTTTCTTTTGGGTGGAAATGCAGTTATGTTTTTTCATTATTATACAAACATGTTTTTGCGTATCGGAAACATTTCTTTTGGGTTGAAATGTATTTTTTTCATTAATATCAGAAACGCCCTCAAAACTTTTAACTAATTATAAAAACGGCCCCGGGCCCCGAAACGTACCCAAAGCACAAATAACACATTTGTACAGAAGTTTTCGTGCATCATAGTGTTGTCACCACGTTATTTGTTTTACATATAAGAACTTAGAAAATATGTCGAAAATATAAAAAGATAAAACGTATTTTAATTATCTGTCTATCTTCTTACACATGTATAGTACATTGGACCACACATCCCATGTATCAGAGGAGATTTAAGTTTTGAATCTAACTTCAATTCTTCATACACATATGCACTTATAGTTATAACTGTATATATGGACCATTCCACCACCCCTCTCTCTCTCTCTCTCTCTCTCTCTCTCTCTCTCTCTCTCTCTCTCTCTCTCTCTCTCTCTCTCTCACACACACACACACACACACACACACACACACACCCCAGTGATGGGAAAGAATAAGGTCCACATTTTTTCAGACCAAACTTTAAGAAGAGAATTAATATGTAATAGTTAAAGGGTGTACAGATCAGTTGTAATTGTATATATACATCACTATTACAACCCTATCATTGTTTACATCATTATTAGTAATATTATTTTATTATTATTATTTTCATTATTACTCCTATTGCATTAGTTTCAGAGTTTCCTAAGTTTATAAAAAGTTTGCTAAATTTTATTTATAAAAAAAGCCAAAAGCTACTATAGCAAATTCAATGGCATTATTAGAAAAAGTTGTTTTATTTTGCTTCATTTTCTCCTTCACTACAAACACTTTTGCACTACCTAATAAAGAACAAGAATCTGACCGGATTTCGAAGCTTCCGGGACAGCCGCCGGTGAACTTCCGGCAGTATTCCGGGTATGTTACGGTGAACGAAGAACACGGGCGGGCGCTTTTTTATTGGTTGACTGAGGCCACAAGCAATATTGCAGAGAGAAGGCCTCTTGTTCTTTGGCTCAATGGAGGTTAGTCTTTATAAATTTGATAATTTTATAATTTAATTTTTTTTTTTATCTTCTTACACTGTGTAAGAAAAGAAATTATAAGTCCATGACCAATAGAAATAATTTCTCATCATGTTTATGTATGTTTATAATAAAACATTTTTCCATAATTTTATTGTGGAAATATTTATTCAACTAAAAAAGAAAATTAAATAAAGAGCAAATTGAACGTCACCCCTTATAAATTTCTAATATTCTTACTTTACCCCCTCAAAATTTAAAAAAGTGAATGGCCTCTTTCAAAATATTATTCTTATTGCTCATTGGACCGGTAGCAAAATTCAGATGGATTATTCACAGGAATATAATTGGGTGTTTTTGTTGCACGAACCCCTTTAAATGTTTTTTTTTTTTTTTGGTGTGTGTTGCCCCTTCAAAACACTATTTTTCTGCACATTGACCCTTTAAAAATGTTATTTTTATTGCATGATGCCCATCGAAAATTGACATTTGGGTCAATCTACAACCAAAACAATACTTCGAGGGGGGCGTTATCCCTTTTTTGAATATTTAGGGAGGGGAGTGCGAAAATGAAACTTTTATAGGAGTGAAGTGCATTTTGTCGCAAATAAATTAATCTAATTAATTAGTGGGATTGGCGCCAGTTTCTTGAATTCATTACAAACTGAACATTACTACTCGTACTACTAGTCGTCGTACCTAATAATCCACGCGTGACCCCACTCTCCCCTTTTAGGCCATTAATAAGCCAACTCCATCGTCTACCATCAGCGCACGTTAGCAAAAGCCTGAGGGGTGTTGCATAAAATGCGCTGGTGTCAACTTCACAGGCAAAAAAAGGCCGGCTTTTGTTTTCGATCTCGTGAATACGGTGTGTCGTGTGTGTGTATTTTTGTGCACGTAAATTCTGCTTCTAAATCTTTTTCTTTTTTTTTTATTCTTTTTGCCTGTAAAAGTGAACAGAAAAAGTAAGGCCAGAAACTTAGTAAAATACAAAAAAAAAAAAAATGGGCACTGCGCCTGTGGCTTTTCGTCTCTACTTGTTTGTTCAAAGAGTGACATATATACATAATCACAATTAAAATAAGTTTCTATTTTTTTTTTTATATATATCTATAATACTGCTGGCTGTTATATAACATAGACACGAATATTCATTGGTCTGGCTTTGATAACATGTTGAATAACCATCTCAATCAAAAGTTTAAGATGTTAGTTGAATGTATCATTTAATATTAATATCTCCAGTAAATTATGTCGAGCTTGTCACACGTGGTCTGTCTAGTGTGGTTTACGTCGTGTCTCCTACAGTTTGCAAACTATTATACGAGAGAGTAGGTTTATCCAGTACAACTATACAGTTAGGTACGAGTTCCTTCGTTACCATATATATATATATATATATATATATATATATATATATATATATATATATATATATATATATATATATATATATATATATATATAATATAATATAAATAATGAAAAGCATTTCATGTGTGCTTGACATGCAGCAAATAAGTAAAAGTTTGATGATATGGTTTAATCTTATAGTAATTAAACAATATAACACCAGCACGCGTGTTTCAGGGGATCATAATGGTTGGTGGTAACATGGCTGGTGAGCTATTATTTGAAAATTAATGGAGCCAATTTATTATTATTAAACTATGCCTTTCTTTTTTAAACATTAAAAATAAATAAGCAAGGTCAAGTGTGGGATGTCTAATACTTAGTGCCAAAATAATTTGCGGTTTTGAAAAGTAAAAAAAAAAAAAAACAGTTCCATATTATTTACCGTTTCAAAATTTCATCATACTTTTCTAAATGTGGTCATATATCACTGTTAACTAGTTGAAAATGAATTAGTTGAGAAAAAAACTAGAGTAAATTACGGTCACCCCTGAGGTAAGATTAAATTACGAAAAAACACCTCATGTTTGGATAATTACAATCATCTTCTCAACTATGAATCTTCTTACACGTCCACCCTTATGGTATCAAATTGAACAGAATCTCTTCTAGATTCCGTGGAATGTTCTCTACTTTGTCCTCGTTTTATGCAAAAATGCAATTTCTGATGGACCACAATCTGATATACAAGCCAAAAAACACATCTTATGATCATCTTGCTTCAAGATGTGTAGCTCGAATGGGATAAAACGAGTACAAACTGGAGAAAGTTCTACATAATATATAAGATTTCACTACATTTGACACCACAATGGTGAACTTGTAAGAAGATTCATAGTTGAGGGAGGTGGTTGTAGTTACCCAAACATGAGGGATATTTTCATAATTTGACATTATCTCAGGCGGTGACCGTAATTTACCCAAAATATTATAGTAATGTATCACTTTTGTAATTCTTTTTTTAATTAAATCAATGCAAATTTATTAATTTTCTTATATACTAAAAAAACCATAAATAGTTGGGTAAATTCCAGTTTCCCCTTGTACTTTGGCTCGGTATCACTTTATTCATTTTTACTCTCGATTGCATCAATTTGGCCCCCTGCACTTGAAAATTTGTCTCAATATGGCCCTCACTGTTAGTTGTTAGATATTTGATCTTAACACCGTTTGATCTAAGCTATGAAATTACAAAAACATTACCTCACAGTTTAAATAATTATTAAAAAAATAAAAATAATAAATAATTCAAGACAACGAGAAACATAGTTCACGGCGCCCGCCACAATTTATTTTTAATTTCTTTTATTTTTTTAATAATTATTTAAAGGATCGGTGGGTTTTTTGTAATTTTCAAACTTAGACAAACAATATTAAGTCAAAAATCTCAAAACTAACGATGATAGCCACATTGAGACAATTTTTCAAATACAGAGACAAATCAATGCAATCGAGAGTAGAATGAGATAAAATGATAACGAGCCAAAGTACAAGAGGGAAAGTTGAATTTACCCTAAATATTTTGACTTGAAAAAGTTTATTAATAATTGAATAGGACTACTCAAGAAAAATATGGACAAACTTAGAACAAACGGTGTTAAGGTCAAATATCTGAAAACTAACGGTGATGGCCATATTGAGACAATTTTTCAAGTACATAGGGCAAATCGATGCAATCAATAGTAGAAAGAGATAAAGTAATATCGAGCTAAAGTAGGGTGAAAGTGAAATTTATCCTAAATATTTTGACTTGAAAAAGTGTATTAATAATTGAATAGGACTACTCAAGAAAAATATGGACATGATTAGTGCTTCTATTCATTACTGTTACAGTTAATAAATAAATGGATAGGTATAAATATTGATGCAGCAAAGCACCAACTTGCATCATTAATTTTCTGCATCCATTTGATTTGACCCCTCAATAACTTCACCATGTGCGCATAAATTAAAAGTTACTATAACATTAACATAAATCAGATGAAATAATTCAAAAAAAAAAAATTAATCAAACTTAAGGTAATTAATTAAATATTTTAATTTAATTTGCAGGACCAGGGTGTTCATCAGTGGCATATGGAGCTTCTGAAGAAATAGGACCATTTCGTATGTCAATTCACACATGCATGTCACGTGCTTGTACATAAATTTAGGGTTAAATACAAAAACACTCATGTATTATGGACTTTATATCATATACCCCATGTACTATACATAAATACAAAACCCCCTGCTGTTATATTTTTTCCAAAATCCGACAAAAATACCCCTGATAAACCTATAAATATCCTTAGAACCTTGATTTGAGCCTCGGAGAAAAGGTGTTCTTTCTTTTAGCCAATATGTAGAAGGTAGAAAAGTGGAGATTTCTGAATAATCATCCCTTGGAGGTTCGTCGAAAAATTCTTATAAGATCTTTCTTCTTCTCCGAAAAAAAAAAAAAAAAAAATGAATAAGTAAATAATAACAATAGATATATATGTGCATCTTCATATATATATATATCTAAGTTCTTTGATTCGTAAAAAAAAAAAAAAAAAAAAAAAAAAAAAAAAAAAAAAAAATAAGAAGAAGAAGAAGAAGAATAGATTGTAAGGGAGAAATAAGGACTAGTTGTTAAATTGTGTTGAAAACTCGAGTCATTGCCTCAAGGCAAAAGTGTTGACGTGTGAATTTTGGAGAATCGAGTTTATTAAAGTCCCTAGAGGTGAATTCATTGTTTCAAACGCCTATCTTTCAAATTTTGGCGTAATCACCTCAATTCAAGAAAATTAGCCACACATTCCCATATTACCTATCTCGGACCAAAGAGCCTAACAATTGAAAGCCACAAAGCCCCAATGATCCCAATAGTTTATTGTTCAATATTAGTTGAGTAAAATAATTTGGTGAGTATTTGGAGTCAAATATATGCATGTAAGTATAAATTCTTTCTATCTTTAACTTGCAAATATTGGATACTTGAAGCAATTGTATGATTTGTGGTTTTTTGGTAATAGTGAGTGACTAAGTGCCGTTGAATGTTAAGCTTGCGAATACCTATGAATTGTCATCATAATTGCAAGTTCTGAAAACGCGAAGTTGACCCATCGATCTATGTAATGAGATGTATGGTTTTGTTTTGTGCTATTAATTTGATTTTACTTGAGGACAAGCAAAAGTTCAAGTTTGGGGGTGTGTTAAGTGTATATTTATACACTTAATTGTACCTTTTAATTGGAGCTTTTGATGTGTTTTTACGATAATTGGTGCTTAATATGGCTATTAATTGTATTTTAGGTGCAAATTGAAGAATTGACAACTTTTGGGGTGAAAACTGCAAATTCAGAGAAAAAGTGGGCCAAAAGTGAAAAAATCAGATTTCTGAAGAATTAAAGGACCGCACGGCCGTGCGGATTTTAGTTCAAAATCTCACACGGCCGTCCGGGTGGTCGTGAAGGCGCAGTGAAGGAAGTTTAATTACACAAGGAAACCCGCCCTATTATATTTTTGCACCCTATTTAAAGGCCACAAGCACACAATTAGGATTATCTTTTACCTTTTATCTTTATTATTAGTTTTTAGTTTTTTATATTTTCTACACGCAATCAAGGAGCAAGAGAACGAAGACGAAGACTTGACGACTCTTCATCCTAGTTTTCCTTTTTCCTTTTCTTTTCTGATTTTTATGATTTTTCGTATTTTTATTATGCTTTTCGTAGAGAACATGAGTAGCTAAGTTTTTATTCTAGGATTTTATTGGAACCCTATGTGGTAATTCGAACCTATTTTTCGACTTTTATGCAAGTTTAATTCTTCGATTATTTCTTCTATCTTGATCTTATTTAGTGCATGAGCGTAGCTAACTTATGTTGCTATTTGTTATTGTTAGAATTGATTGACAGATCGTTTTAATAATTAGAACAGGGATAGAAGAGCCTTCGAGTAGTTTTTCACCGAATGCGTGTGTTAATTGCATGTATTATCGTAGACATACAGATAATACCTTAGGTAGCCGTTCGCGAGACTTGTTATTTAATGCTTTATTTATATTAGGTTTGCATAGACATATAGTGAATCTTTTATGAATAATAGGTTTATAGCGCAGCGACAGCTGGTTATGAATAGTTTCGTGTCTTGGGTTAATAATCGAGAATCGTAACTTGCATGATAGGAGATTAATTGGGTGAAGAATTATCGCATAGGGGGAAGATAAAATCCTAGATCCGTTTTATATTGATATTTTCTCGTGTTTAATTGCTTTCTTAATTAGTTTAATTTATTTAGTTAATTAATTTGACAACCTTGCGTAGGCTGGATAAAAATCACAATTGTTAGGATTTGGTACTTAGGATTAAATAATTTGCGTATTCCCTGTGGGATCGACATCCGACTCTCACGAGTCTACTTTACTACTTGTTTGCGATACGTACACTTGCGTGTTGGTATTTAGCACCCAACAAGTTTTTGGCGCCGTTGCCGGGGAATACGGCTAAATTATTTATTTATCCTAATATTAAATTTGAACAATTTTTCTTACTTCAGCCAATTTTTTTTTTTTTTTATTTATTTTTTTTTATTTTTTTTAGGTACTTTTTATGCGAAGAGGACACGACACGAGCTTGCTACCTCTTGATCCCGAAATTGAGCGAACGTTTAGGCAAGCCAGGAGAAATCAACGGTTAGCCCAAAACACTCCGGCAACGATGGAAGACGAGAATAATCGTGGGGGAGGTGTCCAAGGGCGCCTACCGAATGCGGTAGGGGATGTCGTTATCGAGCAAGAGCAACGCCAGCTAATCAATCCACCGCCTCGCCAACGAGCCTTGCACGAGTACACCGTTCCGACACTCAATGGGTTCCAATCAAGCATCCAGCAGCCCCCCATTGAAGCCAACAATTTCGAGATTCGAGCGGGACTCCTCACGATGCTCCAAAACAATGGGTTATTCAGTGGATTGGCTCATGAAGACCCACATCTCCATTTGGTCAACTTTCTCGAAACATGTGACTCGCACAAAATGAACGGAGTAACACCCGAAGCACTGCAACTCCGCCTGTTCAAGCACTCCCTACAAGGAGCAGCCCGAGAATGGTTGCAAACTCGCGCACCGCACTCTATCTCGTCGTGGGCCCAGCTAGCTCAACTTTTCATGAACACATACAACTCCCCAACAAAAACTGAGAGAATCCGGAGAGAAATTCAAAATTTCATACAAGAAGCCGGTGAAGCACTATTCGAGACGTGGGAGCGGTTCAAGCAGCTAGTAAGGAGGTGCCCGAATCACGGACTACAAAAGTGGCGCCAATTGCAAATATTTTACGATGGACTGCAAGACAACTCGAGGACAGTGCTCGACTCTGCAGCTGGAGGTATGTTCATGAGTTTGACCTATGACGAAGCATACGAGCTCTTGGAACGAATTGCCAGAAATAAATACATGCGAGCATCGGACCGGTCGAATAGCGGAGCAGTCAAGACGGGAGGAATTTTGGAGTTAGACGGAGTCACTGCAATCACGGCCCAATTGGAGAAGCTATCGAAGCAAGTAGCGGCTTTGCAGACGCAGCAAGTCCATGCAGTCCAAGCTCCCGATCAAGGCGTAGACGAAACGGAGTCGATAAATTATGTGCATGACGCCAACCGACAACAGAGAAACCCGTACTCCAACACGTATAATCCGGGATGGAAGGATCACCCTAATTTTGGGTGGGGAGGAAATCAGCAGGGACAAAGGCAAGCACCCCCTCAAGGCCAACCGCCTAATTATTCACGACCAGCGCCCGGATTCCAAAATCAGCCACAAGCACCACCTCAAGTCGGAGACCTCGCAAATATTTTGGCCCAATTTATGACGACCACCCAAGCTTCCATTCGAAATTTGGAAACACAGATGGGCCAATTTGCGACCCAGTTGAACGCGAGGCCAGCTGGTACACTACCGTCCAATACGGAAGACCCTCGAAAGGGCACCAACGAGCAGTGCAAAGCCGTAAGTTTGAGGAATGGAAGACAATTAGAAGAAGTGGCGGAGAAGGCAAAAAGCAAGGATGGGGAGGAGCAACAAGAAAAAGAAGCGGAGATTCTGACAGATTCACCAGGTGAAAAAAGGGTCGTTGCGCCTAAGCCGACCCCTCAGGTACCTTATCCTCAACGCCAGATAAAGGCGAAAAATGAGTCGTATTACAAAAGTTTTCTTGAGCAATTGAATGAATTACATATTAATATTCCTTTTACTCGAGCACTTGAACTAATGCCCCATTGGGTGAAATTTTTGAAAGACATGGTATCAAAGAAACGAAAATTCGGTGAACATGAGATGATAGCGTTAACCGAACAATGCAGTGCCATTCTTACGCGCCCAATTCCACCAAAGCTTGGAGACCCGGGTAAGTTTACGATTCCAGTCGCTATAGGAGGTTAGTTCTTTGCAAAATCTCTCATAGATTTAGGTGCGAGTATTAATCTCATGCCTTTCTCGGTTTTTCAAAGTTTGGGATTAGGAGATATAAAATTGGTATCTGTGACATTACAGTTAGCCGATAGATCACTCATATACCCAAAGGGAATAGTAGAGGATGTGTTAGTTAAAGTAGATAAATTCATCTTTCCTGCAGATTTTGTAGTTCTTGATATGGAAGAAGATAAAGAAATTCCCTTGATTTTGGGAAGACCTTTTTTGAGAACGGGTAGAACTATAATTGATGTGTATAACGGAATTTTATCTATGTCTTTGGGGGATGAAACGATTAAATTTGATGTTTTCCGTACAATGAAACACCCTCAAGAGGTTGATGAATGCTTTGCTTTTGATGTGTTAGATCAATTGAATTTTGATTTTGTTGAACCTTTAATTGCGGATCCGTTGGAAGCATCTTTGTGTGTAGGAACATCAGTTGAAGAAGAAGAAGTGACGGAACAATTATGTTGGTTGGATTCGGCAAAGCCGCTGTCAAGACCACGCTTTGAGAGTTTGGAGACGGAGATCCCGTTATCTGTCACTTTTAAGCCTTCAGTGATCGAACCTCCGAAACTTGAGCTTAAAGTTTTACCATCTCATTTAAAATATATGTATCTTGGAGCTCATGAGACCTTACCTGTTATTATTTCTTCATCTTTGACAGGTCTACAGGAAAAGAGACTTTTGGAGGTATTGCGAGAGCATAAGCTAGCACTTGGATGGACAATCGCCGACATCAAGGGCATAAGTCCAACTTTTTGCATGCACAAGATCATATTGGAGGAGAGCCATAAATCTTTGGTGGAACAACAGAGGCGATTGAACCCCATCATGAAGGAAGTTGTGAAGAAAGAAATCATCAAGTGGCTAGACGCAGGTATTATTTTTCCTATCTCCGATAGTGCGTGGGTTAGTCCGGTACAATGTGTACCCAAGAAAGGGGGCATGACTGTTATAAAAAACGAAAAAAATGAATTAATCCCTTCTAGGACAGTAACGGGTTGGCGAATTTGTATGGATTATAGAAAATTAAATAAAGCCACTCGAAAAGATCACTTCCCGTTGCCCTTTATTGATCAAATGCTTGATAGGCTAGCTTGTCAAGAATTTTATTGTTTTTTAGATGGGTATTCCGGTTATAACCAAATTGCCATAGCTCCCGAGGACCAAGACAAAACCACTTTTACTTGTCCTTTTGGTACCTTTGCTTTTAGACGTATGCCTTTTGGTTTGTGCAATGCTCCTGCTACTTTTCAACGTTATATGATGGCAATTTTTACGGACATGGTTGAATGTGGTCTTGAAATTTTTATGGATGATTTTTCTGTCTTCAGTGATACGTATGACACTTGTCTCCAAATACTGGCTAAAGTTCTTCGCAGGTGTGAAGAAACAAACTTGGTGCTCAACTGGGAAAAATTCCACTTTATGGTGCAAGAGGGGATTGTGCTAGGACACAAGGTGTCAAGGAAGGGGTTAGAAGTCGATCGAGCAAAAATCGAGACAATCGAGAAACTACCGCCACCAATTTCCGTAAAGGGAATTCGAAGTTTCTTGGGACATGCGGGGTTCTATAGGCGGTTCATCAAAGATTTCTCCAAGGTGGCCAAACCATTGTGCAATTTGTTGGAGAAGGATATCAAATTCGATTTCAATGACGAATGCCTCAAAGCCTTCGACGACTTGAAAACAAGGTTAGTAACTGCCCCTATTATTGTTGTGCCCGATTGGAATGAACCTTTTGAGCTTATGTGTGATGCCAGCGATTTTGCGGTAGGTGCCGTGTTAGGTCAAAGAAAGAATAAAATTTTTCATTCAATTTACTATGCTAGTAAAACTCTCAACGATGCACAATTGAATTATACCACCACTGAAAAAGAGTTGCTAGCAGTTGTTTTTGCATTCGAAAAATTTAGATCATATCTTATAGGCACCAAAGTCATTGTCTTCACGGATCACTCGGCTTTAAAATATTTGATAGAAAAGAAAGAGGCAAAACCTAGACTTATTAGGTGGGTTTTATTGTTGCAAGAGTTCGACTTGGAAATTCGTGACCGTAAGGGTAGCGAAAACCAAGTAGCCGATCACCTATCTAGGTTAGAAACGGAAGTCAAAGATCCAATTTGCATTAATGAAAATTTTCCGGATGAACAATTGCTTGCGATTAATAATCAAGAAGTACCATGGTATGCGGATTTTGTGAATTATTTAGTTAGCCATGTACTACCACCCGAGCTCACTTTTCATCAACGGAAAAAGTTTTTACTGTTAGAGTAGGTGACCAACAAGCCAACTTGTGGCTGTGGTTTTCGTATTTATTATTGTAATAAACGAACCTTTATTCGTATTAATGATAAAACACCTTGGCATTCTATATCTTTGTCCCTTTGTCACAAACATAGATATAGTCCTTACAGTTATTACAAGTACTAGTAATTGATCGTTAGGATCGTGAGATATTTACTTAAGTATTATAACTGTTAAACCTGTTCCTAGTCGAAGGGTTACGCCACTAATGAGGATATCGGCCTTTCCCATTAAGACTAGCACTTAGTGTATGTGTACTGCATCTCATCAGTAAACGGTATTGTGATATCGGCATGCATAAGTGGGTGCTCGTAAGTTGACGAGTTCACTGAACTCCCTCACCCTAGAAATCTCTAAGTGGTTCCCAATAATCGAGTAGAGATATCTATGGTATAGTTGTACACCATTAGTCCTTATGACCTAGACATCACCGTGACTTCACTGGAGGACCAGCTGTATCGTGACCTGTCCCTGAGTTCCACCGAGGACCATCCCAAGGGCCAGTGTTCGTGCAGTCCGAAATCTAGTGGGAGGTCTGTGCATTGTAGTCGGGGATTCGATCGCTAGAATAGTCTTGGATGTCCTGTGTGTTCTGAAAGTTTGTAATCATTCTAAGTCTCTGGCCAGAGCTGACTAAGTGATGATTAGAGAATTCGATTCTCTAAGTCATGCACGTAAGGATTACAACACTTAGAACGATCGCACCGTCATCGAACATATAAAGAGGTCTCGATGAACCAATGCCTCTAGTTCGATCGGGACATATGAATCGAAGGGACCGTACTGTACGTTAACTATATCTGAAGGTTCTTGCAGGCACTTCATTTGTATCTAGGGAATCATGACGCGTAGTTGCTAGACGCCAATCTTGATTCGTTGGGTGATTGAGATGAAACGAGCTTCACCTTAATCGTAACTCTAAGGGACGAGTTTTGACCACAAAGAGTTGTGGGCCCACGGCTAGCTTACACCTGAACCATCGAGGGTCACACTGCTCGTGCACATGAGATCTTTGAATAAACGGTCAGAGATAAAATAGTTTATCTTTGCATGATTGGAAGTCAATATGATTGAGTCCAACATTCGTAATTTGGAATTATGAATGAGAATAAGAAAAGGAAAAGAATAGGCGAACATGTTAGTGAACTTTCTAAATCGGGAAGTTTCCAAATTTAGAAAGTCCACTGAACTAGGGTTTCCACTTTTGGAAAGTTGGAAAATAAGAGATGGCACTCGTAATGACGAGGAAGTTATAATGATTCCGAAAATGTAATCGTTGCAATTTTTCGGTCATCGAATTGAGAGATGCGAGCAAGTAAAGGAACTAACGAGCTTAAGCTGTTGGGCTCAGTCCAACTTAAGCCCGCTAGGGTTTTATGCAAGGGACTATAAATACATGATTTATAGGCCTTGCACACACACATGAAACCCTAACCCTAAAGCGGCCGACCCTCTCTCTCTCGCCCTCTCTCCCGCGCGGCCACCACCGCACCACCGTCGCCGCTCCGTCGCCGGAACCGGCCGTTCGTCGGCCGTTCCTTGTTCGGTATTCTTTCTCCTTTCTTTTTCTTCCGTTTTATTCTAACTACTTCGTGTCTAGTGCCACGATTTAGTAGATCGAAGTATACGAGGTGAAATCCGAGAGGAGGAAGACTGTAGATCGAAAAATCGAGGAGCAACGCACGAGCCGAAGCCGCACGCTGCCCCACGCGCCGTCCCGAAGCCGCGCGTACACTACACGCGCCGCCGTGACCTCACGCGCCGCTGCTGCCGTTGCACCGCTGCTGCCCCGATTCTACGGATTGGTTTCCGTAGTAATCACGAAGTGCTAATCGCTCCTACCTCACGCGTCAAGAGGTAAATATACGAAACCCTAGTTTCGTTTAGGGTTTAGTTTAAACTATGATTTCATGCTTCTGTTTGTATGATTTTATGTGATTATGTGTAATCGGTTTTAAATCATTGCAAGCATGTTATTTGGTTTAAATTGCGAGCATGTTAATTGATTTAAGTACGGTTAAATTTATTAGCATGTATGTTGTTTTATTTTCGCTGGAAGCGCAAAGGTACGCAATTAATTGAATTTAATTTATCGGGCATGTTCTTATGTGTTTTTAAAGTCGTTTAAATCGCATAAATTTTTGTTTTCCGCTGCGTACGCGTGCCCGAAACCCAACATTTACACGATGTGAATTTCTACTTTTGGGAAGAACCCTTTCTGTTTAGACAATGCAGCGATTTAGTCATTCGAAGATGTGTACCGGAAAGCGAGCAAGGAGATATACTCTTCCACTGCCATGGCTCGGATTATGCGGGACATTATGGAGGAGAGCGCACGGCGAGAAAGGTGCTTCAATCAGGTTTCTTTTGGCCAACTTTGTTTAAAGATTGTTATAATTTTGTTTCAAGTTGTGATAGATGCCAGCGAGTTGGTAATATTTCAAGGAGGCACGAACTCCCATTAAATACAATGATCGAAGTAGAGCCCTTTGATGTATGGGGGATAGATTTTATGGGACCTTTTGTCCCATCATTCAATAACTTATACATCTTAGTGGCCGTCGATTATGTATCTAAATGGGTTGAGGCGGCCGCCTTTCCTACTAATGATTCTGCAGTGGTTTGTGCTTTCTTAAAAAGACAGATTTTCACTCGTTTTGGAACGCCACGAGCAATTATTAGTGATGGAGGCACTCACTTTTGCAATAAACAATTCGAAGCACTCTTGGCCAAGTACGGAGTAAAGCACAAGGTCGCATTGGCATACCACCCTCAGACGAACGGGCAAGCCGAGGTAACGAATCGTGAAATCAAAAACATCCTCGAAAAGGTTGTGAGTCCTACCCGGAAAGATTCGTCAAGAAAATTGGATGATGCACTTTGGGCATATCGTACGGCTTACAAAACTCCACTTGGGATGACACCGTTTTGTTTGATTTATGGCAAAGCGTGTCATCTACCGGTTGAATTGGAGCATAATGCGTTTTGGGCAATTAAAAAGCTGAATTTCGATATTGAAGCGTGCAAGGAGAAACGAATGCTGCAACTCAACGAGCTCGACGAATTGAGATTGAATGCATATGAAAGCAATAGTGTATACAAGGAGAAAACCAAGCGTTGGCACGATAACAAGATATTGCATCGCGAATTTCAAAAGGGGCAATTGGTTCTCCTCTACAACTCCCGTCTAAAGTTGTTTCCGGGAAAACTCAAGTCAAGATGGTCCGGACCGTTTACTATACTCGACGTATTTCCGCATGGCGCAGTCGAAGTATTGGACCCCGAGACCGAAAAATCGTTCAAGTTCAATGGACAACGCCTCAAGCATTATCATGGAGGGGAATTCAATCGCCAAGTGACTTCGGTCACGTTAGCTTGAACAAAGAAGCAGACAAAGTCCGGCTGAAGACTGTAAATTTAGCGCTTCTCGGGAGGCAACCCGAGCTTTCGTTTTTTTTTGTTATTTTAAATTTGTTAGTTTTGCTTTTATTTTATTTTATTAAAAAAAAAAAAAAAAAAAAAAAAACTTTAGGGGCACTAATACGAAGTTTTTATTTTGCAGGGACTTAATTGCAATTATTCACACGGCCGTGCAAGAAAAAGGCAGGAATCTCACACGGCCGTGTGAGATTTCGGAGCAGCTACTGGACAATTTGGCCAAATGGCGCGGCCGTGCGGATTTTAGTTCAAAATCTCGCACGGCCGTCCGAAATTAAGAAGGGCCACTGCCCAATTTCGCCAAACGGTGCGGCCGTGCGGATGTCTTCACAAAATCCCGCACGGCCGTGCGAATAAGAAAAAACGGGCAGTTTAAAGAGGGGTTTTCACACCCCAATTTTCACAATTTGAAATCCTCCTCTCTCACCATTCGAACCCTAACACCCTATTTTCAAAAAAATTCGATTTTCTTGAACAATTTCACCGAAAATTCACCAACTACACACACATACTCCTTAATCTTGGTTATTTGTTGTTGATTTACGCAGGGAGGCTTAAAGAAAAGTACAAATTTCTCCAAAAACCCATTCCACCAAGAACGCCCACAAGGTGTTCGACAAATTTCCCAAGTCAAGTTTGGGGGAATTTTGCACACCAACCACTTCCAAATCTCCTCCACAAGCATTCTCAAAGTATGGGGAAACGAGGACGTGACGGGGAGGGCCCTTCTCAAGGCGAAAGCACCTCAAAAGGCAAGGGGAAGGGCAAGAAAACCGACCAAATTCCGACCCCCGACGACGACGCTTTTTGTGTCGAAGGCGCTAGTGCTCGTTTCGAGAAGCAAAAGGGGAAGAAACTAGTAACGGAGCGTGCCTACGAGATCACTCTTCCACAATTTGCCCCGCTACATCAAGAATTCTTACGACGAGGGTGGCAAGCACTATTGGAACCGGAAGGGTCAATCAACTTATCATTAGTCCGCGAGTTCTACGCCAACAACCGTATCCTCCTCACAATGGATCGGAACTCGAGCACGGTTCGAGGCAAGCAGGTCGAGTGGAATCCCTACGCAATCAATTCTTTCTATCACCTCCGACACATGACGCCATTCAATTGGGGGCAATTGCAACTTGCGGTCACACGAGATCAAATCGCCGAGGTGTTGTGCGATGGACCCCCCATTTTGTCCGAACTATCAACCGAAGAAAAGTACGAGCTAGAGTGGAAATGCATCAACCAAGTAGGCAAGGCGTGCCTTACGTTCATATGTGCCAACCTCATTCCCACCCGCTCGTGGACTCGCGTGGACCCCGAACGGTGCGCTTTGGCATACTACATCCTCAAGGGCACACCGATCAACATTGGCGTAATCATATCCGACCGATTTTGGACCTCCATGGTCAACAACTCCAAGGGGTTTTATTTCCGTTGCCTCATTACCGGCTTGTGCAAGAAGGCGAAGGTCCCAACCAAACCGACGGACATTTTCACATCAATTCGGAATCCGATGAATGACCTTGCGGCCCGGCAATACAAGGCACCCATCCAAGATGGCGAGCAACCCGTCGAGAACCAACCAATAGCTCCACCCGAGGGTCCAAGCACAAGTTCGGACCGGCGATTTCAAAGAAGAATGGAGCGAGAGTTGGTGATCACGAGAAATCGGCTTGCCACGGTGGAGCACAAGGTGAGCACGATCGAATCCCTCCAACGGTGGTCGGGAAAGATGCTTCAAGCCATTGTACGCCATTTGGCATGTGGCAATCCCGAGTGTGAAGAACCGGCTCCGTTGCCCGCGCCGATTCTTGAGCCGGTACCCGAGCTTTCGGATGATGAAGGAGATGGTGATGCTCATGCGCAAGGAGGAGTTGGTGAGCAACCCGACGATGGTCCCTACGCTTAAAAACAGGTGTTTTCTATCCTTAAACTCCAGGCGAATCACATTGAGGGCAATGTGAATTTTAAGTTTGGGGGTGGTTAACTACTTGTTTTCATTTATGTGCACTTTATTTGTGTTTTATTTTTTTTTTATTTTGCATGTTTCAGTTTTTGTTTTAGTTGCCGTTTTACTACTTTCGTTTTTATATAAAAAAAAAAAAAAAAAAAAAAAAAAAAAAAAAAAATCGATGCATCGATGAATTATGATGATGGTAGATGGTCAATGTTTGATGATGAGACTACTTGTTTTATGTTGATAAGGAGTATGTATTTGTTTAGCTTTCGATTCAACGGAACGTAGAAGTGAATTATTGCTAGGAATCACACCTTGTGCATTGCTTTGGTTGAATGTTTTGCATTTTAAAGTTGGAATTTATTTGTGCTCAATCATGCTTTGTTCGGTTTTAAATTTCACCTTAGGACATTTATGATACGAAGTGTTGTTAATAAGTGATTTGGGATATGATTTGGGCCTTCTTTGAACCGTTTGAGCCTTTCAAGCCTACCTTTTTTGTCAAATTATCCTTAGAACCTTGATTTGAGCCTCGGAGAAAAGGTGTTCTTTCTTTTAGCCAATATGTAGAAGGTAGAAAAGTGGAGATTTCTGAATAATCATCCCTTGGAGGTCCGTCGAAAAATTCTTATAAGATCTTTCTTCTTCTCCGAAAAAAAAAAAAAATGAATAAGTAAATAATAACAATAGATATATATGTGCATCTTCATATATATATATCTAAGTTCTTTGATTCGTAAAAAAAAAAAAAAAAAAAAAAATTAGAAGAAGAAGAAGAATAGATTGTAAGGGAGAAATAAGGACTAGTTGTTAAATTGTGTTGAAAACTCGAGTCATTGCCTCAAGGCAAAAGTGTTGACGTGTGAATTTTGGAGAATCGAGTTTATTAAAGTCCCTAGAGGTGAATTCATTGTTTCAAACGCCTGTCTTTCAAATTTTGGCGTAATCACCTCAATTCAAGAAAATTAGCCACACATTCCCATATTACCTATCTCGGACCAAAGAGCCTAACAATTGAAAGCCACAAAGCCCCAATGATCCCAATAGTTTATTGCTCAATATTAGTTGAGTAAAATAATTTGGTGAGTATTTGGAGTCAAATATATGCATGTAAGTATAAATTCTTTCTATCTTTAACTTGCAAATATTGGATACTTGAAGCAATTGTATGATTTGTGGTTTTTTGGTAATAGTGAGTGACTAAGTGCCGTTGAATGTTAAGCTTGCGAATACCTATGAATTGTCATCATAATTGCAAGTTCTGAAAACGCGAAGTTGACCCATCGATCTATGTAATGAGATGTATGGTTTTGTTTTGTGCTATTAATTTGATTTTACTTGAGGACAAGCAAAAGTTCAAGTTTGGGGGTGTGTTAAGTGTATATTTATACACTTAATTGTACCTTTTAATTGGAGCTTTTGATGTGTTTTTACGATAATTGGTGCTTAATATGGCTATTAATTGTATTTTAGGTGCAAATTGAAGAATTGACAACTTTTGGGGTGAAAACTGCAAATTCAGAGAAAAAGTGGGCCAAAAGTAAAAAAATCAGATTTCTGAAGAATTAAAGGACCGCACGGCCGTGCGGATTTTAGTTCAAAATCTCACACGGCCGTCCGGGTGGTCGTGAAGGCGCAGTGAAGGAAGTTTAATTACACAAGGAAACCCGCCCTATTATATTTTTGCACCCTATTTAAAGGCCACAAGCACACAATTAGGATTATTTTTTACCTTTTATCTTTATTATTAGTTTTTAGTTTTTTATCTTTTCTACACGCAATCAAGGAGCAAGAGAACGAAGACGAAGACTTGACGACTCTTCATCCTAGTTTTCCTTTTTCCTTTTCTTTTCTGATTTTTATGATTTTTCGTATTTTTATTATGCTTTTCGTAGAGAACATGAGTAGCTAAGTTTTTGTTCTAGGATTTTATTGGAACCCTATGTGGTAATTCGAACCTCTTTTTCGACTTTTATGCAAGTTTAATTCTTCGATTATTTCTTCTATCTTGATCTTATTTAGTGCATGAGCGTAGCTAACTTATGTTGCTATTTGTTATTGTTAGAATTGATTGACAGATCGTTTTAATAATTAGAACAGGGATAGAAGAGCCTTCGAGTAGTTTTTCACCGAATGCGTGTGTTAATTGCATGTATTATCGTAGACATACAGATAATACCTTAGGTAGCCGTTCGCGAGACTTGTTATTTAATGCTTTATTTATATTAGGTTTGCATAGACATATAGTGAATCTTTTATGAATAATAGGTTTATAGCGCAGCGACAGCTGGTTATGAATAGTTTCGTGTCTTGGGTTAATAATCGAGAATCGTAACTTGCATGATAGGAGATTAATTGGGTGAAGAATTATCGCATAGGGGGAAGATAAAATCCTAGATCCGTTTTATATTGATATTTTCTCTTGTTTAATTGCTTTCTTAATTAGTTTAATTTATTTAGTTAATTAATTTGACAACCTTGCGTAGGCTGGATAAAAATCACAATTGTTAGGATTTGGTACTTAGGATTAAATAATTTGCGTAGTCCCTGTGGGATCGACATCCGACTCTCACGAGTCTATATATATATATATATATATATATATATATATATATATATATATATATATATATATATATATATATATATATATATATATATATATATATATATATATATATATATATATATATATATATATATATATATATATATATATATATATATATATATTAAAAACATTATTAAAAAGTTGAAGCAATTATTTAATAATAATTAATTAGCTAAGTAGAACTTTGGGTTCACACAGCTAAGGATGCTCTGGTTTTCCTCATAAAATGGTTGTCAAGATTCCCACAGTACAAATATAGAGATTTCTACATTTCTGGAGAGAGTTATGCAGGTACTAACAAATAAATTGTTTCCAATTTTTTATCATTTTTTTTTTCTTTTTGTATATTATAATATAAATAAGAGTAACTAATTACAATCAACCTCCTGAGGTATGTGAGGTATGTTATAATAACTTGGGTAAATTACACATACATCTCTAAGATATGCTAAAATAAATTTAAGGTCCCTGTAGTATCGATAATTTACCATCATCCCCTGAAATATTGCTAAGAACCATAACAGAATAATGCGTTGAATAAGTTATTCCTTTAGGATTCTGACGAACCATTAGTATCAGGAGTCAGTAGTGGGAACCACATAGAGCTAGGGGTGACATGACTCTCCTAACATTCTTAAATCATTATTATTTTATATAAGATTTATAAATTTTCGTCTATGGTAGCATCAACTGCCATGTGAGAAACAAATATAGGCTCCGGTAATTATTGTTTCAGGTGTGTGGCTGTAATTACCAAAACCTCAAATACCTTAAAATATTTTAACATACCTCAGAGGTGTTGGTATAATTTATCCTAATAACTTTAAGATACACGTGGTATTGATAATTACAAATACCCCTGAAACTAATTGAACATTAGTGTGAGGGGGTTGGTCATAATTATGGATACTACAGAAACTTTAGAGTTATTATATATCATACCTTATGAGGTAAATGTAACATTTAGATTTTATTTTTTTACAAAAAAAATTTAGTCGTTGTGGCCCGAGGGTATATATATATATATATATATATATATATATATATATATATATATATATATATATATATATATATAATTCTTTGAAATCTTAATCCAACTCCAATTCAGCCCAATTTTGACTTTTATTCCAATTTTGATCTGTCACCGCCGGAGACCGTCGATCAGCTGTCATTGACCGCCGGTCTCCTGCGTTGACTTTTTTTTTTCCTTTTTCGAAAACTTGTTTTTTCTTAAAAAATTTATTTTATTTAATATTACTAGTTACTACGATCTTGGCTGCTAAATTACTGTCTCCAACAATAATTTAACTGTCGGCGACAGTAATTTAGCTGTCTGAGACAGTTATCTTACTCTATTACTTAATTTTATCGTCTTGGCCTGCAATTTTGCAGTCTTCGACCGTAATATTACGGTCTCATTCAATAATATTAATGGGACAGTAATATTAGAAATATTACAGTTTTGGTATTCCATATTACTATCTCAAACAATAATTTTGTTGTTAACACAGTAATTTAGAAAGAAATATAAAGTTACAAAAAAAAAAAAAAAAAAAGTCAACGCTGGTTACCGGCCGGAAAAAAAAAATTCAGAAAAAAAATAAAGTTATTTTTTAGAAAAAAATATGAAAATGAGGGTTAATGTGATATATTTGTTCAAATCCGAGGCAATGTGTAATATTGAGGAACTTAGAGTTAAATGGATAGAATTGATAAAAAATATATTATGGAAGGTATTTTAGGCAAAAGACATGTGAGTTTATTTGCAAGACTATTTTTTTTCTGTACATATGTGCATTTAAGATCTTTATCATGAGCCTATTATCAATCTCCCTTCTTTCATTAATTATTCAAAAATATTAATTACTTTATAGTCCCTATTGTATTCGTAATTACAATCACCCCTGACCCTCAGGATTTCTAATATTCCATTAGTTTTACGGGGTTGTAACTATCAATGCCACCAGGGAGTTGTTATAATAAACATAAGGGGTTAGTTGTAATATACCGTACAAATAATAATAAATAGAGTAAATTATTAAAAGTGGGAAGAATGGAAGAACTCTCTCTCTCTGTACACTACCCTGAACGGCAAAACCCACCGGACCCACCCCCGCCGCCGTTAGAGATACCGGAAATCACCATGGAAGAAGCCACAACCAGTAGCCAAAAACCAACTTTATCTATAATACACAGCAAATGGAAAACATAAATCAAAACATAAGTACATGTATAAAAGAAAATAACATGATAGACAACGAAAACCGACAATATAACAAGCCACAAATCAACAGTGATCATGGCGTGAAAGAAGGAATTTCTAACCTAAATGGAGACTATGGTAATACTGAAGGTAAATCATATAAACATAAGCTCATCAAAGAATCAAAGCATGTGTACTTTGACACATGGTTTGAATATATTGAAGAAACCCAACAAACGGATGATGCAGAATATCCAGTACCACAGGAAGACAAAGCCCCAAGAGTTATATTCACAGATTTAGAACTTCAAGAGTTCAGAAAACCATGGAAAAAAAGTTTAATTTTACAGACAATAGGGTACAAAAAATCGATCCCGGACATTGGACCTAGGTTGCAACGTATTTGGAAGACACAAGAAATCCTCGAAATAACGGAACTTGGTCAAGGTTACTACATCGCGAAATTTAAAAACCCGGAGGAATACTTCCTTGCTTTAGCTGGAGGCCCGTGGTATATGTTCCAGTACTACCTGGACATAAACCAATGGTTACCAAACTTTAAAAAAGGAAACAACAAAAAAGGGAAAATGTTTATATGGGCACAATTCACAGACTTACCCATAGAATATTTTCATACAACTGCTCTCTTTAAACTAGCCAAAGCTGTTGGAAGACCCATCAAGATGGATTGGCATACCAATGACCTAACCAGAGGAAGATATGCAAGAGTATGTATTGAAGTGGAAACTCAGAAACCGTTACCCTCACACATACTTATCAATAATTTTCGGCAGCCCATTGCCTACGAAATTAACTCTCAGTTTTGTATGGTGTGCGGGAAAATCGGACATACACAGGACTACTGTTCTCAAACCACTACTTCAAAAGCTGCGGATGAAAAAATAACAGAGGAAAATAGAAATACCCGGTCAGAATGGAGTATAATTAATAGGAAAAATAGGGGAAAAAAGAAAACAAATCTGATTGAAACCTATGGGCGAGGCAATAAGGATCAGCTAAATCAACAAAATATTAACACACTTGAAGGTGCGGAAGAACTAGTTCTACCGAATACACAGGGAAAGAAGCAAAGCCAATTCTGGCGGGCCAAGCAAAATCAAAATACGGAAAAAATGGCTACCAATGGAGAACAAGGAAAAAATAGTGAGATTATTCAAAATAAATTTCATGTGATAGCGCCGGTAGACGAACCAGTGATAGACCACCGGAATTCTACCACCGGAGACGTTGACGGAGAAGGAAACAAAGCAAACATGACTACGGAACAAGCATGCCCCCAAACAACAATTCCCGAGGAACGCCGAGCCACGTGTCTGAAGGAGAAAGAACCTGACATGCATGAAACAACGGGAAAAAAAGAAAATAAAAAAGAAAATAAAAAAGAAAATAAAACAGAAAAGAAAAAAGAAAATATGAACGAAAAAAACAAAAAAGGGAAAAAGATAGAGGCGGAAAAAACAAAAGGAGTTATCCGAGGAGAATTTATTGCGTACCCTAATAGACTTCCGCCTTTTGAGATTCCGAGGACACCTGACGACATCAATGATGAGCAAACAGTAGACTCCACTAGGGTTAAAAACCCCTTTATAAACGCCATGCACACGCAAAACATCTCACTCTCAATATCTCCCTCACAAAGCTCTCCCTGCAAAAAATCTGAAACGTCAAAACCAATTCCTGAAAACCCTAACCACAATGGCTTCTCCCCAGCAAAACAACCCACCCCAGACCATCCCAACCTCTCAACCGGAAACACCAACCACACTTCAACTCCTGCCCACCGAACCAGTGAACCCGTCTCAGATCCAAAACCAAACCCTGCAAAGACCAAACGGACATCACTACCCGTACTCTCGTCCGATGGCATTTCAACACCGAAGATGGACCCGACCACTCTCCAACGGGAACCTCACCCTCTCACTCAGACCTCAACTCACAAACGGTGTTTTTCATCCCCGAACCCACAGCCCAACCCAGAACTGGAATATGAATCGGCCTTACTCGAATGGTCATCTGACCCCACCCAATCACCCCACCAGACCGAATGCACAAATGAACTCACATTTCCACCAGGATTTGAACCAGTTTTTGAATTCTGTGCCAACCGCGAGAACACCACGAGGTCCGATGGGTCGCCCAAGCGATTCTCCCATGAGGCCATTACCTTTGGCGGCAAGACTCCGGAGCAGAATGATACGAATCTCTCCCAGCGAATACATCATCCAAATTTTTCACACTACGCCGCATCTTTTCCTCAGTCACCCTTTAACCCACAGCTATCAGATAGAAATCGGCCAAGAACGAGAGGTGATGCACAGAGACAGAGAGTTCCAGTACCGGTTGATCATGAATCCACTCAACCAACCAAACGAACGTTCTCCTCTACCGAACTCCATTCCCACCCAAAACGGAGATGTAAATCCCGATACAACAGAAACAAGAACCAACATAGTTCAACCACCACCCCCACAACAAATACCAATGAAGATCTTAGTATGGAATTGTCGGGGGGCCAATAGGCCAGATTTCCAAAGTGCAGCTAGAGATCTAGTTGCACGAAACCATCCATCGATATTTTGTAGTTCTCGATACTAAAATGAATACTGATCGTGCTTCTCATGCTGTCAGGAGCCTCTTATTTGATGAATCTATATTGATTCCGGCAGATGGTAATGCAGGAGGAATATGGATCTTATGGAACTCAGGACAAGTGACGTTATCGCAAGTGCAGACTACTAACAGAATGGTAAATGCAGTCGCCACAATCAACAATGGGGACCCACCATTCCTCTTCTCCGCAGTCTACAACTATCCGCAGCCGAATTTGCAAATGCAGGTATGGAATCAATTAATGCATATTGCTAATACTAATTGCATGAACTGGTTGGTTATGGGTGATTTCAATAATATATTAAATGAAAATGAAAAAAAAGGTGGAAGACGTCCATCATTGAATAGAATGCAACAATTTCGAGATTGCGTAGCTAATTGTGAACTAATGGACTTAGGTTTTAGTGGCCATCCTTTTACATGGAATAACCGTCAATATGGTAGATCATTTATATGTGAAAGACTTGATCGTGCACTTGCTAATCTGTCATGGTATAATTGTTTTCCAAATACTAAAATCTATCACTTAGCTTCCAGTACTTCTGACCACAGTCCAATACTTTTAGACACACATCACTCGACCCCACCTAGAAGGAAACAGTTTCGATATGAAAAAGTATGGTCTAACCATGAATCCTTTGCTAATGTTGTAACTGAGTCGTGGGCTAGTAACGTTAACCCTAATTCTACCAATGAATTCCAAAAATTTTGTTGGATTTTCCGATCTCGAGCTAGCTGGTGGAAAAGAAATATTTATGGAAATTTGGATAGGAAAATCGAACATTTAATGAATAAAATTGAAAAAGTCACTTTTGCACTTGATAACAATTATTCGATCCAAATTCATGAGGAACTAAACAGACTCAGAAATCAACATCAAAACCTTCTTAAAGAAAAGGAAATCTATTGGAAACAACGGTCGAGAATCCTATGGCTTAAAGAAGGAGATAATAACACAAAATTCTTTCATGCATTTGCCACTAATAGAAAACGTACTAATACTATACATAGCTTAAAAATCAATAACCAATGGATTTACAACTTGGAAGATATTCAAACATCCTTCCTGGAATATTTCAAAACTATCTTCACATCCTCGAAACCTAATCCAAACATTTTTCAAAACATTTGATGTCCTCAGTTAGGTTTGGAGGAGCATATTACACTTACCAAAGATATTTCTAATAACGAAATAAAACAAGCTCTGTTCCGCATTGGCCCGGACAAGGCCCCTGGACCGGATGGTCTTAATGGGCATTTTTTCCAAACATACTGGGACATTGTGGGACCTTCAATCCAGAGAAAAATTCTTAGATTCTTTGAGTCATCGGAACTTCCTCCTTTTCTTAATGAAACCAAAATCATTCTCATTCCGAAAAATAATAACCCCTATAATATTAATCATTTTCGCCCAATAAGTTTGTGTAATGTTCCGTATAAAATCATCTCAAACATTTTGGTTAATAGAATCAGACCGTACCTTAATAAACTGATTACTCCACTCCAAAATGCTTTTGTCCCCAAACGACAAATTGGGGATAATATCATTATGGCTCATGAACTTCTCCACACTATGAAATCAAAAAAAACGAAATCATCGTTCATGGCAGTCAAAATTGATATAGAAAAAGCATATGATAAACTCGAATGGAATTTCATTAACATGGTTCTCCATAAATTAAACTTCCCAAAACCTTTCATAAAATGGATTATGGCTTGCATCACATCGGTTTCTTTTTCTCTATCCGTAAACGGACATACTTCTGAAACATGGAAACCAGAAAGAGGCCTACGACAAGGAGATCCATTATCTCCATATATTTTTATCCTTTGCCTAAATTTCCTCATTTTAAAATTTTTGGAAGGACATAAAAACTCCCGTTTTGATGCTTTGCTAATAAACAAACAGTGCCCGCCTATTCCTATTTTATGTTTTGCCGATGATTGTATCATTTTTTCAGAAACCAGTGACAAATCCCTAAATTTTATTCAAGAAACCCTAAATATTTTTGCTATTGAATCTGGGCTTAACATTTGCTGGACTAAATCCAAAATATTCTTCTCCAAAAATATCACCCAGAACAGAAAACGGGAAATCTGCCGAAAGCTTCAAATAAAAAAAGGAAACATTGGGGATAAATACCTAGGTCTTCCTATTATCATTAACCGTGTGTCCAAAACAACGTTTTTTGATATTATTTCTAAAACCCAAGCAAAAATATCGACATGGTATAACAAATTCCTATCCCATGCTGGTCGATATACTCTAATTAATCACGTTATTAATACCCTACCCAATTATACCATGAACTCTTTCAAACTTCCAGACGTTACAATTAATAAATTGAACTCTATAAATAAATCTTTTTTATGGAATTCCTCACCTAGCTCCAACAAAAAGAGCCCTATCCCATGGAATACTATTTGTCAACCAAAAATCTATGGAGGCCTTGGAATTAAAAATCTTAAACTCCTTAATAAAGCTTTCCTTTTAAAATTGGGATGGAGACTCCTTACGGATTAAACCTCCATTTGGGCCCAAATCATGAAAAGCAAATATTTTCCCAAAACCAACTTTCTGAAGCCCCCAAACCAAAAGGATATAATAGCAGCATATGGAAAAATATACACAAAACAATTGACCATATCACCAAATGTAAACTTTGGATCCTTGGAAAGGGTAATAAAATCAACGTTTGGTTTGATAAATGGATTGGAAATTTTACTATTGCAGAATACACTCATAACATCCCCAATGAACTCATAGACATTAAAGTCTCATCTCTCATTAATCCTCAAAATAGATCATGGAATCTATCTCATATAAATAAACATGTACCAGATTTCATTATAAATCGCATAACTGCTGTACATATCCCTGTTAATCCCGGAAAAGATAAATTTGTCTGGGCATTATCCAAAACTGGTATATTCACGCTTAAAAGCGCTTACACTTGGCTTCTTGATAATTCGAACCCTACACAAAATCCCACCCTCCCATGGAATGGTATATGGAAACTCCAAGTTCACCCAAGGATAAAATTTTTTATCTGGCAATCAGCTCACCAAGCCATACCAACAGCTGAATTTCTTTTTAAAAGAAAAATTTTACCAACAAATCTCTGCCCTTTATGTAAAATAGAACCGGAGACCACATCACACGTTTTCCTCTCATGCCCTTTGTTTAACCCCACTAGAATAAAAATCCCGTGGCCTAATTACACCACAGATTTTAACATATGCACATACTTATTCAGAATTGCAAAATCCCACGTTTCTTATAATCAGACTGCTATCTTATTTTGGTTAATATGGAAAGCAAGAAATGAATACATTTTCCAAAATAAACCCATAAATAACCATCATATCTGGAACATGTCATCATACTACTCCTTTCAAAATACGGAACCAAAACCTACCGCAACTACCCTAACTCTTAAATGGAAACCCCCCCCCCCCCCCCCCCCCCAACAAACTGGTTTAAACTTAACTCAGATGGCTCGTCAAATAAAACTATGGGAAGAGCAGGTATTGGTGGCATTATCCGTGATGATGCGGGAAATTTCGTCTCTGCTTTTTCTAAAAATATTGGATGTACCACAAACAATAAAGCTGAAATTTGGGCTTGCTTCTTTGGCCTCCAACAGGCAAGAAACCTTGATATTAAACAACTTGTTATAGAAACAGATTCAACTTTCTTGCTGTCATGTATTAACAGGCGGGAAGCACATCACACCAGCCACCAAACTCTCCTCAGGGATCTACAGGCACTGCTGACTGAATTCCAGGATGTCATCATCAATTTTGGCTATCGGGAAATAAATAGTGTAGCGGACGTATTAGCAAAACAAGGGGCGGAGCTTAACCTTGATGAAGCTTTATTCTATGATGAATGTCCCCCGTTTCTTACTAGCTATATATATAAAGATCAAACATCGAACTTTAATAGATGTATTACCCGTGTTTGTAATGAAACCTTTTTGTTAAATATGTAATATTAGTAGGGTCTTTTTATGTGTTCAAAAAAAAATAATAAATAGAGTAAATTACACCAACCCCCTAAAGTATGCTTTAATAACTTTAAGGTCCCTATGATATCGATAATTATACTCATAGTTAGAAACTCTAATGGAATAATTCGTTGAATATGCTATTCCGATAGAGTTCTAACGGACTATTACTTTTAGCTAGTGGTAAAGACAACATCGAGTTAGGGGTAACATGGCTCCCCCAACATTTCTTAATCACTCGTAACTCTTTGTTGTCTCCACCACTTCATGAAACTTATAGTCCGTTACAAACCTATCGGAATAACGTATCCAATGCATTATCCCGTTAGAATTTCTAACTATGTTTTAGGGAGTGAGTGTAAATATCGATACCACATGAACCTTAAAGTTATTTTAGCATACCTCAGGGGTGTGGGTGTAATTTACCCAAAAAAAAATAACTAACCCCTATCATTATCTACAACAGGGCATTATGTACCTCAGTTAGCACAACAAATACATGACTATAACAAGAAATCTTCCCATCCAATCATCAATCTTAAAGGCTTCATTGTAAGCTCACTTTCAACACTTCAAATATTTTCCACTTTTTTTTTATTATGTAATTCTTGATTAAATTTTATATATGTATATAAATTAATGCAGGTGGGAAATGCGGTAACGGATAATTACTACGACGGAATCGGAACCGTAACATACTGGTGGAGCCACTCAATGATATCGGACAAAACATACAAATTGATCCTCAAACATTGTGATTTCAAATCCGACGAAACTTCGGAGAAATGCGACGATGCCGTAAATTACGCAATGAACCACGAATTCGGAGATATTGATCAGTACAGCATTTATTCGCCGACGTGCAACGGATCGAAAAAGACTAATAATATATCGGTCACGCTTAAGAACACTCTGATTGGACAGAGATTATCGGGATACGATCCTTGTACGGAAAGCTATGCTGAGAAGTAATATAATCGGCCCGATGTCCAAAAGGCACTCCATGCAAATATTACAGGGATTTCATACAAATGGACAGCTTGCAGGTACTATATGATATGCTAGTATATACATACATATATATATTTTATTTTATTTTTCTAAATTTTTAGTTGAATTAATTAGGATTAATTATTTTTGTTTAATGAAAATGTGACAGTGATGTGCTTATAAGGAATTGGAAGGATTCGGAATCGTCGATCCTGCCTACGTACAAAAAGCTAATTGCTGCTGGCCTTAGAATATCGGTGTTCAGGTACATATATATTACATGTAAAATTATTAGAGTTTGTTTGGTTAGTCGAATATCTTTTTGTCGATCGGGCGCAAATATTTTGCTCCTATTAGCACTTATATGATCAGCTTATTGACGAATTGTTTATTATGGCTTTCAAGTATATAATTTGGCAACCAAACGAGGCCTTAGAGTTTACGATTTTGGAGCCATCTAAAATTATTAGAGTTAGTCAGAATATTTTTTTTTTGTCTAGCACAAATATTGTTCTAATTTGCTCCTATTAGATCTTATATGAGCTTATTGAGCAAATTGCTTATAATTGGAGATTTCAAGCATGTAATTTGGCAACCAAACGAGGCCTTAGAGGCTTCGAATTTGTACCCTAATTAAAAATAACATTATTTTTTTGTTCTTACAACAACATAAGGCATTAATAACATTAATAAGTTACCACTATATATTATTCAGAAAACACATGAAAAAAGGATTAATTAATTAATGATCAGTGTTATAATTTCATTAACATAAGTTATAGGGTAAATTACAAACACCCCTAGGTATGGTCAAATTACAAAAACACCCCTCTTGTTTGGATAATTACAACCACCCCCTCACTCCTCAAATTTAGTGGAATTTTCGAGATTATATGTAATATTATCACTTTTGTACCCGTTTTATCCCATTCAAACTCTAAATTATGAAGCAAGATGATCATAATATGTGATTTTTAGCTTGTATATATCAGTTTGTGGTGCATCGGAAACTGTATTTTTTACGCAAAACGAGTACAAACTAGAGCACACTTCACGGAATCTAGATGATTATGTTGAATTTGGCACCATAAAGGTGGAGGTCTAAGAAAAAATCATAGTTGAGGGGTAGATGTAATTATCTAAACAAGAGGGGGATTTTTGTAATTTGATCATACCTCAGGGGGGTGTTTGTAATTTACCCTAAGTTATATTATGTGTTATTATAATTGCAGCGGGGACACGGATTCGGTTGTCCCGGTTACCGCAACTAGGTTTTCGTTGAGCCATCTGAATCTGAAAATCAAGATTCCATGGTATCCTTGGTATTCTGCTGGCCAGGTGTATATACATTATGTTTTTTTTTTTTTTTTTTTTTTTTTTTTTTTAATGAAAAATATAATGTGGTTAATTAACTGATTTGTTATATTTATCGATAGGTCGGGGGATGGACGGAGGTTTACGAAAATTTAACATTTGCGACGATTAGAGGAGCTGGGCATGAGGTTCCTTTGTTTCAGCCAAGAAGAGCATTCATCCTATTTCAGGCATTTTTGTCTGGAAAAGAGTTACCAAAATCTTGATCATCTTGTTGTTTTAAGGAATATATATAACAATAATAAATGTAGTTGAAAACTCATATATTAAAAAGAGAAATATCCTGATTCATTTGATTTGTGTTTTATTCTCTCAATAGAGGTACCCTATTTAAAATAAGAGAATACGTCGTCTCTTTAGTTGAGGCGCATAACGTCGTGGTGTCCTGGTGCTTGAATCCGTGTAAAGTTTCTGACAATTACGTTGATTGTCTGGTCTCCATCGATTGAATAGATCGGCTAACGACGATCTTGATGGTACATTAGTTAAAATATTGACGAACATTGTGCACTCGCCAGTTATTTATAGTACAAAAACAAGACTGGTTAGGAAAAAGTATATTCACCAGTGATTTATGGTGTTCTCCGTCTCGGTGAATCGAGCAAAGATGAAGAAAAATAAGAGCTATAATTTTTTTAGAGTTTTCCTTTGCCGCGGAAGCCTGAGAAATAATTATGACTATTTCCGTAAACCAGACTCTAATTTGATCGTCGGATCGAAACCACCTTCATCATCGTCTAAACATTATTTAATTATTAAAAGAATATCATTAAAAAGAAAGAGTCCAATATGTTGCGTTGGGCTAAGGTAACCCGATTTGGGCCTTTTTCGCACCTAAATTTTATCCATGTCCACGTCACGTTGGCGCACGTGTCAACCATTTCAATTTTACAAAATAAATAATAAAATAAAGGGTAAATTACACTCACACCCCTGAGGTATGCTTAAATAACTTTAAGGTCCCTATAGTATCGATAATTACACTTACCCCCTTGAAACGTAGTTATAAGCTCTAATGGGATAATGCATTGGATATGTTATTACGATAGAGTTCTAACGGACTATTGATTTCAGGAAGTGGTGGAGGCAATAAAGAGTTATGGGTGATTTTAGAAATATTGGGGGAGCTATGTCACCCCATAACTCTATGTTATCTCCACCACTAGCTAAAAGTAATAGTCCATTAGAACCCTATCGGAATAATATATCCAATGTATTATCTCTTCTAACTACGTTTCAGGGGGTGAGTGTAATTATGGATACCACAGGAACCTTAAAATTATTTAAGCATACCTCAAGGGTGTTGGTGTAATTTATCCTAAAATAAAAAAAAAGGTGGGCATAGGCACAAGTCACAACACTCGTGCAAAAAAGGCCTGCTTAAAAATTATTTACTAAACGCAAGAACTAGGGCTTTTCTTTTCTCTCTCGAAAATCAACCCACGCCCTTCTATGAAATCTTCACTGATATAATCTGAAAATTGTGGAAGCAAAATGAGTTGGAAATTGCGACAAGGACAACAAAGAATAATCAATGGTATTTATACTGACTTTGATTTTTATTTTATCTTTAATGAATCTATTGATTGGTTGATGGAGAAGAGTTGGCCGCTGATACGATTTGGTTTTGTAGAGAAGAAACCTAAGTTGGCTGATTCAATTTGGGGAGAGATTGTTGTTGATTGAATTTGAGTTTTAGAAAAAGAAAACTCAAGGTTTGGCTGATTCGATTTGAGGAAAAAGGCGTTGATAAACAATTGGAATATGGAGTGGAGAAATAACAAATAGATATAAAATGACATTTAAATGTGAATGACGCAATTATACAGTCGCAATATCGAAATCTGCCGAAATTCTGAACGGAATACACTCTCGGAGCAAACTGCACCTAGTTTTGTATTTTGAAGAGGGGAGGTCTCTTTTTGTATATTTTCAGGGGGGAAAGTGCAAAGAGTGAATTTTTTTAAGGGGGTGAAGTGCATTTTATCCTATTACAAAACTAATGTTTTTACATTTTTAAGTTTGACCAAAAAATATAGGGGGGTATTTAGTGCAATTTCGTAATTAATGGGTGTGTATGCAACCGGTCCCATAATTCAGGGGTGCAAAATAAACTTTACCTTTTTATCTCTCTGTGTGTGTAATTTACCAATTTTACCCCTCAAAGAAAAAGAAGCATATTCCAATACAAAATTTGTATCGCTGCCAATCTGCATATTCAATACCAAGTACCTTGTAACCTGTACAAGGCTGTTTCTTCCAGAAAGTGAAATTACTTAAACACCCTCAAAGCACGGAGATGGTGGAAGAGGTAATAACTTTTTGCCTGGGAAACAAACCAGAGTGAAAAAAAAAAAAAAACAATAATAAAAAAATGTTGCAGGCCAAAAGAAAGGAAAGATGCCAGGAGGGCACAACTGTAATTTCATTAGATTACAAGAGAGAGAACATCACAGCGGCCATATGAGGACCGAAAAGCCTAAAAACAAGGTACTACCAACAACAACTGCAAAGCACCTTCTCTCTCTCTCTCTCTCTCATCATCAATCTCGTGCCAATTTCACTTTCTCTCTCTAGAAATTTAGAAAGAAAAAAAAAAGCTGATCAAGACTGTCTCTTCCTTTCTCTCTCGTCCCATTACCTACCTATCTATACTCAGAAGAAAAGAAAGAAAAAAAGAAAAAAGAAAAAGAAAGAAGACAACATAGAACTCCACGAAACAACATAGGAAGACTCCACGGCACCCCCATCTCTCTCTCTCTCTCTATATATCTCTTTCTCTCTCTTCATGGCCCAGCTGGACCAAAATTTATTTATGAGAGAAACAAAAAAGAATACAATAGAGAGAGAGAGAGAGATATGTCTTCAAATTTCCTCCAATTTAAACCAAACCCACCTCACACACACACATACAACATACAGAGCACCAATAAAGCAGATACATTAATTCCAAAAATACCCTTCTGCAACCCCCACAAAAAAAAAATTAAACCCCCCATCTTCATCATCAACTTCACTGTCTTCCAAACAACTATGTTTTCTTTAATTTTTTTATTTTATTTTTGTTTCCCCGAATTATGTGGGCTTTTTCGGTCAGATTTTTTTTATTTTCACAGAGAAAACAGGAAAGCAACGAAAGAACCTTCACACCTCACCCCCCACCCCCACCCCTCTATTTTCTCTCTCCTTTTTTCCCTGTCCTATCTCTCTCTCTCTCTCTCTCTCTCTCTCTCTACATTACATAGAAACCCCCTTTTCTTTATTGGGTTGTTCCACCTCTATTTCACATTCATATCTATCCCCATTTGCCCAGTTTCTTGTTTCCCTTTCTCTCTCTCTCCCTCTCTCTCTCTCTCTCTCTCTGCCTCACATCTAGCACTAATTATTATTATATATATAAATATTATTCAAGATCACGCCTTTTTTTTTTGTCTGTGAGAGGTGATTCTTTTTGTTTGGTGATCTGATGTCGAAGAAGGGTAAAGTTGTGATTTTTGACTCAACCCCATCTTATGGTGGTGTTCTTGATCCTAAATCCATGCTCAAGCATCAGAATCTTATGCAGGATTATCAGGATTTGCAGAAGGTATACTTTAATTTTTATTTTTATTTTTATTTTTATTTTTTTCTTCTGTTATTTGGAAGATCTGACGATTTATTTGATTTTGATTTTTTTAATTTCTGGGTTTTGCTGTTGAATGAATGATTTGATCCGATTTTGTCAATTGATTGGTCCTTCGTGATTCTGCCCTTGGGTTTCTTGAACAATTTTTTATAATATGAGCTGATTCTTAAAAAAGGTCGCCTAAATTGGCCCTTTGTCTTAAATTGATTTAATTGTTTAAGGATTCCTTTTGAAATTTGTTGTTTTGAGGCTTTCCTTAATGTTTAATTCTGATTGACTCGAGTTCTATTCCGATTGTAGAGAAGTTCTTATTTCGATTTTCTTTTGTTCGATCTATTCGAACGGCTGTGAACGATTTCTCGTTCGATGCTCGTTTAAGTTTTCAAGATTCTTGTAGTAGTGCTCGATGACTAACCGAAGCGTGATTTTGCGATTTTACCCTCTTGCAGGAAGCTGATGTCATGACAAACAAATTAGAGGCGGCTAGACAAAGGAAGCTGATTCTTGCCGCTGAAGTTCGGTATGCAGTTCGTTTTATTTACTCTAAACATTATAATGTGATTTCGTCATTAATTATATTCACAAAATGTCCGTTTATTTAAAACATATGATAAGATGTTTTAGGAGCTGGTCTTATTTTAAAGATTAAATTTGAAGGTGTTTGGATATGGAGCTTATAAGTTACTTTAGTGTAATTTCGTATGTTGAATGTTTTAGTGAATGAGCAAATAAGTTACATCTGATAACATTTTTGTTTGCATTTGACTATTTTCTATGTTCTATTTCAACATTAACATTTTCTGTTGAATTTAATTTGACCTTATTTTGAAATGAATTTGTTTAGCGTCAAACCGAAAACAACCAACTCAAAAAAAATTGTTATGAAATTTAAATACAGTAGATCATCGATATATTAATACTCATAAATTAATATCCTCGTTAAAATAATAGTTTCTTCATGTCACGACTCGATAAAAATCTATTAAATTATTAAGTCGATAATTAAATATTTCACTAAATTAATAGAATTCTGTTAATCCCGACTGTATTAATTTGTAGACATTTAACTGTAATCTCGTTTTTCCAATATATATAAAGCATTCGGTTATTAACATATACTAAACAATCTCAAATTCAATTGTTAATAAATATTTGATCTAGATACCGTGGAATCTAAGTTGTTACTAACCATATCTAATTCTACACATTTTATTTTAATTTTGAAACTTTTCAAGTATTTATTTAATTATTTATTTATAAAAGTAAACAATATTTCAATTTTACCGTAGATACCTCATCCAAACAGAATTCCAAATCACAACAAACTCCCTCTATCAGATAACTATCAAAGAGATTCAAACTAGTTCAAATACATCTCTCTCTCCCTAACTCTCTCTAACTCTCTCTCTAACTCATTCTCTCTCTCTATAAAACCCTAATCTGACTATTTTCAACTCCACCACGACTCTTAACTACTTAACCCTCAGCTGCATATACAACAACGGAGAATAACCAGCAGCAGAATATTCCGGCGGCGGAATTATCCCCAGCTGAAACTAACAGTAGTCAAGTAGTGATTCCGATGCGGCCGCATTACATTCCGGGCCATGGCAATTACGCAACGAAACCCTACCCGCCTGGATACCGGTTCGCGCCGAAAGACACAGAGCTGATTGTCGATTATCTGCTGAAGCGGATCCGAGACGAGTATATCCCCGTACCGGAAATCAGCGACGTCAATCTTTACCAGGCCAATCCTCAGACACTGGGAGGTTTGTTTCTCTTTTATTGTTTAGGGTTTTTCAACTGTTTTTCGAAGTATCCGTCGGTGAGATGAAACGCAGGATCGATATATATTCTTGGTATATTTAACACGTGCTGAAATGTTCTTACTGTTTCCTTTTCTTTTTTCTTTTTTTTTTAAGTTGAAAATTTAGATTTTTTTTTTTTTTTTTTTGTGTATTCTACATGATGTGTTACTATGGTTTCACGCGTGTGTAAAAATAGAGTCCGATTTATCGTTGAAGATGAAGATTTAACACGTGTTGAAATTTATATACATATTTTTTTCAACAAATTTGAATTTTTTTTTAAATTGAGATTTAAAAATACAGTAAATATATCATTGAAGATTTAACATGTGTTGACTTATTATTTTTTTTAATTATTATTTTGTATTATTTGGTTGAGATTTTAGATTCTGTGGGTATTGAGTTCATTCATTCACATAATATCTGAAATATTCTTGGAAGAATTTAACTTAACACATGCAAATATAATTATATCTATTTTTTTCCCCTCTTTTTTTTATTTTTTATTTTTGGATAGCTATCTATCCTAAACTTGGAGAAAATGAGTGGTATTATTTTACGCCGAGGGACCGAAAGTACAAAAACGGGTCCCGCCCTAGTCGATCTGCAGGCACCGGCTATTGGAAAGCAACTGGTTCCGATAAATCTATTTGTTCTTCCAACGGCGAAATTGTTGGTTACAAGAAATCGCTAGTCTTCTACGAAGGAAAACCGCCAGCTGGCACCAAGACTAACTGGATCATGCATGAGTACAGATCTAACGAACCCTCTCGAGCTCGACCTAGTACCGACAAACTTGACATGAGGGTTTTATTTCATTTTATTTTTTTCAATTTTCTTCACTATATATGTTTAAAATCATTTATTTAATTTTGTTTTTTTGGTGTGCAGTTGGACGATTTTGTGCTGTGCCGTGTGTACGAAAAAACGGGTGAACCGGCCGACAATCCGGTCAAGGAAAAGAGTAACGCTCGTCGTGCGAATAAGAAAGCTGTTGTGAAAGAAGTTGTTGTTGAAGAAGCTAACGATAAAAAAGACGAGCAGCCACAACCCGAAGAAGTAGCTGCCTCGGATTTGCGCGGTGATAATACTAGCCATGATGCGGCGGCAGCTCTAAACGAGGACGATCGTTTCGATTCCGAACTATACATTGCCAAATTCGATGTGTCTTCCGAAGAATATCAATTTCCGGAATTCGAACAAATACTTTCAGAAGACGTTGAATTGTACCTTGATTGGCTGCAACTCCCTAACAGCCCTGATTTTAATTCTCAGCAGGTGCACCTTGATTGGCTGCAACTCCCTAACAGCCCTGATTTTAATTCTCAGCAGGTGCATTGTAACGATATTTACGACGGGTTTCGTTTTTTTTCTTCTGACGGTGATTTGAGCTCTACTTTTAATCGGAGCATGCCAAATAAGCGGAATTTGGACAGCATGCAAAACAATGGAATTTCGGAGAGCATGCAAAATAATTGGCATCCGGGCAGCATGCCAAGTATTCCGCATCCGGGCAGCATGCCAAGTATTCCGCATCCGGGCAGCATGCCAAGTATTCCGCATCCGGGCAGCATGCCAAGTATTATGCCAAATATTCCGCATCCGGGCAGCATGCCAAATATTCCGCATCCGGGCAGCATGCCAAATCCACATTACAATTCAAACGATCATCGGACGGCTTATGCTAACCATTTTCGACAACATCGGGGGCATAACTTTGGCATGCATGCGCAGAATACGGGGAATATTGCCCCTCAATTGCCAAATATTTACGGAGAAAACCTAAACGGGAAAAATATTCAACATGGTCACTTAAGCAGCGGGGGCAACAACTTTGTTCCCCCGCCGGGGGTTGGTTCGACTACTTACAACACTGATTATCATCCGAGGAAAAAAGCTCGATCTAATAGTGGTTTGGAGTTGAGGTAGTGCTTTAGGAACTAGTAGTTAGCGTTTTCGTTTTTTCGTTTTCGGGACTTTTTTTTCTTTCTGGAGTTTGTGACAACATGTTGTTGTTGGTATATGTGATGTAACTGGGAGGTTTGAGCAAAGTTCGAACTCCATGCTCCCCATATTGTGGGGGAGAGATTAATACCATTTACCTTAGTGATTAATATTTTCAAGTATATTTATATATTGTTAGTCGAGAACTTAATAAATTATATTATGTTAGTTCGTAAAAGTTTTGAATTTCAGATTTGAAATTTTTAGAATATCGAATTGTTTTCGTATACATTGAAATGGTGGGTTTTGAATTTTCTTTTTCAGGAAAAAATATCTATGACTTATCTCTAGCTTTCGAATTTTCTCAATCTCCGACGATCTCTTATTTGATTGTTTTAGTAAGGTTTCGAGTTTTCTCGTCAATGGTAAGATACAAAAAAAATGACATGGGGACGTGGGCACGGCGAAATGGGGAAACGAACACGGGAAAAATCCTATTTTTCCGAAAAAAAATGGATATGAAAACATGGGAAAGCATATAAATATTAAAAATATAGAGGTGTGTTCATAAATTCTAAAAGATGATGTAATCTTACATTTATGCTTAACGTCAATTACATATTGCATCGGCAAATTATATATTGAAAGAATTTATAGTCCTGAATTCTATTAGTCCTGAATTCGTTTAATAGAGAGATGTTGAAAACATGCAGCGGAAATATAAAGATTAAAAGACAATACTCAGATCTAAAAAATGTTCACAAATAAAAACTTGTGAACTTGCCCTTTACAGGACGGAAAAATTATATTAAAACAGTATTCCAAGAATACAAACAGAAGATGTACGAAAACTTCTTCCTTATGAATGAATCATTCTCATGATCATTCTTACATTCAAATCTAGAAACAAAAAGAAAATATTAAAAATTCTATATTTCAAATAATGTACTCGTAAGGAGTACGTACAACAGATTCTAGAAAAATACTAAAACTCTCGTAGATAAACTTCAGCACTCGTTTTTTGTTTCCTCGAAATCTGTGCCTTTCTTGAGTCTTGAGTTTGGTATTTATAGACTTTCCAAGCTTCCAGTTCTCAGCCCATGATCTGCAAGAAAACCAACTACAAGAGCACTCAAGAAAGTGGGTTAGTGGGTTAGTACGTTAAGAAGTTAGAATAATATCCACAATTAAATCCACTAAACACTACTTAGCCCACTAAGTCATAATACTTAGCCCACTAAATCATTACTAAAATTTAGTTTGAAAGTAAGAGAGTTAAAAATAATTTTAGGGAAAATCCACGTGTTTCAAACTCCCCCTTTTTAACTTTCTGATCAAAACTAAATTTTAGCTGAAACTCCCCCTGAGACATTGCTTGAACTCCCCATGAATTTGATAATAAACAAAATATAGAAAAATCAATTCAAAACAAATTCAGCAAGATAGTCCAACACAATTTAAAAGAAAAGAAACAACCAAAGTGCAGTCATAAACAAAGGTTCAGAGGGAAAAAAAAAAAAAAACAGAACAAAATCAAATATTGTTCATAAAAATAATTAAAGTAGAATATCCAAAGACTCCTCAGTATCAGCTGCTGCTCCTCCATCACTAGCACTGGATCCACTGCTTTCCTCTGCTCCTTGAGCTTCACCCTCATTTTTTGCTCCTTCTTCATTAACACCTTCATTAACACCTTGCTCTCTGCCTCTAGCATTAAAAGGATGAGAAGTTCCTGCTTCAACTTCATGACTAGCTTTTTCTCCCCCTTTTTGATCTGAAAGAGCTTTCCGAAGCATTTCCACCATGGACTGGTGATAAGTTATCTGAGCTAGAGAGTGAGTAATCTGTTGCAACAAAAGATCTCTAGGAACAAAAACAAGAATGTCAGGAATGTTGTCAACATGAGGAGCAACACCTTCAGTACCAAGATTATTTTGACCTGATTCAATTGAGAGGAAATTATCTCCATTCCGGGGAAGATCTTGGACATGAGGAGCTTTTAGAAAATTTTGAGAAACAGTGACCATGCCAAGTGGAGTGTGAAGATATTCTGATTCATCTTGACCCAAATTTTGAGAAAGTAAAATGGAGTAGATGAGAGAAGGGTAAGGAAGATGAGTGGAGGATGAAATTTTCTGGGCAAGATGACCTATATTATTAAAGAAAAGTTTGCCAAAATCAACTGGTAATCCCATCCCCAATTTGTACGTGAGTACTGCATGAGGTTTAGTTACCACAGAGACATTTTTGGATGGAATCCAATTCATCACTGTGAGTCTGAACAAGACAGAATAAAATGCAGTGAGTTGAGAAACTTTGAATTTTCTGGGGTGAGCAGGCCAACATTTTAGACGATTGCCAGAAAGAGTCTTCCAAACCTCAGTAAAATAACCATAATTATCCTCATCAATCACAGTAGGAGTTTGTAAATGAGAGTTGATAATTTTGGGAGAAAAAAGAGAAAATGGAATTTCGCACAAAAACTTTGCCAAAGTTTGGAGAATTTTTCTTTAAAAAGGAGGTTTGTAAATTGGCATAAAATTCCTTCACAAGAGGGATCATAAGGACAGGCAACCTCAACTAGACTAAGGATTTTTCTTTAATCAAGAAAAGCAGAGATCCTGTGTTTATCAAACTCATCCTTGGAAATTTTCTTTTCCTCAATGAATTGGCAATTCATGATTTGAGGACTCAAATTTGAATCAGATTCAAAATAAAAAGTAGGACTGAAGGCATTGTTTACCTCAAAAAGAGTTGACAGATCCTTCCCATCCAAGTCTGGCTCTTCTTCCTCTGAGGATTCCTCATCTTCTGAGTCTTCAAGCTCATCTGGGATGTATGCTAGCTCAGGTGATGCAACAGGTGGGGCAGCATCTTCTTCCATCTGAGAGGAGTCCTCAGAAGAGTCATTGTCTGACTCTGAGGATGGCATTTTTTTGCGAAAGGATGCAAGGGGAATCTCCCAGCTGTCATCACTTTTCTCTGTTTCTTCAACCTGAGGAGGTGATGCATCCACTTGAACAGCTGCCTCTGCCAGAGTTTCCAGAGGGTCTGCAGGTTCAGGTACTGCAGCATCGTTGTGGACATCACCATCGGCTGGAAGAGGATTTCTAGGAGGAGATGCCATGATACAATAGATAAAGAAAAATTGCTTCTTGTGCTTTTGATTTTTGAGTGTGAATTTTCGAAAGAAGAAGCACGAAATTTATAAGCCCTAATTTTTGCTGAAAAAAAAAATGAAATGGAGAAGGTGAAGAAGTGGTGTGCGTTTTTCTTGGAGAAAGTGTGATTAAGGAGAATAAAAGTTTATTTGGCAGTTTCAGTGGACTTAGTGGAAGATAAAAGACTAACCCATGTACCCCATGACCCATATAAATAGTGATAATTCAATAATAATAATAATAGTAATAAAAATAATAACAGTAGCACTCACGAAATTTTCACAAAAATAAAAAACACATCTATTAATGATTAATAGTGTGAGAAAAAAAAAAACTTGGCTAACAGGCATAGATTTTATTATATATATATATAATAATTTTTTTTTAACTCTTATTTTCAAGTCAAACAATTCACATGGAACATGATCAAGTGTTCAGTTTGAAGGTTCCTCAGTTACTAAGATATGACTATCAAAATAGAGGAGTTTAACTTATGTGATTATAATTGTTCTCTGAATGTTTACATGAAGCATGATAACGTTTCCAGGTGAAAGACTTCCAGTTACTTATTTAGAGAATAATCTATCACAGTGAAGTCATTATTTAAAGAAGCTAAGCTTCAATAAATTATGTTGCAGCTTAAGATATTGGATGAGGTGCTGCAACATATTTCAGGACATGTTTATTGAGTACACATCCCGAGAGATTTCCTAAGTTTAGAAAACCTCTCATAATCTAATGCCTTTGTAAAGATGTCAGCCAGCTGATCTTCTGTAGGAATGTACTTTAAGCACACTATATTTTTCTCAACTATATCATGAATAAAATGATGTTTAATATCTATGTGTTTAGTTCGTGAGTGTTGAACAGGATTTTTTGAAATATCAATAGCACTTGAATTATCACAATATATGGTCAGGGTGTCACTGGTTGACCCATAATCTCCCAACATTTGTTTCATCCAAACTAGTTGACCACAACATCCTCCAGCAGCTACATGTTATGATTCTGTTGTTGAAAGTGATACACAATTTTGTTTTCTACTAAACCATGAAACCGGATTATTCCCCAAAAAGAAACATGCACCTGAAGTGCTTTTTCTGTCACTAATATCCCCAGCCCAATCTGAATCACTAAAACCTATCAAATTAGTATTAGTGTCTTTGAAAAATTGAATACCTAAGTCTACTATACCTACAAAATACCTAATAATCCTCTTCACAGCTTTAAGATGAGTGACTTTGGGATTAGCTTGATACCTGGCACACACACAAACACTAAACATAATATCAGGTCTGCTTGCTGTTAGATACAGAAGGCTTCCAATCATGCTTCTGTATAGGGTGCTGTCAACATCTTCAGCAACATCATCCTTGGACAGTTTTTGACTTGAACCCATTGGAGTTTTCATGTGCTTGGCTGACTCCAACTCAAACCTTTTGACCATATTGAGAGCATATTTCTTTTGATTTACAAAAATTTCTTCACATGTCTGTTTGATTTGGAGTCCTAAGAAGTAGTTCAACTCTCCTATCATGCTCATTTCAAAAGTATGAGACATAGAATCTACAAAAGACTGTAAAAGGTTAGCACAAGTAGAACCAAAAACAATATCATCAACATATATATGTACAATAATGATATGGTTATTTGTTCTTCTAACAAATAGAGTTATGTCTGCCTCTCCTCTGTCAAACTGTATTTCAAGTAAGAAGACAGTGAGTCTTTGATACCAAGCTCTATGAGCTTGTTTAAGACCATACAGAGCCTTCTTAAGCTTGAAAACATGATTAGGCTTGGCAGAATCTTCAAAACCCTTGGGCTGCTCTACATATGCTTCTTCATTTAAAACACCATTCAGAAATGCACTTTTGATATCCATCTGATACAATTTGATTTTAAGAAAACAGGCTATAGCAAGAAGTAACCTAATAGATTCAATTCTAGCTACTGGAGCAAAGGTTTCATCAAAGTCTATACCCTCAATCTGAGTATAACCTTGTGCTACTAACCTAGTCTTATTTCTGACCACTGTACCTTTTTCATCAGTTTTGTTTTTGAAGATCCACTTAGTTCCTATCACATTTACATGACTTGGTCTGGGAACTAAGAACCAAACATCATTTCTGGTGAACTGATTCAGTTCTTCATGCATTGCATTGATCCAGAATTCATCCTTCAGAGCTTCTGCAATATTCTTTGGTTCAACTGAAGACACAAAGCAAGTAGTTCCAGTTAGTGCACATTCAGAAGATAAATTTGCAAATCTTACCATATCTCTGTAATTTACTCTCTCTTTTCTTCTGGTCCTTATCCCATCAAAGATATCTCCCACAATTTGAGTAGGGGGTGATTTTTCTGGATTCTACTTGATGGTTCCTTTCTGCAGACATCATAGGTTGGCTGCATTTCAGCTTCTGTGCTCTCTGTAGGATGTATTGAGTCAGATGTGGTAACACTTGGCTCAACACCCTCTTCTCTTGAAACTGGACTGTTTATATCTGGAGCATTTGTGGCAGTAGTGTCTCCTCCGGTTGTTTCTCCTTCAGCAATCAGGTCATCAACTTCATCTTCAGTTCTTTTACTGCGAAGATCAGCAAAGTCATCAAATACCATATTTACATATTCAATAATGGTTCGAGTTCTTAAGTTAAATACTCTATAAGCATGACTGTTATTAGAGTATCCCATAAACAAACTCAAATCACTTTTTGAATCAAATTTAGCTAGATGATCTCTATCATTTAGGACATATCAGACACATCCAAACACATGCATGTATTCTAGATTAGGTTTCTTACCATATAGAATTTCATATGAAGTCATCATGGACCCTAATCTTAGATACACACGATTTGAGATGTGACAGGCTGTGTTGACAGCCTCAGCCCAAAACCTTTTAGACAGATTTTTTGCACTCATCATTACCCTAGCCATCTCCTGGATAGTTCTGTTTTTTCTTTCAGCAATAAAATTTTGCTGAGGAGTTTTTGGAGCAGAAAATTCATGTTTTATGCCCTTTTTATTACAAAAAACAAGAAATAAAGCATTCTCAAATTCTTTTCCATGATCAGACCTTATTCTACGAATAGAAACTTGAAATTGAGTTCTAACAAACCTGTACAAATTTCTGAAAACTTCAAAAGTATCAGACTTTTCTCTTAAAAAATACACCCAAGTATATCTTGAAAAATCATCAACACACACAAACACATATTTTTTACCACCTAAACTTTCTACCTCTATAGGACCCATAAGATCCATATGTACAAGTTCAAAACAAATGGTGGTACCAACGTATTGTAACACTTTGTGTGGCACTCTAGTTTGCTTTCCCTTCTGGCACATTCCGCATATAGGAATGACCTTGATCTTAAGATCTGGAATTCCTCTTATGGCATTGTACTTGTTGAGCAGCTTCAGATTTTTTAAGTTTGTGTGCCCTAGTTTCTGGTGCCACAGCTCTACTTCGCTTACTCTTGAGCTCTTGCATGAGATGGTATCACCTGTTTGATAACAATTATCCATTGACCTAGAACTGATGAGATTTGACCCCAATCCTTCAACATGTAAGACATTTGAAAGTTTTGGAAGTCCCTCAATATTGAATGTTCCACATCCAACCACTTTGCATTTAGCTTCTCCACTATAGGTTACACGTCCACCATTGAGTGTATGGTAGTTTGATAGAAACTCTTTAGTTCCAGTCATGTGCCTAGAGCATCCACTATCAAAGTACCATGAACCTAAAATGTTAGCATTTAAAGAAGTGTATACTGCTTTGCACATAAGTTTACCTTTGGGAGTCCATATCCTACACTCATTTTTGGTAAATTCTACATTTTTCTTGGAGGTGTTTCTTGGAGTGATGTGACTCATCCTGTACAACATTTTGTCACTACTTAGTTTCTCACAAAATGGACGAATATGTCCTGGTGAGAAACAGTAATGACAAATGTATCCCCTTATTCTGGACTCTGGAGTGGTGACTGTGGAATTTCTGCATTCTTTTCCATTTGAGCCCTTCTCTTTTACAAAGATAATTTCCTTCTTCTTTACAGGCTTGGGTTTCTTCACTTGTTTTTTGAACCCTAGACCTTCATTTTTGTTGTACTTTTCCAGTGACATAATCTCTTCGAGTTTAGTTGTGCCGGTATTCATCCTCTTGATTGCTAGAGTTGCTTCTTTGAGTTCATCTTTCACCTTTGCCAGTTCAAGATACTTCTTGGTGATACCAACCTCCAAACGTGTGATTGTTTCTTTAAGGAAAGAATTTTCCTTGTTGGCTGCATCTAGAGCTTGAGTCTTCTTCTCCAAGTCGCTGAACAGTTTCTTACACATTTCTTCCTCATTTCTAACTGCTTATTTACTGGATTCTGCTGCATTCAAAGAAACAGAGTTTAAACACGTATAATGATTATCATCTAACTCAGAAATTTCAGTTATTGAAAGTGTTTCGGAAGAATTTTCAGTGATATATCTGACAGAAAGAGCATGTTTAGTGGATTGTTGCTCCTCTGTTTGTTCAGGTTGCTCTTCCTCATCATCACTGACAGCACAAATCAGATTCATTCCTCTTCTTCTCAAGGTATTTGCACATTCATTAGCATAATGTCCAAATCCTGAACAAGCCCTGCATTTAATATGATCCAAGTTAGGTGGTTCAGAATTTGAACGAATAAACGGATAATTTTTTAAAGTGTTTTGAGAAGATGTTTGAGGAAATGTTCTCTGTGGAATAGATCTGTTCCGCGGCTGAGTTTGTCGATTTTGTGGAGAGCCATCTGGAAATAACTATCTGGGCTTGATTCCACTTCGTATGTATGCCCTATTGAATTTCTGAATCTGAAATGCCACATTGTTGAGACATTCCTCTGCATCATCATCATACTCCGGAGCAACTTCTTCCTTCTCTAATTCTGCCTGGAGTGCATTTGAGATAGCCTTACCTTTCTCCTTTCTTTGATCTTCAAAGTTCTTCTCTCTAGACTTTAAACTACCAATTAAGTCGTCCAGCCGTAGAGATGATGTGTCTTTGGCCTCCTCAATAGCAGTAACTGTCATGCTAAATCTTTCTAGAAGAGTTCTCAATACCTTATTCACCAGTGTCTCGTTGCTCAAGGGACCACCTAAGGATTGAAATTCATTAGCTAAATCAATCAATTTCTCATTGTACTGAGAAATTGTTTCAGTTTCTTCCATTCTCAGTCTCTCAAATTTGGAAGAGAGTAATCTGAGCTTAGTTCTTCTGACACTATCTGATCCTTTACAATGTAGCTGAAGAACCTCCCAAGCATCCTTTGCAGAAGTGCACACAGAGATCAATTTAAACATTGCTAGATCTACTGAATTAAAGATTGCATTTAACGCCTTTGAGTTTTGATTAGCATTTGATAGATCGTCTGTTGTCCACCGTAATTCTGGTGTTGGAAATACATTCCAATCCGCATCTGTTATAGTTGGTGGCTTCCATCCAGTAAGAATAGATCTCTAGGCTCTCTCATCAATGGCTTTGATGTACGCCCTCATCTTCACTTTCCAGTAGGTGTAGTTTGTGCCATCAAGTACAGGAGGTCGCATAGAAGCAGTCATCTGAGTATCCATCACGAATTCGTTTCTGAAAAAGAAATAGAAACAAACACTTAGTATACGTCAAGTGTTGGCTCTTGATGCCAATTGAAAGAATTTATGGTCTTGAATTCGTTTAATACAGAGATGTTATCTTAAGTGTTATGACACTTGAGAAAACATGCAGCGGAAATATAAAGATAAAAAGACAATACTCATATCTAAAAAATGTTCACAAGTAAAAACTTGTGAACTTGCCCTTTACAGGACGGAAAAACTATATTAAAACAGTATTCCAAGAATACAAACAGAAGATGTACGAAAACTTCTTCCTTATGAATGAATCATTCTCATGATCATTCTTACATTCAAATCTAGAAACAAAAAGAGAAATATTAAAAATTCTAGATTTCAAATAATGTACTCGTAAGGAGTACGTACAACAGATTCTAGAAACACACTAAAACTCTCGTAGGTAAACTTCAGCACTCGTTTTTTGTTTCCTCGAAATCTGTGCCTTTCTTGAGTCTTGAGTTTGGTATTTATAGACTTTCCAAGTTTCCACTTCTCAGCCCATGATCTGCAAGAAAACCAACTACAAGAGCACTCAAGAAAGTGGGTTAGTGGGTTAGTTAAAAAGTTAGAATAATATCCACAATTAAATCCACTAAGCACTACTTAGCCCCCTAAGTCATAATACTTAGCCTACTAAATCATTACTAAAATTTAGTTTGAAAGTAAGAGAGTTAAAAACACTTTTATGGAAAATCCACGTGTTTCATATATAATTTACAAGTTCCAATCAGTATTATTATTCAACAAATTATAGACGGTGTTATAAAAAGAGACTAAATTCTGAACGGATCAACCGATATTTAATATAGATCGGATTTCACTAATAAATCACACTAATTATAATTAATCACGCTAAATTATAATTAGTGTTATATTTAATATAGATCGGATTCCACTAATAAATCACGCTGAGGTTTTCTTTTTTCCTTTTTCTTTTTTTTTCAATTATTAGAATTGTAATTATATTTTTATTTAAACTATCCACGTGTCAATCATCCTATGCCATCCAATTTTTCTATTAAAATAGACCATTCGGTCTAAATTTGCACGCTTATAAAGAATATTAGAACACCACAAGAAACGAAAATTAAAGAGAAATAAGATTTTCAAGCGTAATTCCAAGTCGATCTCTATGTAAAAGATGTTTTAGATTTTCTCTTGGGTGGAAATGCACTTATGTTTTTTCATTATTATACAAACATGTTTTTTGCGTTTCGGAAACATTTCTTTTGGGTTGAAATGTATTTTTTCCATTACGATCAGAAACGTCCTCAAAACTTCCAGGTAATTATAAAAACGGCCCTGAAACGTATCCAAAGCGCAAATAACACGTTTGTACAGAAGTTTCCGTGCATCATAGTGTTGTCACAACATTATTGGTTTTCTTATATATCAAAAATTAGAAAACATGTCAAAAATATTAAACATATTTTAATAATCTGTCTATCTTCTTACACATATATAGTACATTGGACCCCACATCCCATATATCAGAGGAGATTAAACTTTTGAATCTAACTTCAATTCTTCATACACATATGCACTTATAGTTATAACTGTATATATGGACCATCTCTCTCTCTCTCTCTCTCTCTCTCTCTCTCTCTCTCTCTTACACACACACACACACACCAGTGATGGGAAAGAATAAGGTCCACATTTTTTCAGACCAGACTTTAATTTAAGAAGAGAATTAATATGTAATAGTTGAAGGGTGTACAGATCACTTGTAATTGTATATATACATCACTATTACAACCCTATCATTGTTTACATCATTTATTAGTATTATTATTTTATTATTATTATTTTCATAACTACTACTATTGCATTAGTTTCAGAGTTTCCTAAGTTTATAAAAAGATTGCTACATTTTATTTATAAAAAAAAAAAAACCAAAAGCTACTATAGCAAATTCAATGGCATTATTAGAAAGAGTTGTTTTATTTTGCTTCATTTTCTCCCTCACTACAAACACTTTTGCACTACCTAATAAAGAACAAGAATCTGACCGGATTTCGAAGCTTCCGGGGCAGCCTCCGGTGAACTTCCGGCAGTATTCTGGGTATGTTACGGTGAACGAAGAACACGGGCGGGCGCTTTTTTATTGGTTGACTGAGGCCACAAGCAATGTTGCAAAGAGAAGGCCTCTTGTTCTTTGGCTCAATGGAGGTTAGTACTCTTTAATTTGATTATTTAATAATTTTCCCTATATTTCTTTTTTATTTTCTTACACTGTGTAAGAAAAGAAAGTAAGTCCATGACCAATAGATATAATTTCTCATCATGTTTATGTATATTAATTATAAAATAAAAGGTTCATTTTTCCATAATTTTATTGTGGAAAAGTTTATTCAACTAAAAAAACGTCAAATAAAGGGCAAATTGCACATCACCCCTTATAAATTTCTAATATTCGCACTTTACCTCCTCAAAATTTAAAAAAGTGAATGACTCACTTCAAAATGTTATTCTTATTGCATATTACCCCAATAGAAAAATTCCGATGGATTATATTCATGATGGGAATATAATTGAGTGTTTTTGTTGCACGAACCCCATTAGATGTTCTTTTTTGTTGTGCGTTGCCCATTCAAAACACTATTTTTCTGCACATTGACCCTTTAAAATGTTATTTTTATTGCACGATACCCACCGAAAATTGTCTTCTGGGGTAAAATGAAACCAAAACAATACTTCGAGGGGGGTTTATCCCTTTTTTGAATATTTAGAGAAGAGAGTGCGAAAAATGAATAATTTATAGAGGGTTAAGTGCATTTTGTCCTAAAATAGATTAATCTAACTAATTAGTGGGATTTGCGGCAATTTCTTGTACCATAGGCGAAATCCCTTGCCTTAAGCCCGATCGTTTGGTGGCAGTTTCTTGTATTTTCTTGAATTCATAACAAAGTGAACATTACTAGTCGTCGTACCTAATAATCCGCGCGTGACCCCACTCTCCCCTTTTAGGCCATTAATACAAGGCAACTCCATCTACCATCAGCGCACGTTAGCAAAAGCCTGAGGGGTGTTGCATAAAATGCGCTTGTGTCAACTTCACAGGCAAAAAAAGGCCGGCTTCTGTTTTCGATCTCGTGAATACTGTGTGTCGTGTGTGTGTATTTTTGTGCACGTAAATTCTGCTTCTACATCTTATTCTTTTTTTGTTTATTCTTTTTGCCTTTAAAAGTGAACAGAAAAAGTAAGGCCAGAAAATTAGTAAAATACAAAAAAAAATGTGCACTGGCGCCTATGGCTTTTCGTCTCTACTTGTTTGTTCAAACAGTGACATATATACATAATCACAATTAAAATAAGTTTCTATTTTTTTTTTATATATATCTATAATGCTGCTGGCTGTTATATAACATAAACACGAATATTCATTTGGTCTCGCTCTGATAACATGTTGAATAACCATCTCAACCAAAAGTTTAAGATGTTAGTTGAATGTATCATTTAATATTAATATCTCTAGTAAATTATGTCGAGCTTGTCACACGTGGTCTGTCTAGTGTGATTTACGTCGTCTCTCGTACAGTTTGCAAACTATTATACGAGAGTAGGTTTGACGATGAATCTTATAGTAATTAAACAATATAACTCCAGCACGCGTGTTTCAGGGGATCATACTGGTTGGTGGTAACATGGCTGATGAGCTATTAATTATTTGAAATTTAATGGAGCCAATATATAATTATTATTATACTATACCTTTCTTTTTTAAACATTAAAATTAAATAAATAAGCAATGTCAAATTTGGGATGTCTAATACTTTTCTAAATGTGGTATTATATCACCGTTAACTAGTTGAAAATGAATTAGTTGAGGAAAAAACTAGAGTAAATTACGGTCAACTGAGGTAAGATTAAATTACGAAAAAACACGTCATGTTTAGATAATTATAATTATCCTCTCAATTATGAATCTTCTTACATGTTCACCCTTCTGGTGTCAAATTCAACATAATCTCTTCTAGATTCCATGGAATGTTCTCTACTTGTCCCCATTTTGCGCAAAAATGCAATTTCTGATGGACCACAATCTAATATACAAGTCAAAAAACACATCTTATGATCATCTTGCTTCAAAATGTGGATCTCGAATGGGATGAAACGAGTAAAAACTGGAGAAATTTCTACATAATATAGAAGATTTCACTACATTTAACACCACAATAGTGGACGTGTAAGAAGATTCATAGTTGAGGGAGGTTAGACACGGCCACGGGCCGGTTTTGGGCCCGGAACCGGCCCGTTGACGGCCCAAACCGGCCCGTTGACCGTGTGAACCGGCCCGTCCTACCCGGGACGGGCCCGGTTCTTAGATTTGGTGAACCATGAACCGCCGGGCCGGCCCGGCGGTTCACCCGGATTTAAAAAAAAAAAAAAAAAAAAAAAAAAAAAAAAAAAAATTCAAAAAAATTCAAAAAAAAGTGAATAACGGCCGGTTCACCCGGTGAACCGGCCCGAACCGGCCGTTATTTTGAATTTTTTTGAATTTTTTTTCCCCCCCAATTTTTCCTATAAATACCCTCACACCCCAATTTTGCTTTTTTTTGAATTTTTTTTGCCCCCAAACCCCCCAATTTTTCCTATAAATACCCTCACACCCCAATTTTTCCTATAATTTACTTATTCATCAAATATTTCAAACTTGTGCTTCTAAATTGACTTTTCATTTATTTCCTTTTCCTTTATGTATTTAAAAGTATTTCTTTTAATTTACTTATTCATTAAATATTTCAAAAAAAAAAAAAAAAAAATTCAAAATTTCCGGGCCGACCCGGAACCGGCCCGGATAGGCCCGTGAACCGGCCCGGTGAACCGTGCACGCCACGGGCCGGTTCCGGTTCCGGAAAATGTGAACCGTGAACCGGTCCGAACCGGCCCGTGGCCGTGTCTAAGGGAGGTGGTTGTAATTACCCAAACATGAAGGATTTTTTTTCATAATTGACCCCTCAATTACTTCTTTTTTTCATAATTGACCCCTCAATTACTTCACCATGTGCGCATATATTAAAAGTTGCTACAAAATTAACATAAATCAAATGAAATAATTCCACAACAAAAGAATAAATTAATCAAACTTAAGGTAATTAATTAATTATTTTAATTTTTAATTTGCAGGACCAGGATGTTCATCAGTTGCATATGGAGCTTCTGAAGAAATAGGACCATTTCGTATCAACAAAACTTCATCTCTCTACTTGAACAAATACTCTTGGAATAGAGGTATGTCAATACACATGCATGTCACGTGCGTGTATATTAATTTATTAATAATGATTTAACTCGCACACATGAAATAAAAGGGGTAAATTACAAGCGCCCCTGAAGTAAAGTCTATTTACAAAAAGAGCCCCTCATTTTCGAATAATTACATCCATCACCTTGAAATTTGTAAATGTCTTACGTTAACACCTTTTTGTACGGGTGAATGTAAGAAATTTACAAATTGTAGGGGGTTGAATGTAAATTTTCAAACAATATGGAATTTTTATAATTACACTTTACCTCAGGAAGGTGGTTGTAATTTACCCAAATAAAAATAGAAAATCATGCAATGTCAATTACAATAGGCGAAATTTAATTTTCTTTTTTTCATGCTTAAAATCATATTACAGTGGCGAATATTCTTTTCCTCGAATCACCGGCTGGCGTCGGTTACTCTTACACGAACACAAGTTCTAATCTCAAGGATTCTGGGGACAAAAGGACAGGTATATATATATATGTATATATATATATATATATGTATATATATATATATATGTATATATATATATATATATGTATATATATATATATATATATATATATATATATATATATATATATATATATATATATATATATATATATATATATATATATATATATATATATATGTATATATATATATGTTAGAAACATTATAATAAAGTTGAAGCAATTAGTAATAATTAATTAGCTAAGTAGAATTTTGGGTTCACACAGCTAAGGATGCTCTGGTTTTCCTCATAAAATGGTTGTCAAGATTCCCACAGTACAAATATAGAGATTTCTACATCTCTGGAGAGAGTTATGCAGGTACTAACAAATAAATATATTGTTGCCAAATTTTTATCATTTTTTTTCTTTTTGTATATTATAATATAAATAGGGTAAATTACAATCAACCTCGTGAGGAATGTTATAATAACTTGGGTAAATTACACCTACATCCTTCAAATATGCTAAGATAAATTTAAGGTCATTGTAGTATCGATAATTACCATCACCCCATGAAATATTGTTATAAACCCTAACAAAATAATGCATTGAATAAGTTATTCCGTTAGGATTCCGACGGACCATTAGTTTCAGGAGGCAATAGTGTGAATTAACCACATAGAGCTAGGGGTGACACGACTCTCCTAACATTCTTAAATCATTATTATTTTATATAAAATTTATAAATTTTCGTCTATGGTAGCATCAACTGCCACGCGAGAAAAAATATAGTGCATAACAGTCCTCAGAACACGAAATTTTGGCTCCAATAATTGTTTCAGGAGTGTGGTTGTAATTACCAATACCTCGGAGATCTTAAAATTATTTTAACATACTTCAGAGGTGTAGATGTAATTTATTCTAACAACTTTAAGATACATGTGGTATTGATAATTAAAAATACCCCTGAAACTAATTAAACGTTAGCGTCTGGGGGTTGGTCATAATAACGAATACTACATAAACATTAGAGTTATTATATATCATACATTATAGGGTAAATGTAGGGGTGCAAGTTGGAACGGAAATTCCGATTTCCGCCGGTTCCGATCCGAAAAGTTCCGATTTTGGAACAATTTTTTTCATTCCGATTTCCGAAATTCCGATTTCCGATTTTTTCCGACTTTTTTGGATTGGAATTGGAATTATATAAAAAAAAATTGGAATTTCCGATTTCCGATCCGATTATTTCCGAAATTAATTCCGAAAAAATTCCGATTTTTTTCCGAAAAAAATCCGATTTTTTTCCAAAAAATACATCTTTGAGTAATATATATATATATATATATATATATATATATATATATATATATATATATATATATATATATATATATATATATATATATATATATATATATATATATATTATACTTATTTTAAATTATTTAGTTGTATTTATTCTTTATGGGCCATGTCACCTAAAAAAGCCCTAGTTTATTTTATGTAAAACCCTAGTTTTACGTTTATTATTTCTTGTGCAAAGTCAAAGAGTCATAATTTCTGCCATAAGTCAAAAATCACAATTCACAACTCATAATTTTTATTTTTAGCAAATTATGAAATTTTCAGCGAAGTTTTGAAATTTTAATACTTATGTCATTTCCGAAAATTTTCCGAAATTCCGAAATTTCCGGGCCTTTTGGAATTGGAATGAATTTTTAGATTCCGAAAATTTTGGAATTGGAATTGGAATTGATTTTGTACTTCCGAATTTTTTTGGAAATATTCCGAAAAGGCTAATTCCGATCCGATCCTTCCGACTTTCAGCCCTAGGTAAATGTAACATTGTGATTCTATTGTAACATTTTCATTAATATTACTGTTTTGACTGTTAAATTATTGTCTCCAATAGTAATTTAACTTTCGGAGACAGTAATTTAACTGTTTGAGACAGTAACTTTACTGTATTAATTAATTTTATCGTCTTGGTCTGCAATTTTGCAGTCTTCGACCGTAATATTATTGTCACATTCAATAATATTACTGTTTGTGACAATAATATTAGTAATATTACTGTTTGAGATAGTAATATTAGAAATATTATAGTTTTGGTATTCAATATCACTATCTAAGACAATAATTTTATTGTTAACACAATAATTTAGAGAGAAAAATAAAGTTTTAAAAAAAAAAGTTAACACCGGAGACTGGCAGCCAACGGTGGTTGACCGATCAAAAAAAATTTCAGAAAAAAAATATGTCAACGCCGGACTCTAGCTGGAAAAAAAATTCAGAAAAAGAAGAAGTTATTTTTTCAAAAAAAATAGAAAATAGGGGTTAATGTGATATATTTGTTCAAATCTGGGCCAATGTGTAATATTGAAGAAGTTAGAATGTAATGGATGTAATTAATAAAAAAATTATTATGGAGGGTATTTTAGACAAAAGACATGGGAATGAGTTTATTTGCAAGACTGTTTTTTGTCTGGACCTATGTGCATTTAAGTCTCTTGTCATGAGTCTATTTGTCATTCACCCTTTTTTAATTAATATCCAAAAATATTAATTACTTTATATTCCCTATGGCATTCGTAATTACAATCACCCCTGATCTCAGTATTTCTAATATTCCATTAATTTTACGGGTTATAACTATCAATGCCACCAGGGACCTTAAAGTTGTTATAATAAACATAAGGGGGTTAGATGTAATTTATCCTATAAATAATAATAAATAGGGTAAATTACACCCACACTCCTAAGGTATATTTTAATAACTTTAAGGTCCCTGTGATATCGATAATTACATTCATCCTTCTGAAATATAGTTAGAAACTCTAATGGGATAATTCATTGGATACGTTATTCCGATAGAGTTTTAACGGACTATTACTTTTAGCTAATGGTAAAGACAACATGACATGGCTCCCCCAACATTTCTTAAGTCACCCAGAGTTCTTTGTTGTCTCCACCAGTTCATGAAACTTATAGTCCGTTAGAAACCTATCGGAATAACGTATCCAATGCATTATTCCGTTAGAATTTCTAACTATATTTCAGGGGTGAGTGTAAACATCGATACCACTGAGACCTTAAAGTTATTTTAGCATACCTCAGGAGTGTGGGTGTAATTTACCCCAATAAATAACTAACCCCTATCATTATCTACATCAGGGCATTATGTACCTCAGTTAGCACAGCAAATAAATGACTATAACAAGAAATCTTCCCATCCAATCATCAATCTTAAAGGCTTCATTGTAAGCTCACTCTCAACACTTCAAATATTTTCCACTTTTTTTTTATTATGTAATTCTTGATTAAATTTTATGTATGTATATAAATTAATGCAGTTGGGAAATGCGGTAACGGATAATTACTACGACGGAATCGGAACCGTAACATACTGGTGGAGCCACTCAATGATATCGGACAAAACATACAAATTGATCCTCAAACATTGCGATTTCAAATCCGGCGAAACTTCGGAGAAATGCGACGATGCCGTAAATTACGCAATGAACCACGAATTCGGAGATATTGATCAGTACAGCATTTATTCGCCGACGTGCAAGGGATCGAAAAAGACTAATAATATATCGGTCACGCTTAAGAACACTCTGATTGGACAGAGATTATCGGGATACGATCCTTGTACGGAAAGCTATGCTGAGAAGTACTATAATCGGCCCGATGTTCAAAAGGCACTCCATGCAAATATTACAGGGATTTCATACAAATGGACAGCTTGCAGGTACTATATGATATGCTAGTATATACATACATATATATATTTTATTTTATTTTTCTAAATTTTTAGTTGAATTAATTAGGATTAATTACTTTTTTTAATGAAAATGTGACAGTGATGTGCTTATAAGGAATTGGAAGGATTCGGAATCGTCGATCCTGCCTACGTACAAAAAGCTAATTGCTGCTGGCCTTAGAATATGGGTGTTCAGGTACATATATATTACATGTTAAATTATTGGAGTTTGTTTGGTTAGTTGAATAATTTTTTTGTCGATCGGGCGCAAATATTTTGCTCCTATTAGCACATATATGATCAGCTTATTGACGAATTGTTTATTATATATGGCTTTCAAGTTATAATCTGGCAACCAAACGAGGCCTTAGAGTTTACGATTTTGGAGCCATCTAAAATTACTAGAGTTAGTCAGAATATTTTTTTTTGTCTAGCACAAATATTGTTTTAATTTGCTCCTGTTAGATCTTATATGAGCTTATTGAGCAAATTGCTTATAATTGGAGATTTCAAGTATGTAATTTGGCAACCAAACGAGGCCTCAGAGGCTTCGATTTTGTACCCTAATTAAAAATAACATTATTTTTTTTGTTCTTACAACAACATAAGCCATTAATAACATTAATAAGTTACTACTATATTTTATCAGAAAATACATAAAAAAAAGGATTAATTAATTAATGATCAGTGTTATAATTTTCATTAACAAATTATATATGTGTTATTATAATTGCAGCGGGGGACATGGATTCGGTTGTCCCGGTTACAGCAACTAGGTTTTCGTTGAGCCATCTAAATCTGAAAATCAAGATTCCATGGTATCCTTGGTATTCTGCTGGCCAGGTATATATATATATATATATATATATATATATATATATATACACACTATATATGTATGAATTTGCATGTTTTTTTTTTAAATGAAGAATATAATGTGGTTAATTAACTCATTTGAATATCCATTTTTTAATTAAGTGTCCTTGTCATGGACCTATTTGCCATTTGCCGTTAAAAAAATCAGAGGAAAAAAAGAGTCAAATATATGACGCAATGAAAAGAAACACAATTGCATTGGGCTAAGGTAACCCGATTTGGGCACAAATCCATCAAGGTTTGGGCCTTTTGGTCAGTTTCCATATTTCTAGAATAACCCATTTTTGCACCTAAATTTTATCCATGTCCACGTCACATTGGCACACGTGTCAACCATTAAATTTTACAAAATAAATAATAAATAAAAAGGCACACTCGTGCAAAAAAGGCCACCACATGCCGATACCCCCATCCATCAAATAGCTACAGCCAACCCACCCATCTCAGTTGTGTTACTATTAAGTATTAATGTTGGAAATTAAGTATTTAAATTATAGTATTATTTTAATTTAATCATATTAAAATGTCACACTTGTATTTTCCACGTCAGATCGTTGATAAATTTACAAGATTTGCTAGAATGGTGGGTACTATGAACAGATAATTCCAGAAGTTAGGCATTAATAGTAGAGAAAGAAACATATTCTTAGCATGCACCTCTTTTTATATAGGCCAAATTTCACTTTGCACCCCTGAATCTCGGGTGTATCGCAAACACGCCCCTCGATTATTAAATGTATTAAATACCTCCTATTTTTTGCATTATGTTTAAATATGTCTGTTGATTTTCTTATCACTAACAGTTATTATTTGCATTTACCTCTTTTCTTATCTTTTTACTCCTCCGTTGGCTATATACATTGTACAAGGGCTGGAAGCTTAAATGTGCTTTATTTTATTTTTTTTCTAAATTTTTTTTTATTTGAAATTAGTTTTTTATCCTTATTTTTTTCTTCTTAATTTCATTATAATGTTCAGTGACAGCTCTCGTTGTCATTAACAAGTAGTTTGAGTTCAATTTTACATGACATTCTAAACCAAATGTCCAAACTGCATTAGTAATTTCTTTGATTAAATCAAATATCTTAAAATAGAAAATCAAATCAGAATAAACATCTTTCAATGTAAGTCAAACCCCTAATATATTCAAATTCCGCCATTCATTATGAATTTTAATTACAGAAAATTGACCTGCCATTATAACCTACAAAAAGATATGCTCAAGTTAAAAAAATATATTAAAATAAGCTAAACAATTGCTTAAGAAGTTATCGGAGTACTGTTTGCAAGATGTAAGAAGTTATCGGAGTACTGTTTGCAAGATGAGTTAAAATGAAGGAGATAGTTTACTTTGTATTTCTTATTCTCATTTAATATTTCTTAGCACTAAAGTTACATGTGTTTTCCATAAACTAAAATTTGGGGTAAGATTATAATTGCACAAACAAACCATTACAAAATAATGTGTTTACATTATTTCAAGTTTGACCAGAAAACGTAGGGGGTATTTAGTATGTTTCGTAATATATGGGTCTGTATGCAACATACCCCTAATTAAGGGGTGCAAAGTAAACTTTGCCCTTTTATATATATATTATAATATAATATGATTTACCAATTTGACCCCTCAAGAAAAAGAAGTATACCCCAATACAAAAAGTCTGTATCTCTGGCCAATCTGCATATTCAATACCAAGTACCTTGGTAGCCTGTACAAGGCTGTTTCTTCCAGAAAGTGAAATTACTTAAACACCCTCAACCACGGAGATGGAATGGAAGAGGTAACTTTTTGCCTGGGAAACAAACCAAAGTAAAAAAAAAAATTGCAGGCCAAAAACAATGAAAGATGCCAGGAGGGCACAACCGTAATTTCATCTCAAAGTGACATTAGAATACAGGTGGGAGAGAGAGAGAGAACATCAAAGCGGCCATATGAGGACCAAAAGCCTAAAAACAAGGTACTACCAACAACAACTGCAAAGCACCTTCTCTCTCTCTCTCATCATCAATCTCGTGCCAATTTCCCCCATTTCACTTTCTCTCTCTAGAAATTTCAAAAAAAAAAAAGAAAAAAGAAAAGCTGATCAAGACTCTCTTCCTTTCTCTCTCCTCCCATTACCTACCTATACTATTACTCAGAAGAAAAGAAAGAAAAAAGAAAAAGAACAAGGAAAGAAGACAACATAGAACTCCACGAAACAACGTAGGAAGACTCCACGGCACCCCATCTCTCTCTCTCTCTCGTCCCCTCTTTCTCTCTCTTCATGGCCCAGCTGGACCAAAATTTATTTATGAGAGAAACTAAAAAGAATACAATAGAGAGAGAGATATATGTCTTCAAATTTCCTCCAATTTAAACCAAACCCACCCACACACACACACACACACACATACAGAGAACCAATAAAGCAGATAAATTAATTCCAAAAATACCCTTCTGCAACCCACCCCCAACAAAAAAAAAAATAAACCCCCATCTTCATCATCAACTTCACTGTCTTCCAAACAACTATGTTTTCTTTAATTTATTTTATTTTATTTTTGTTTCCCCGAATTATGTGGGCTTTTTCGGTCAGATTTTTTTTATTTTTCACAGAGAAAACAGGAAAGCAACGAAAGAACCTTCACACCTCACCCCCCACCCCCCACCCCCACCCCTCTATTTTCTCTCTCCTTTTTTCCCTGTCCTATCTATCTATCTCTCTCTCTCTCTCTACATTACATACAATTACAAACCCCCTTTTCTTTATTGGGTTGTTCCACCTCTATTTCACATTCATATCTATCCCCATTTGCCCAGTTTCTTGTTTTCCTTTCTCTCTCTCCCCCTCACAGCTACCACTAATTATTATTATTATTATATAATATAAATATTATTCAAGATCACGCCTTTTTTTTAGGGTGATAGGTGATTCTTCTTGTTTGCTGATCGATCTGATGTCGAAGAAGGGTAAAGTTGTGATTTTTGACTCAACCCCATCTTATGGTGGTGTTCTTGATCCTAAATCCATGCTCAAGCATCAGAATCTTATGCAGGATTATCAGGATTTGCAGAAGGTATACTTTAATTTTTATTTTTATTTTTATTTTTATTTTTTTCTTCTGTTATTTGGAAGATCTGACGATTTATTTGATTTTGATTTTTTTAATTTCTGGGTTTTGCTGTTGAATGAATGATTTGATCCGATTTTGTCAATTGATTGGTCCTTCGTGATTCTGCCCTTGGGTTTCTTGAACAATTTTTTATAATATGAGCTGATTCTTAAAAAAGGTCGCCTAAATTGGCCCTTTGTCTTAAATTGATTTAATTGTTTAAGGATTCCTTTTGAAATTTGTTGTTTTGAGGCTTTCCTTAATGTTTAATTCTGATTGACTCGAGTTCTATTCCGATTGTAGAGAAGTTCTTATTTCGATTTTCTTTTGTTCGATCTATTCGAACGGCTGTGAACGATTTCTCGTTCGATGCTCGTTTAAGTTTTCAAGATTCTTGTAGTAGTGCTCGATGACTAACCGAAGCGTGATTTTGCGATTTTACCCTCTTGCAGGAAGCTGATGTCATGACAAACAAATTAGAGGCGGCTAGACAAAGGAAGCTGATTCTTGCCGCTGAAGTTCGGTATGCAGTTCGTTTTATTTACTCTAAACATTATAATGTGATTTCGTCATTAATTATATTCACAAAATGTCCGTTTATTTAAAACATCTGATAAGATGTTTTAGGAGCTGGTCTTATTTTAAAGATTAAATTTGAAGGTGTTTGGATATGGAGCTTATAAGTTACTTTAGTGTAATTTCGTATGTTGAATGTTTTAGTGAATGAGCAAATAAGATCTTAAGTAAAAAAAGGTGGTGGGGGCGTAGGTACTCTTTTAGAACAGCTTATAAGCTACCTTACATCTTATTTTAAAAAAAAAAAAAATCTTTCTAAATTTTTTTACCAGACACCTTTTAATAGCTTATAAGTTCTTGAACATTTTATAAGATGATTTTAAGAACTTATAAGCTTAGCCAAACATGCTCTTAGTCGTCATGTTTGAGCTTCTCAAGTATTCTGCATTTTTTGTGTTTATTCGAATTGTACTTTACATCAAGATAACTCTTTTACTTGGTACTCGTGTGCCGTTAACTGTTGACTAGTTGACGTTGTTGATACAGTGAGATTCTTGGATATTTGTGTAGTGCAGTTAGCCGCGACAAAATTCTTGTTGAACTAATCGATTCATCTCGTTGAATTATCAGGTTTCTTCGACAAAGATATAAATACCTCATGGAAAGAAAGAATGTGAATCCACCACAAGAACAAATTCACGAACATGCACCGAATCCTCATAAGCAAACTAAACTCAGAAAAGAACCAAACCCGAAGAAGAAACCCTCTGTTGTTAAACAAGTTTCTCTTATCGACGCATCCCCAATAACCGATCATCGGCCTCGTAAGAAAATATCATTACACGGCGGAAAAGAAGCCACGAGACAAAATTCGACCCTGATGTTCACACCGGTGTCCGATTCCAACCACAGAGGAACAATTCATGTAAGGAAAGAATATTTGGCCCCGAATTTGATCCCGATTCTTGGCAGAAACCAGAATGAAAGAATGTTGTTTGGTGCGAACGATGCAGTTTTAAGGAAGTCGATTGCGGCGTTCGATTTGAACCAGGATAGTGGAAAAGAAGCTTCTTTGCCGAGCAAAGCGCCGATATTTGACTTAAACGAAATCTCGGTAGGTTATTATTCGATTAATTATTTTTTTTAGTGAAATTTACGATACTCGGGGAAGTTTGATTTTTAATTTTTTTTTTTAAATTTTAATAGACAGGTGACGAGGACATCCAACAGAGTAATTACGAGGCGGTGAAGAAGAGTTTAATGAGAGGTGTGAATGAAGAGGAACAAAACGAATTGAAGCTATCGATAATGTGTAGAAATGGTGGGGAAGGTTCTTCTCGTGTAGGGAAGCGGAAAATTTCGTGGCAAGATCCCGTTGCATTAAGAGTTTGAAAGACTATATGTTAAAAAAAAATGTGAATTTCCTTATAGTAGTTAGTTCGTTTTGTCTCGTATTAACTGTTACACGGAATGATGATCTGTTAGAAACAATTTGGCTTTCGACTAGCAAAGAATTGGTTTACGGGACTAATTGCTTAGAATTTAGTGGCTTTCTTTGGCTCGTTTGGTGGAGTTACCGACCGATTTTGGGATCCGTCTATTTCTTAATATATATATATATATATATATATATATATATATATATATATATATATATATATATATATATATATATGATTTAATATCTTAATTTAGTTTGTATGTATTTTTTGCTTTGTGATTACTTGCAGATGTTTGCACGAAATCTGGAAACCGGTTTATGTTGTACGATTTTTTTTGGTAGAATGTTGTTTGGCTTAGGACAAGTTTTCGAGGTACACTGTTACTGTGTGTTCGTGAGTAACACCCGGTTATATACGGTGGATAGTTTTGCACCATAGATTGCAAAATGCCACAATTGAAGTAAAAGTAACTAAAACAGAATATTGTAAGTGTTTTCAAACTGGAACTAAAATTGGCTACACTTTGAAAAAAGAAAAGGGTAAATTACAAAACTCCCTGCACTTAAGCTAAATAACGAAAAGTACACCCCCATCTATCCGTAATTACTAAAATTCTCCTCTGACTAACTGATGACCGAGTTTTTTAACATTTTAACAGAAAATGGATTATACGTGAGAAATAAAAGAAATATCTGAAATTGTGTAAAGTCTATTCCCTAAAATCAAAAAAAATATGTGAAAATTCACATTGTAGGGATTGGTGTAAGACAGAAATAAACACCAAGGGGTTTTTGATAATTACGAATAGGTGGAGGTGATTTTCGTAATTTAACCTAAGTTCAAAGGGTTTTCATAATTTAGCCCAAAAAAGAACATTAGAATTGGGTGACAACATAGTTTAGTATGCATCTCAAGAATTCAAATGACCAATTCAATCAAAATACATTATAATTTAGATTTATTTTATACTGATACAAGTTTTTAAATCAACATCCAAACTCAAGTTAATTAATTGGATTTGAATTTAAAAAAAAAAAAAAAAAAAAAAAAAAAAGAGGGCACAGACAACCTAGGACTGAACTTAAGACACCATTAGTTCATCACCTTTGGGCTGTGATCCGCTACATCGTCAGACCTATCTTCCCCGAATGCCTCATCCACATTATCCGCAGCGATTTCGTCCCCATCTCGAGCAACAGCTCCTTCGCAATTCACGTTAATTACAATCTTGCCCTTCTCATCGGACAAGCTTTGGTTGCTTCTTTTTAAATGTTTCTTCCCTTTTTTATGAGCATTCATAATTTTCTGAGAAGGGGTGCCCACCTGGCAAATCTCGCACCAAAACCTCTGCCATTTCTTCCTATCGTTTTTCTGCCCCTTTTCAACCACCACAGATCCATTCTTCTTCGACTCGTCGGAGTTTAGGATTTCGATATCGTCTCTTTTTTCAGACAGCAAACAGTCGGAGGTTGACTTCACTACATCCTCTTTGACAGGTTCGGTAGAAGTTTCTAGAAGAACCTCGGCGGATTTGCATGTAGCAGTAGATCTCGTTGTTGTTGGTAAAAGCCCTATGGTGTAGTTTTTTCCGGCTCGTAATGCGGATTCCTTGGACTTGTGCTTTTTCCCCTTCTTGTGTTCGGACAAGCCTTGCTCGCTCGTGGTGCTGACCTGGCATATAGCGCAAGTCAACTTTTCTGCAGCTTTTTTCTTTGAGATGTTCTCCGGTGGGGGTTCGCTAGCGGCTGCTGCTCCAGGTGGCGGTGTTGATGGTTGCGTTGGTGGTGATGGTGCTTTCCTCTTCGATCCGGATATATTTTCCTCGGGTTTAGCCTGAAATAATACTCAATACAAAATCAATGAAATAGTAAAATTATTCTTTTGTGGAGATTTGAAAGATCATAAAATTTCACACAGGTAAAAAAAAAACAAAAAAATACGAAATGATATAAAATTAATACTGACCATCAAAATAATTTTCTCCTTTTCCTTATTCACCTTGACCTCGGAAATTCGTAGGTCAACAGACGACCTTGTCTGAAAGGGCAAAGAGTCAACGTGCCTCCCATTTAGCCTCTCCCGTTCCGTGACTGAGAAGGCAATCCTTTCCTCGAGGGACCTCCCTTCGGACCCCACCCCCAAAAGTGGGGCCCGCGTCGAAGAGGGCCCAAACGGGAACCCATCGATGCCTCCTCTACGCAGAGAATATTCTCTCTCTAGCATCATCTCTCTCCTCACCTCAGCTTCTAGAACACGCCTTCTCATCATTTCGGACATGATTATCTCCTCTCGTATACGCTCCTTTTCCATCTCTCTCTGTATTATCGCCTCGTGCATGTCCAGATGCTGATGTGGCGGTGCTAAGAGATGAGGATGATTTTGAGGGTGAAAATGCTGTTGATGATGTTGATAATGACGATGGTGATGGTTCCTACCGAATTCGGTAAATTCGGATCCCATATAGCCACCTGATATAATCAAAACGGGAATATGAAATAAACGATTTGAATATGCAATGTGATATAGCTAACAAAATCGGTTATTCAAATATATTACGAAACGGAGATGTTGGATATTCGAGTATATTATATAACAGGACGCTTTCGAACGGAGTTTCTTCCAGTGTATTCAGATTAGAACAGATGATTATCTGCACAATCAGATAAAAAGCTGCAGTAATACAAAACTATGTTCTTGGCTTAATAGACATGCATTTCTGTAAATTATTAAATACACACACACACACACACACACACATGAAATAAAATTTCAAAACATATAAAAGAAGGGAATGCGTGATTTTTGTCCTAGAAAAAATTTAGGTAAACCAAAAATAAAAACGATCCCAGAAATTAAGCAGCTCAAAAAAATGCTCTAATATCAATAATGCCACTGATTTTTCCCATCATTTTTTTTCACTGATAAAAAATTATCTCATACAAACACTGAAATTTCCACATAATCGGCGACGAACAATAGCAGAAAACACAGAAAAAACGACACTAAATAAATCAAAGAATCGAATTAATTAAGACCTCGTCGGGATTGTTCTGTAAGAAAACTGGTACTGGTGGTCGGAGGAATCTGGGGCGAAGCTTGTTGACGAATGTCCTTCCATACCATCTCTCAAATTCAATTATTTCTTGTGTGGAGACCGATTTGATGCACTATAAAAACATGGTGAAATTGGGAATTTTGTATTATTAGGGTTTTTTTTTTTTTTTTTTGGATAGTGGAGTAATTATTTATTAGTTTTAGACAGTGGAGAAAGAAAATGGTCATTTTAATTTATGACGTCAGCTGCGATTTGGTGAAGACACCTCGGAGAAAGCGGTAGCTGCAATTTAGGGCACGAGATCTTCTCATTTAGTCACGCGCTACCATGAATCGTGTAGCATGTGATCAAATATTGCAAAAGATTTTAGTGTAAATTACAGCCAACCCATGAAGTAAGGTCAAATTATGAAAAAATCTATTTTGTTTCGGTAATTATAACTATCTCCCTCAATTATGAATCCTTTCACATGTGTCAAATTCAATATAATTTTCTAGATTTTGTGGAATGGTTTCCAGTTTGTACTTGTTTCGTGCAAAAATGCAGTTTCTGATGCATCATATTTACCAAGGTTGTAAAAAACGGTAACCGGGTCCGAGTCGGTCAGGCACCGACTCACAATTAATCGGTGCGGCGGTGATTAATCGGTAATATATCGGAAATAAATCGGTTTTTAAAATTTAATATAATATGTTTCTAAATATTATTTATAAATACTCCAAACATATATAAAAAAAATATTTAAACATAGTTATATCTCCATCATGTATATATCCTAATAATATAATAAAAGTTTAATAATCATAAGATCATAATACATAAATATCCTTAGAAAATATAAATAAATAAACATTTTTTTTGAATTTACATTTATTCTTGAACATTCCTGGCATACATCATTAGTTCTTTAACAATAACAATTAACATAAACAAAATAAGGCATAAACTCACATTTTCTTTTATTAAAATCCAATTTTTATTTTGAATTATAAAAGGAAAAAAAAAAAAAAAAAAACCGATTTTTGCCACCGAGTTTGACCCGGCTTAAAGGTTTGACCGCCTCAGACCGCCTAAAACCGCCTCACAGGCAAAAACCCGATTTTTCAAACCTTTAAACTAAAATCGTAAATGTTTTGGACCGCCTCCGCCTCGGAGACCGATTAATCGGCTGCATCGGCCGATTTTTAGAACACTGATATTTACAAGCCAAGACACACGTTTTATGATCATCTTGTTTCAAAATGTGAAGTTGAAATGGGGTAAAACGGTAACAAAATGAAGAATATTTCACAATCTAAAAGATTCCACTAAATTTGACACGTAAGCTTGCACGTGTAAGAAAATTCATAGTCAATTGATGGTTACAATTACTCAAACATGGAGGTCTTTTCATAATTTAATATGACCTCAGGAGGTGACCGTAATTTAACTAATATTTTAATATGATGGTGTAATTATGGTCAAACTTCCATTACTTCTAATTACCACAATATAAAAATTGGATCGTAGTTTAGAATGCAGTATTATATCGTTTTTTGGAATATAATATTTTGTGATAATGATGTGTGCGAGGAAATATGTTAAATTATATGTTGAGTAAAACGTTTTAATTGTACCGCCCCGTTTCTGCCGCATGTTAATATATCTATGGCTAAATTTCACTTTCATCCTTGTACTTTGACTCGTTATCATTTTACTCTCTTTTACTCTCGATTGCATTGCTTTGTCCCCTGCACTTACAAAATTGTCTCAATATGACCCTTATTTGTCATATATTTAAACATTAACACCGTTTGATCTAAACTCTGAAATTACAAAAAAATACCTCTCCCAGTTTAAATAATTATGAAAAAAAATAAAAAGTAAAATAATAAAAAATTCAAGACAACGAGAAAACATAGTCCACGATACCAACCACAATTTTTTTTTTTAATTTATTTAAACTGGGTGGGGTGACTTTTTTGTAATTTTCAGACTTAGATCAATCGGTGTTAATGTCAAAGGTCTGAAAACTAACAACGTGGGCCACATTGAGAAAAAATTTCAAGTACAGAGGGACAAATCGATGCAATTAAGAGTAGAAGGGGTACAGTGATGTCGAGCCATACAAGAGGAAAAGTGAAATTGAATAAATATTTATATGTAACGCTTCATTTGCATATCACATTCTCATTTTTGCTTTTCAAGTGCACACGCAACTTTAATGATTCACGTCAGATAACTTTGTGCGTGTGGAATCTTCTAGATTTTGTGAAATATTTTCTAATTTGTACTCGTTTTGTGCAAAAAATACAGTTTCGTATGCATTACAAGAGGCAAGTTTTTATGATCATCTTGTTTCAAAATGTGGAGCTCGAATAGGGTAAAACGGGTACAAAATGGAGAATAATCCACATAATCTAAAAGATTCCATTAAATTTAACACCGTAAAAATAGACGTGTAAGAAAATTCATAATTGAGGGGTGGTTGTAAATACCCAAACATGAGGGTTTTTTTTTTTTTTTTTTAATTTGACATTATATGAGGATTGGCCGTAATTTACCCAAAATTTAATTTGTTGATGTAATAATGGTCAAACTTCCATTACTTCTATTTAGCACTAGGGCTGGGCATTTGGGATCGGGATTCGGGATCCCGTCCCGTCCCGATCGGAATTTTACTATTTGGGACTAAAACTTCGGGAATTCGGGATTACGGGATTGGGATTAGGAACAAATACGGGATCGATATTAGGGAATTGGTTCAATCCCGATCGGGATATTTTAATCCCGAATTAGGAAAAAAAAACTAATAAAAAAAATACACACACACACACATATACATATATATATATATATATATATATATATATATATATATATATATATATATATATATATATATATATATATATATATATATATATATATATATATATATATATATATATATATATTGTCAAGGAGATGAGAAATACAATACAAAATATATTGTTTCAACTTATTTTTAAATTTTTAAAATTTTATTTGTTCCAAGTTTTGTGGTAAAATTAAATAAGGCAAGAACAATAGTATGTATATAATATATTCAAGTTGGTTTAGTGTATAAAATAATAATAATGGAAAAAAGATGCAATATTTCTTAGTTTTAAGGCAAAATATGGGATTTTCCGATCCCAATCCCGATTCCCGAAATATTTAGGGAACCGATATAATCGGGATTTAATAGTTTGGGACGGGATTGGGATTTAAAATTTCTATCCCGAATCCCGAAATTCCGATCCTGAAAATTCCGAATTCCCGAAATCCCGTCCCGAACTCACCCCTATTTAGCACAATATAAAAATTGAATTGTATTTGGTAAGGTGTTGGGCTAAATATCTAACACGCAAGTGCACGTATCGCAAACAAGTAGTAAAAGTGGACTCGTAAGAGTCGGATGTCGATGCCACAGAGAATACTCAAATTACCTAATTCTAAGTACCAAATTCTAACAATTATGATGTTTATCCAGCCTACGCAAGGTTGTCAAATATAATCAACTAAATAATTAAACTAATTATAAAAGCAAATAAACACAATAATATATAAATAAAAACGGATCTAGGATTTTATCTTCCCCCTATGCGATAATTCTTCACCCAATTAACCTCAATCATGCAAGTTACGATTCCTGATTATTAAACCGAGACACTCAATTACTCATAACCCGCTGTCGCGTGTATTATGAGTCTATTATTTATAACCGATTCACTATATGTCTATGCAAACCAATTATGAATAAAACATTAACTAACAAATCTCGTAAACGGCTACCTAAGGTATTATCTGTATGTCTACGATAATACATGCAATTGACACACTCATCCGGTGAAAACTACTCGAAGGCTCTTCTATCCATGTTCTAATTATTAAAACGATCTGTCAATCAATTCTAACAATAACACATAGCAACATAAATTAGCTAGGTTCATGCGCTAAATAAGATCAAATAGAAGAAATAATCATGGAATTTAAACTTGCATAATATTAGAAAAATAGGTTCGAATCACCACATAGGGTTCAAATAAAATCTTAGAATAAAAACTAAGCTACTCGTAATTCTTATGATAAACAAAATAGAATAAATAAAATAAATAAGAAAAACTATGCTTGAGTCTTCGTTGATCTTCGTTCTTCGTGTTTTGTGGTGTAAAATTTCGTCCTTATGGTGTAGAGACTTGTTGCTTTTACAAGCTTTTCTTGATAAGGAAGTAGTGGAAACCAAATAGGAATCAATTTCCGCCACTTTTCCCCATCAGGATTTGTTCGTCGATTTGTGCCATGTTGGAGTTCGAATTTTGTAATGTTGTTTAAATAAGAATTGTAGCCCTTGAAATTAGCTTTCCAATGTCGTCAAAATAACCTAATTCGGAGTTGGTATGAGAGAGATATGCTCGAAAGGGTGGACACTGTCAAAGCTGTGGCGAGATTCCTTCTTCCAATTTGATTTGTTTCCTTATTTGCAATTTTTTCCTTTCTTTTTGATCTTTTTTCCTTCATGGACACCTAATTCTCGTTTTTCACCTATAAAACACAAAATCAATTAATTAAAGCACAAATATAATTAAATCTAAACAAAAGATCCACGTAATGTAAACGTGTTGAGTGTAATATCTACACTCAACACACCCCCAAACTTGAACTTTTGCTTGTCCTCAAGCAAAATCTAATCGTAAGCAAATAACTCAACTACCGCATCTCATCACATAGATTAATGTCCAACTTCATGTTTTCATAACTTGTAATTAATTGGAAAATTCTTAGGCATTCGCAAGCTTAAAATTCAAAAGCACTTAGTCACTAGCCAAAAACCACAAATCATGCAATTGCTTCAAACATCCAATATTTGTAAATTAAAGATAGAAAAAGTTATGCTTACATGTATATGTTTGACTCCAAATACTCTCCAAAATATTCTACTATACTAATATCGAACATTAAGCTATTGGGATCATTGGGGCTTTTTGGCTTTCAATTGTTAGGCTGTTTGGTTCGAGGTAGGAAATCTGGGTATATGTGGCTATTCTTCTTGAATTGAGGTGATTACGCCAAAATTTGAAAGATAGGCGTTTGAAACAATGAATTCACCTCTAAGGACTTTAATAAACTCGATTCTTAAGAGTTCAAAAGTCTCCACTTTTGCTCTTAAGACAATGGATCGAGTTTTCAAAACAATTCAACAACTAGTCCTTACTTCTCCCTTCTAGTCTCTTCTTCTTCTTTTTCTCTTTTTCTCTTTTTTTTTTTTTTTTTTTTATATATAGAAGCATATATATTTGTCTTTTTTTTTCGAAGAAGAAGAAGGACCTTATAAAAAATTTCGACCGAACTCCAAGGGTTAATTTTAAAAAAATCTCCACTTTCTACCTTATACACTTTGGCTAAAAGAAAAAACACCTTTTCTCCGATGCTCAAATCAAGGTTCTAATGATAATTTCGATAAAAATGTCGGCTTGAAAGGCTCAAATGGTTCAAAAAAGACCCAAATCATATCCCAAATCACTCACTACTCAATACTCCGTATCATAAATTTCCTAAGGTGAGGTCTAAAACCGAACATAGCATGATCTAACACAAATTAACTCCAAATTTAAAATACAAAACATTCAACCAACGCAATGCACAAAGTGTGATTCCTAGCAATAATTCGTTTCTAAGTTCCGTTGAATCGAAAGCTAAACAAACATTTAATCCTTATCACACAAAACAAGCAATCTCATCATCAAACATTGATCATCTCTCATCGTCATAACTCATCGATGCATTCGACTCAAGCAAATTTTTTTTTTTATTTTTTTTTTATTCCGGAAAAAACGATAAAAGCAATAAAAATAAATAAAAATAAATAAAACCTAATGCATGCAAACTAAAACAAATAAGCACAAAAAAAACATTTTTCACCATCAAACTTAAAATTTCCGTCGCCCTCAACGAAATTAGCACAAAGTTTAAGGATAGAAAATACCTGATTTAGTCGGAATCATTGTCGTCGGGGTGTGAGAATTTGTGGGAAAGAAATCTGATTTTCCTCTTGAGAAGATGCCATCTATGTCTCTCGGATGACTGTCCCGATCGCAATTCCGACCTTAAAAATAAGAAATCAAATAAATTAATTAGAATGCATGCCTATGAAAATAAAAATAAAACATAAAATTAAAGAAAAATATCAAAAACAGTAAAGCTCGGGTTGCCTCCCGAGAAGCGCTAAATTTTAAGTCTTCAGCCAGACTTTGCTTCTTGAAATTGTTATGTCCAATCCAAAGCCTTGTAGATTGCGCATCCATCCATGAGCTCTATCACTTCAATTGCAACCAAGGCATGGATAGCACTGCAATATGTCACGGTCCACCTTAGCTTGTAGTCTTTTTTGGTTGTAATCAATCGGTACGAAGCCAAGATGGGATCTTCATCACCCGCTCCCTCAAATCGGTATACAAAAATCTCCAGTTTGCGTATAACCTCCACCTCAAAAATATTAGTCTTCTCATCATCCACTATTGATGTCTTCAAATCCACATTTAGATCAACGACAGAGTCCACAACTAGAATATCTTCAATCATTACATCCATCTCCTTCTTCGCTTGTTCTGAGGCATCTTCGTGGTTTAGCTCGATTGCCTTCTCAGATTCATCATGCTCAAGTGTCTTCATAATTTCTATTTCTCTCACATCGACACTATTTTTCGGATATAGAAGATTTTTTTCACCGCAGGCTTCACCCAAATTTTATTTGATATAACCATTGCCGATTTCGTCTGGAATATTTTCAAGAGATTCAGATTTTAATTTGAGCGTCATCTCTTCCAGTTGTATCTCCATGTTTCGAAATGATGCTTGAGTGGACTTCATGAATTCGGCAATGAGGGATACCAAATCAACTTGTTCATCAGTGGTCTGCTGTTGCTGCATTGAATAATAATTTTGAAAATCAACAAATTGTGGCTCTCTATGATAAAACTTGTTCAAATCTTGGTCTTGAAAGCTTTGCTCGTATGTGTTGTTGGTGTAAGTGTTCCAATAACCTCCGTTGGTAATTTCGTCGAAATTCATCGCTGTTGGTGATCCCCAACATTGATCGGAATAATGATTTCCACCACATGCTGAACAAAACAGAGGCATATCATAGGTGTTTTGGAGGTATTCGTCAGATGGAAGCCATTCATATCCCGTTTGAGGTGCCCGAACATTGTAACCAAACATGAAACAAAAACAACAAAAAATAAAAATTAAAAATAAAAATGAAAAATAAAAATAAAATGGTTGGAGTAAGAAAAATTGCTCAAATTTGATATAAGAATAAATAGATAATTTAGCCGTATTCCCCGGCAACGACGCCAAAAACTTGTTGGGCTAAATATCTAACACGCAAGTGCACGTATCGCAAACAAGTAGTAAAAGTGGACTCGTAAGAGTCGGATGTCGATCCCAAAGGGAATACTCAAATTACCTAATTCTAAGTACCAAATTCTAACAATTATGATTTTTATCCAGCCTACGCAAGGTTGTCAAATATAATCAACTAAATAATTAAACTATTTATGAAAGCAAATAAACACAATAATATATAAATAAAAACAGATCTAGGATTTTATCTTCCCCCTATGCGATAATTCTTCACCCAATTAACCTCAATCATGCAAGTTGCGATTCCTGATTATTAACCCGAAACACTCAATTACTCATAACCCGTTGTCGCGTGTATTATGAGTCTATTATTTATAACCGATTCACTATATGTCTATGCAAAGCAATTATGAATAAAACATTAACTAACAAGTCTCGTAAATGGCTACCTAAGGTATTATCTGTATGTCTACGATAAAACATGCAATTGACACACTTATCCGGTGAAAACTACTCGAAGGCTCTTCTATCAATGTTCTAATTATTAAAACGATCTGTCAATCAATTCTAACAATAACACATAGCAACATAAATTAGCTAGGTTCATGCGCTAAACAAGATCAAATAGAAGAAATAATCATGGAATTTAAACTTGCATAATATTAGAAAAATAGGTTCGAATCACCACATATGGTTCAAATAAAATCCTAGAATAAAAACTTAGCTACTCGTAATTCTTATGATAAACAAAATAGAATAAATAAAATAAATAAGAATAACTATGCTTGAGTCTTCGTTGATCTTCGTTCTTCGTGTTTTGTGGTGTAAAATTTCGTCCTTATGGTGTAGAGACTTGTTGCTTTTATAGGCTTTTCTTGATAAGGAAGTAGTGGAAACCTAATAGGAATCAATTTCCGCCACTTTCCCCCATCAGGATTTGTTCGGTGATTTGTGCCATGTTGGAGTCCAAATTTTGGAATGTTGTGTAAATAAGAATTGTAGCTCTTGAAATTAGATTTCCAATGCCGTCAAAATAACCTAATTCGGAGTTGGTATGAGAGAGATATGCTCGAAATGGTGGACACTGTCAAAGCTGTGGCGAGATTCCTTCTTCCAATTTGATTTGTTTCCTTATTTGCAACTTTTTCCTTTCTTTTTGATCTTTTTTCCTTCATGGAACCTAATTCTCGTTTTTCACCTATAAAACACAAAATCAATTAATTAAAGTACAAATATAATTAAATCTAAACAAAAGATCCACGTAATGTAAACGTGTTGAGTGTAATATCTACACTCAACATGAGGTTACTAGGTAAATTTGCATTCTCGTATATTAGCTTGTAAACTACACTAGGCTAACCATGTGTAACAAGTTCGTCCTAACGATCGTTGGCAAGAGGATTTGGATCGAGGTCAATTGACACAAGCTCGCTTGCCCCAACCACTAGATCATTCATTGCTGAACCGAACCAGTTTAATTGCATTGATATTGGATAGGTTTTGGATTATAGGTTTGATCCGACTCAAACAGAATTCTGTCAAAAAAAACTATATAATAGTTGAACCAAATTCAAACCAAACTCAAGTCTAACAGTGCCCAAGTCTAACAGTGCCCAAGTGAGCATGTGTCAATTCTTTGACCCATATATCGAAAATCGTACATCCTTGTGTATTAATCCCCTTAAATAGCTAGTAAGATCCTATAATAATTCCTTCATATGTCAATAATTCTTTCAATGTCATTCATTCCCTAAAGACTAGCAATTCCAAAACTATCACTCACACACACACACACACACATATATATATATATATATATATATATATATATATATATATATATATATATATATATATATATATCTTCCACAATTGCTTGTTGAATTAGAAAATTAGTAAAAAAATGGCATCAAGCTCAAGGTGTGCGACCTTCTTGGAAATTCTTCTTGCAATAGTTGTACCACCATTAGGAGTCTTCTTTCGAGATGGTTGTTGCAGTGTATATGCTCTCTCTCTCTCTCTCACTTCTTTTGCATGAAAAAATACTCTTACACGAGAAATCTTAATTAATTTATTTGTTATTAAATTGCAGTGTGAGTTCTTGATTTGTGTGGTGCTCACCCTATTGGGCTATGTTCCTGGGATTATATATGCTGTCTATGCTATTGTTGTTCGAGGTGGACAATCCAACGATCAAGAATATTTGCAGCCCATCTATCCTTAATTACTTTCTTTAATTTCAAACATTTCTTTTCGGGAAATATACAATTTGTGTCCCTCAAGTTTGCACTAATTACACATTTGGTTCCCTATGTTCGCAAAACACACATTTAGTCCCTTATGTTGCAAAAATTCAACACTTTTAGTCATTTTCGTCAATTTCCCATTAAAACTAACAGAATCAAGCATGTGTCCATCACTGCCTTAACTAACAGACCAATGGTAAATTGACGGAAATAACCAAAAATGTTAAATTATTGTAACATGAGGAACCAAATGTGTAATTGATGCAAATTTAAGGGGTTAAAACTGTAATTTCGACGTTTCTTTTCTTTTCTTTGTTTTTTATAACTGTAACATATGGTGCTAATTTCATTTTATTTTATTATATCTAACAAATCAATTCGATGCATTTATTTATGTTGCAAGATTTGTTTGATTGAGAGAATATCATACAATATATTAATATTTCATCATCAATTATTTTAAATTTATTATTGAAAGTAATCACCACGTCTAAATTCTCAATTGACATCTATAACATGTCTGAATAATTAAATTTAAATGAAATACATGTATAGCATACTTTAAAAACTTGTTATTGAAAGTAAATAGGTTGAAATTTTATTAAACAAGTCTTTTTTAAACCATGGCCAAAACATACACTTAAGTCTGTATAAATTAATACAGTCGGACTAGCAAAATGTAACAAACTTTGCAAAATATTAAACCATCGAACTAATAATTTAGTATGTGTTTTATAGAGTTGCGACCGGAAAAAAAAAATTATTTATGCAAAGTTATTAATTTATCGAGGTTTTACTGTAGTTCAGTTCGTTCAACTTCTTCCAAATCATTAAAAATTGAGCAACAAAGGAAAATATAGATTGATGCTATGCTAATTTTGTCATTTTTCTAACCCTATTGATAAACACTTCGGGTTTTCGAATTTTGGGTTTCGGATTTTTTAATTTTCATTAAAATACAAAATAATGATTTACCAACATTAATTATATTCTTTGTTCATTGCCCCAAATCAATTGCATTCAACACCTCTTTATTATATTGAATTGCTAAAAACACCATTCAGTTATTAGTATTAGAGTAAATCACCCTATACATTTTACTTTTTTGTTAATTGCCCCAAACCGTTGACCAACTCGGAAATTGATACAAAAGTCGTGAAGCTTTTTAGTAATTAACAAAAGTGGTAAGCTTTGGGTTTCTTTAGCAAATAGAAAAAAATACAAGGGCAAATTGTACATCACCCCTGTAAATTTCTAATTTTTGCATTTCCCACCCTCAATTTTTTTAAAAGTGAATGCCCCCTTCAAAATATTATTCTTGTTGCACATTACCCAATAGCAAAACTCTAATAGATGATTCATCGGAATTGAGTATTTTGTTGAACGCTGCCCCTTGAAATGTTAATTTTGTTGCATATCACCCCTTAAAAACACTACCTTTTTTTGCACGTTGCCCCTTTAAAATGTTATTTTTGCTGCACAATGCCCTCCCAAAATTGGCTTATGGGGCAAAGTGCGACCAAAATAGTATTTCGAAGGAAGAATATCATTTTTTTGGAGTTTTAGTGGGTAAAATGCGAAAATGAGAAATTTATAGTAGGCGAAGTGCATTTTGTCCAAAATACAAGGAACTTTTGCAATTCAATCAAAATAGTTTTCAAATTGCATTTATATCACTCTCTCTTCAAATTTGTAGAAACAAACACAAACTTCGACTATTGCCTATTGGTGCTAATATTAATAACCAGTGGGTGTTTTCGGAATTTTGACATAATATTGGGGTGGTGAATGTAATTAATATATATTCGATAACATGTATGCCAGTATGTACTGTAAATAAATAAAAATAAAAATCAGAGGCAAAGTAGTTATAAATCAAATCTCTCTCTCTCTCTCTAGACTTAAAAACAAGAGAGAAGTAAAAAAAAGGTAGTGAGAGAAACAAGGAAGAAGAAGAAAAAAAATGGGGGGATGTGCGACCTTCTGCGAGATCCTTATTGCAATTCTGCTCCCTCCTCTCGGCGTTTGCCTCCGCCATGGATGCTGCTCCGTAAGCTCTTCCTTTTTCAATTTTTCCCCCAAATCAAGCAAAGATCTAATTTTTTTAGGTTTTCAATTTTGTATTTATTCCCGATTTTCGGTCGCAGGTGGAGTTCTGTATCTGCTTGGTGTTGACGATTCTAGGGTATATTCCTGGGATCATCTACGCTCTGTACGCTGTTGCCTGTCTTCATCCCGACAGAATCCGCGGTGATTATTATCAGCTTGATTAGTTCAGTACTGCTTCTTCCATGGTAATTATCTGTTGCCGCTGTTGTTTAATTTTGAATCTGTACTTTGTTTTTTATTTTTTTTTTACTGTGTAATTTAATCTGAATTTGTTTGATGATCGAAAATTGTATTTTTCACTGCTCTGTACCAGTAACATTTATCAGTTGTGATGAATTGTGATGCTTTTTGAATCCCTGTAGCTTTGATTCTGTTCAATTTTTTTTATATCTATATATATATATAGATATAATTTTTTTTCTAAGATTTATTGAGTCTTTGAGTTTTTATCTTATTTATAAAAAAATGGATCATGATTTTTTTTTTTTCTTTTTTCGTTTTTCGTATTGGAGATATAAATATCAAGTCAGCTTAATTTTGTTTTAGATAAAACGGTCGTTTAACATTTAGGTTTAAAATATGGGGTGAATTACATTTGACACCCTAGAAATAACATAAATTGACATTTTGCGCCGTGAAATTGGCAAAATTTCACTCTTAAACTGTCTCATGGTAAAATGCATCCTACATTTATTTACTGTACACAAATTCTCAAACCCCACAATCATAATTTTGATTTTGAAATTTATCGTTTTAAAAAGCGAATATACCCCTAAATTTACATATGGCTCATAAGATTGATCTCTCTGTTCTTTTTCCTCGCACTTAATGAGAAAATTAGTGGTTATTTACACTGGATTGCTTGTTAACGAAAGATACACACATAATTATACACACATCCATTTTTATGTGCTTAGTAGTGGTTATTTAACCGGTGAATTGAATATACTGAGGTGTAACATCTAACTCCATCACTCAATGACACAAACATAGAAATCTATCACGAAAAGATAAATGTAAATTAGAATGAGGGACAAGAAATTATTTTTAGTTTCAGAACTCCATTGAATTTTGTAAGCATATTTTTTTCACTAATTCTTACTTACCCTAAAGTTTTCTGTAATATAAATTACAAAAGAAATTAATTCCAAAAGCGCATCCGTTGCCTGAAATTTTCAAAAAGTAATTTATAAATCAAAGTCTTATATATATTTACTATTAATTTATCAAAATAAATTTAAAAAAATACAAAATTATAAATTTTCTACAACCTTACATGAAAAATATAATTAACTAAATATAATAAAATAAATAAAAAGTTGAACTAAAATAAAAAAAATGTTCAATTATTACCCCTATTGGGTAAATAATAGATGGAGTAAAAAGGATCAGATAGGTGAAGAAGGGAGTGCCCAGTTGTCGTAACAGGCTAGGCAGGCACCCATCTCGCATTTTTAATTGCGAGATTTTTACCACTCATCACTTCCCGTTAAAACTTGCCTGAAGGATCATACTTTCAAACATCTGATACACAGCCTATTTTATAGTACTTTCATCAGCGCATATTTCCTTAAACTTTCGATGTGGGATACTTATTTGGCTGCATTTCTAATATCAAATCCTCTTTTCTTTTTTTTCTTTTCCTATTCTCTTGAATGTCACTTGTTAATTATTTCACTTTCTTTCTCTCACACATCTACTCCTCTCGTCTTCATATATTTTCGAGCAGATTCGACAGAGAAAGTGGGCTAAACTTCGAACGGTATGGATATGTATTTGCATGTACTAACCAATCTCTAACATCTTTATAAACTTGAAACCATATATTTCCAATTTGTGTGTAAGAAAGGTTGTTGTTCAAAGAATCAGTACGAACCGTACACCGTGAGAGAGAGAGAGAGAGAGAGAGAGAGAGAGAGAGAGAGAGAGATGACCAAAGTCAAAGTCGCAAGTTATATATCCTAGCTGCAAAACATATGTCCAGCTGAATGGTCCATGTCTTAAAGACAGATCCTTCTTAACGGCTTCATTTCGGTTAAGAAACAAGTTTTTTCATTCGAATTTTTCTTTTTAATATAGAACTGAAAGTAGCTTTTTCACTATCAGAAAAATTAAATTTTGTTCGAAAGACTAATTCTAGTTCCGTTCGATTTTCACCCAAATGTGGTGGGATTTTCAGCGGTTTTATTTCAAATGTGATTGCATTACTCCGGCTGCGAATACGACGGTTATTAATCCCTTTTTCCGGTTGCTGCTCTCTTTGCCGACGACCCCTCAGCCAAAACAGCGACATCATGTACAGAGGGGATACGTCGTTCTGTAACCAAGATGGCAGGCAAGAGCAGATTGAAATCGCGAAGCGAGTAAGAAGAAAATGAAGCAGCTTTCTTCGTCAAAGAGATCTAACTCGGCGAGACAAATAACCTCGAAATCTGCTAAGGAATACGATGCCGAGCCGGAGTAGAAGACTACCCATCTCTGCCACACTGTACAATCCCAAGATTGGGTTGCTGAAATTTGTGACCCCGAAAAAGGGCGTCCGGATCTGGTTCGGAGCTCTCACAGTGAAGTAATAATTTTCCCGGGATCTTGTGTCGCTTGTTAACTCGTAGCTAACAAGCACGTAATTGTCAATTGAAATAGACTCGCTTGGTGTCTCAAGAGAAAAGTTTGTGGCACACTGTAAAGTCACCCTGTAGAGATATAACTCGGAGGAGTGGTAAAGTATTAATACCTAGTTCTCTCCTATCTTGCATCGGTCTTATGAAGCTCGCATCTCCATCTCGAGCATGAATCCATGAAATCTCGAATCTCTCCTAATATCCTTCCGAGGTAATATTTGTATCTATAAATTATATGGGGAAGTCCTAATTCTCAAATATATACATATACGTGTCTTCTTGGTGAATGGTATTATTGCGAGGTCAGATCAGCGCGCATGAAAGTGAAGACCGCGGCCGGCATCGGCCGCGTTACCGAAAAGATGGGGTCGACCTCGCATGACGACGAAGACCGCGGCCGGCATCGGCCGCGTTACCGAAAAGCCGAGGTCGGAATCGATCTCGCATGAAAACGAAGACCGCGGCCGGTATAGGCCGTGTTACCGAAAAGCCGAGGTCGGAATCGACCTCGCACGGAAACGAGGACCGCGGCCGGTATCGGTCGCGTTACGAAAAGCCGAGGTCGGAATCGACCTCGCACCAATGATAGAAGAGTGCGATCAATATCGATCGCACTGGCTCAAGCCGAGGTCGGTATCGACCTCGCACGAAAGTGGAAGAATGCGGTCGGTATCGACCGCCCGGGCTAAAAATCGGGGTCGGAATCGACCTCGAAAAAAAAAAAAAAAAAAAACAAACGCAAGCATTCCGAACTATGAGTTCGCCACGATTAATGGACTTCGCATTCCTCGCGACGAGCTGGGGAGTAGATAAGGAGGAGTCAGAATCCTGTAAAAAATTTCAAGTCCTTCTAAAACAGAAAGATACGTATCACAACATTTGTACTATACCTCGTCTTTGTCTATTCTTCACCGATGCATAGTAAGGGAGTAGATGATCCGGGCTATTTTGCCCGAGCCCAATAGGTTTACCAATCAACCCCTTTTACCTTTCAAACCCAAGCCCACCAACCACGTGTTTGGGCCCAACAAAAACGGCCCACTCTCCACTCTCTTGTTTCTAGGGTTAGTAGTAATAAGAAGATAAGGAATGAGGGAAGGGGGAGATTACAAAAGAACCACACATGGAAATATACACACACAACATCAAGAACACACATTCTATACACACTCTATACACACCAAATACACACAGATACACGAAATACGATGATGAGGTCCAAATAGTTTGATTTTTTCTAACCAAATATGTTTCAAATTTTTTTAGATCACTACAGATGTGCAAGAGTGTTCGACACGCAGATACGATAACAAATTGAAGTGACACTGTTGCTGCTGCATAGCTTAAAACTTGTAACTTTTTTTTTTATTAGGATTTTCATTATTAGTTCATGCTTTGCTGAGCTAATTATTACTTCTAGATTTCAAATAAACAGTAAAATATAAATCACATGTTGAATGATTCATCATTCCACTTCAATCGATTCAAGAACGCGAGAACAAACTAATGCCCCCTTCAGGTATCTCGGTTGAAATCCCATCAATATCCGTAGAAGTAGTAGTCTCGCTTATTTCGACGATCCTCGTTACACGAGAAAGAGTTCGGGCATTACTAAATATGGGACTTTAGAAATGGATTCAATCGGTCAAAAAGAGTATTCGATTGAGTATCGAGGAAGAACGGAATTCAGGCCAAAATACTAAATAAAAGTAGGTCGGTTTATTTTGGGTGCTAATTGTAAATGATCCACCGTTACGGTTCATTAAATATAGAAAAGGATAAAGTTCTATGTCGCACGGAAACTTCAACTTCTTGACGTTTCTGTATTTCAGACACTTGGTGGACACCTTATGAGTCATTTTGCAATTTCTAAAAGATTAAATACATGTTTGAATAACAAAATTTCAAATATTTTTGTTGATTTCCTAATTATTTATACGATTTAATGATCAATTGCAAATTGATAATTACCTGTAAAAATGATTTTCAATATGTTTGTATGAAAATATATAAAAAATAATTTTTATATAAATAAAAACTTATTTATGTTTATATAGCATATTTATAAATAATACTCCTATAATTTTAATATTTACACGTTTGTCATGTCGGTTTTCTCGTTCCGCCAAATCACCGTTTCTATGTCCGTACTCGTAGGGATAAACAATTGACTAGAGAGATATGATGTGGGCTTTTACCATAATACCCTCGGATTTGTACAAGTCTGGAGTTTCAACCGTAAACAAATTAGTCCCAACAAATCCCCATCCGCTTCGTTACAGAAATGGATGACGAGAAACGAAGTCAAATCAACGCCACCAAGTCAGGTCGGCTCGCCACCGCCGACGCCGGCTCCGGCGCCGCCGACTGGGCGGAGCTAACCAACGAGTGCCTCGTCAACATCTTCTCCCGCCTTTCCTTCGAGGAACGATGGCGAGGCGCTATGCGCGTGTGCAAGGCTTGGAATCAAGTCTGCCAGGATCCGTGCCTCAACTCGGTGATTGACCTCGATTACCACTTCGATTCCGCCGGTGAGTTGCCCCGATTCTGGAATCCCGAGTTCGAGCGCAGGATCGATAATATGCTCCGATCCGTCGTCGTTTCGAGTGCAGGCTGCCTCTCTCAGATCCGCCTCAGGCACTGCTCCGATCGATCGCTCTCTTTGGTTGCGAAAATGTATGTATTTTTTTTTAGATTTTTGTATGTGCTGCGAAATTATTTGAATTGATTGATTGATTGATTTTATCTTTTATTGATTAGCGTTTTTTTTCTAGTTGTGGTTGAATTGATTGCGCTTGATTTCATATGTGTAAATATGGTTGTGGATGATTCCATTTTTCACGTGAGTAAAATTAAAATTGATTTTTGTGTTTTTGTCAATGGTTGGTTTAAATACTCTCAAATTGATTGAAGTATTTCTTAAATTTTCGCTAATTCGTCGATTTGAGGCGGTGTGAATCCGAAGCTTAAAATAATAAGTAGTAATCGGACTTACTGTTGTAGTTTTCGTGTTGTGTGTACTATCTTTTTTTAAAGTTAGTTTATTTCCGAAACGAAGGAACGGATAAAATGTTAGACGATGCGTGTTCTAGATATTTTCATTGGCATCCGATTACAGTTTCGTAAGTATTTTTAGTCAGTGAAACGTATTTCTTGAACACACATATGTTTGGCCGTATGTTACGTTGGACTATTAAATTTGTAAAACATTATCGAACCTTGGAATGAACTTGAAGAAATAGATTATTTTATCTACCTATATAAGTCGAACTAGCATATTCTGTGACGCAATTTCGACGATTGATTTCTTGATATTAGTTAGTAAGCTATGATTCAGACATGGGATTGTTACATTTTTAAGTTACATTTTTAAAGAGTAATACACTTACTCTCTAAGGTATGTTAAAATAACTTTAAGGTTTCTGTAATATCGGTCATTACAATCACCCCTGAAACTTCGTTAGAAACCCTAACGGAATAATGCATTGAATAAGCTATTCCGTTAGGGTTCTGACGGACTATTAGTTTCAGGCAGTGGTGGAGACAACATAGTTAGGGGTGACATGGATCTCCTAACATTTCTTAAATTCTTATTATTTTATGTAAGATTTATAAATTTTCGTCTATGGTAACATTAACGGCGCACGGGAAACAAATATAGTGCATATTGGTCCTCGAGACATGAAATTTTTGCTCCGGTAATTGTTTCAGGGGTGTGGATCTTGAAGTTATTTTAGCATACCTTAGGGGTTTAGGTGTAATTTACCCTTTTTTTTAAAACATCTATGACTTAATTGCATGTGTCTCTCTTTTCAGGTGCCCGAATCTTGAAGTTCTTTCTATCAAGAGCTCTCCTAACGTAACCGATGCAACTATGGACGAAATAGCGCACAGATGCCCCAAGATTAAGGAGCTTGACATAAGCTACTGCTACGAAATATCCCACAAATCTTTGATTGTCATAGGATCAAATTGTCCGAATCTGCGTAAACTTAAACGGAACTTATTGAACTGGTTGGATCCTTCCCAACATATAGGAACCGTCCCAAATGAGTACCTCAACGCCTGCCCTCAGAATGGGGATTCTGAAGCTGCAGCCATCTCGAAATTTATGCCTCAACTTCTTCATCTCGAACTTTGCTTCTCCAAAATGACGGCTAAAGGGCTCGCCCTAATTTCCGAAGGGTGTCAGAATTTGGAGCATTTGGATTTATCGGGATGTGCGAATGTGACTAGTAGAGGTATCGCCAAGGCTGTGCTGAGTTTGACGAAATTGAAAACTATCAAGAAACCCAACTTTTATATACCGAGGTCCGTTTATAATGCAGAAAGGTACGGTCATTGGAATATGTACGATGAGCGTTTTCAAACTGACGTGTTCAGAATTTGATCGTATGGGGAAAATGATTAGTGGTGAAATTATATTGTCAATAGAATATATCTTGTGTGTGTTTATTTGTCAAGGTACGGTGGAACTGTCACAGGCTGTAAAATAAAAACTATTTTACTATTTGAATGTATATATATTGTATGGCTTGCTATTTGAACCCAGGTTTTGAGATGTTGTTTGTTCATGGTAGTTGTTTTTTTCATTGCACTTTTTTTGTTTTTTTTTAAATGCTACGGTGCATCTCAATTAGGAATGGAAATTGGAACGGAATTTCTGAATGCCGCCGATTTTGATGTGGATACCTTTGATTTTGGGAACAATATTTTCAATCCGAATTCCGAAACTTGCAATTTTTGATCTGATTTTAGTTTCCGAAATCTGGATTTTTCGAAATTTCACTTATAAATTAATCATTTGTTCTTTCTTTCTTTTTTTTTTGTGAAAAACATAAAATTTTATGCAAATGTAATGTTAATCTTATAATGTCTGTTATGTTATAGGTGAATAGAGAATGGAAACTCTTTTAGATTTTGGAATAAGTTGTTCCCATTATAATTTTTTATATTTTTGGAACGAAATTGAAATTGAGTTTTCACTTAGGAAAATAAATCAGAATTTTTTCTAAGGTGCTAATTTTGATCTGATCCGCTCGATTTTTCAACCCTAACCGTACTTCACACACCAACCCCAAGAAGAGTTTCTCTCAACTCCAAAAGAATCCAAATAATCTCTTCAACTCCAAAAGAATAAGATCAGATCCAAATAATGTGCCACAACCAAGAAAACACTACACAAACATTTTGCGAAAACGAAAGAAGCAAACAAACTCGGAAACCTGCAAAAATTTCATTAACTAGTGACATAAAAAAAAATTGCACATACACTTTAGATTAAAAAGTGATCCACAAATTCAACCTAGTGATACAGAAGGAACTAATAACCATACACACACTGAAACACACACAGAGAGAAAGAGAAAAAGATAACTAGAAAAAAAGAAGTTGGTGTCAAATTATTATTAATAATAGTCGATCCACTTCGGTTCGGGGGCTTCTTTGAAATATCGGAGTTTCCGGCTGAAGCTCCTCTTTTCTGATGAACAACAACAACAATTCTTTTCTGCTGCTGCTCGCCTTCTCCACTTACTTTACTATGGTCTTCATGAATAAAATTCATATGATCTAATACATCATCGTAAACGAAATAAAATTACGTTTTATTGTATAGTCGAAACAAAATATATAGCAGTTATAACGAAAAAAAATTAACTACCTCCTTTAACGACGAAAGCAATGGCCATAATCATCAGCAAGAGCGCCCATGAAATTATCGCTCGATTTTTCATGATGCAGAGCTATGGTATGAGGTAGATGGGATAATGATTTATATATATATATACTAATTAATCCTCTTTTCTGAGGGTTTTAATTTTTTTAATTTTGATTATCAAGGGCTAACTTTTGTGATAATCAAGACTCACAAAGAAAATGAAAATCAACTTTGAGGGAATAAATTCTCAGATGGAACACAAAAGATTTGTAGACAAAAAAAGAAGAATAATAAAGAGATGGTGCAGCTGTCACATGTTGTCTGATATGTTTGATTTATATTGATATGTAACTATTCTAAGATTATTATTTATTTAAGGGTAAATAAAAAATAAAAATCTTTCGTGTGTAGGTAATTACAATTACCTTCAACTATGAATCTTCTCACATGTTCATCCTTGCGGTGTCAAATTTACTGGAATCTTTTAGATTATATGAAATATTCTTAAGTTTTATCCCATTCGAACTCCACATTTTGAAACAAGAAGAACACATGATGCGTTTATTGACTTGTAGAAACTGCATTTTTTGCACAAAACGAATATAAACTGGAGATATTCCACTGAATCTAAAAGATTATGTTAAATTTGACAACATAAAGGTGAACGTATAAGAAAATTCATAGTTGATGAATAATTATAATTACCCAAACAAGAGGGATTTTTTCTGTAATTTGACCACGTAAGAGTTTTTTCGGAATTGTGACCGTAATTTACCCTACTTTTTAATTTCATTGAAGTCTGATGTTGTGTAAGAGCTTAGCTGCCTTTTGGTAATATTTATCTTTATCATGTCGGAGTATGATTATATTAATGAAATCAAGAACGTGTCTTTTGGATGTGAAGGCATATATAAAATTCTCATATAATACCAAAATCTAACAAATTTAATCAAAAAATAATCTAAAGAATCAAAAATATTATTAACTAAATAATAATTTAATTATAATTAAAGATTTAATTTAATCTAATCTAATCTGATCTAATCCAAATCCGAATATAGATAAGCAAATGTGAGTGAGTTTGCATAATTAATGGTGGGGTAGGAAAATTCAAGTCTTCAATGAAGACATGAAAAGTGACATCAATTTTTTGGAGAGATGTCTAACGGCTATTTCAAAGACTTGCCGACAGTTTCCCAAACAATTTTCCAAGTGAGAGGCTTCTGTTTAAAATGTTTTGCTCTCAAGTTACTTATGTTTTGCTATTTATAGGGACAATTAGTGAAAACCCGCTCACTCATTGAGTATAATAAAAATGAATCTCACCTCCTTTTACATATTAGTGAAATCCCCTTTAATTATTTAATTAAATAAATATTTAATAAATTAATACTCAATAAACCTAATTTGCCATCATATCTTTTATATTTAAAATCTCTAACTACGTGAAACCCTATTTTTATTCTCCCGCGTTTTTTTCCTCCACCAACCGTTCTTCCCCATTTCTTTCGTCATAGTTCGTTTGTCCGCCCCGCTCTGTGCCTCAGCCACCACCGCTGCCCTGCCCCTCCCCGCCGCGATCCCGCCTCCACTTGCCGTGACTCTAGGGCCCCAGCCACCACCGTTGGAGTTGCTTGATGATGGAATCAATCGACCCCGATGAGGATGCAGAAACCTTGGACTGCATCTTCATGGAGAATCGCCGCCTCCGCGCTCTATTGATCCGGCCCTAGATCTACCAAAGTTTTGTCGGTTACATTATAGATACCAAGGTTTCCGATTTAATCATTAATTTTTTTATTATACGCCATTAGCGAGGCTTATCCACGCCGCAGTCATCTATGTCCTAGTGTTGCCATCTTTTTGCTTCTTTTTTTTTTCTTCTTTTTTTTGCTGTTGAAATTGTGTAGGTATCTCGCACGAAAAAATAGTTGTTTTCGTCACTTTTTTACTTGTTTTCGAATTCTGCTATTTATTTTAGTTGATTTCAAATTCTGCTATTTGTTTTCGATTTCTGCTATTTGTTTTAGTTGGTTTCAAATTCTGCTATTTGTTTTAGTTGGTTTAGATAATTTATAGTTGGTTTTGATAATTTTGTAATCGATTTCGACATGTTTGTAGTTAGTTTCAATAATGTTATAGTGATTTCGACAATTTATAGTTAATTTTGATAATAATTGATTTCAAACTGGTAAACCTTGCATACCATAATTTTATAGTTGATTGTGAAAAAAAACTAACAAAATGAAAATTGTAGTTGATTGAGAAATTTTTGTAGTTGATTATGGAAATAAAACAAAAATAAATTACAAATAAAAAATACTCAAAATTAATTAAAATGTTTAAAAAAATTAGTTTATTTTAGAATTTTTTTAGTTGAATTATGAAAAAGAAGAAAAAGGAAAAAAGGCTGGAAAAAAAGATACAAAAGTTACTTTTTATTAAATTTAAAAAAAAATATTATTTTTTAATAATTTAGTAAATAAAAAAGGGGAAAAAAACAATATTTATATAAATATAAAAAGGAATGAAGTAATGAGTAGTGGGTCGTGGGAATTGACTAGTGGAGATGGACAAATTTCGAATATAAGAAAAACTGGACCTAGTACTAATATTGAAAACAAGGGAGGATCCACTCTTATTAAAAAAAAAGCTAGAGTGAGTTATCAGTAATAGTCCCTTTTATAGTTATAGATACATCACGAAAACAAACTCTAAGGAATGGCAACAGAGTGGATAGCCTCGAAAAAGTGAAATACCAGAACCATTACCATTTAATTTATCTCAAATCAATACCATGTCAAATCTATTTAAAAATTTAATCGAAATATCAGAATCATTACCACCAATATCCGAATACTCACATGTATCCATTTACCACTTAAATTAGGTTATTAGAATAACTTTAAGCGAAATATATAAAATGAAATAAGACGTTTCATCAAAATTGAAGTTCCACAACAACAAAAAGATGATATATTAAAGGGTAAATTTCACTTTCCCCATTTTGTACTTTGGCTCGATATCACTTTACCCCATTCTACTATTGATTGCATCGATTTGCCCCCCGCACTTGAAATTTTCTCTCAGTGTTGCCCTGGCTGTTAGTTGTCAGACATTTGACCTTAACACCATTTGGTCTAAACTTTGAAATAACCAAAACGCCACCTCTCCCGGTTTAAATAATTATTAAAAAAACAAAAAATGAAAAAAAAAACATAATAATAAAAAATTCAAGACAACGAGAAAACATATTCCACAACGCCAGCCACAGTTTTTTTTTTTTTTTTTTTTTTCTGAATAATTATTTAAACTGGGAGGGGTGACTTTTTAGTAATTTTCAGACTTAGATCAATCGGTGTTAAGGTCTGTATTTCTTTTACCGAAACTATTACCAAACTCTAATGGTTTCGGTAACGAATTTTAAACGGGGCGGATACCCATGGTTAGCTAACGATCGGATTTTTTGCCATCCTTAAACAAGAAGGAAATTATACCCGTGCAATGTACTCGCGCAGTTCACTTTTGCGCAAGTACATTTGTGCATTGCTTTGTGCATGTATGTTTTTGCATATTGTTTAGTGCATGTTTGTTGATGTTGTATTCATGTCCTAGTATAGCAGTTATTATTTCATAGCCGTATATATTTTCCATATTAAGGTTGTATATCAAATGGCCCCTAATATAATATATATAGACTTTTAAGATTTTTAATAGATAATCTAAATTATAATGGGCAAATGGAAAACAGGCGTATGACAAGTGATTTAAATGCATATAGGTCCAGATACAAAAAGTCTCGCAAATAAATCCATCCCCATGTCTTTTGTTCCCCATAATATAATTTTCATCAACTTCACCAATTATACTATAACTTTATCCATATTGCACATTGACCCCGATTTGAACAAAGATATCACATTAAGTCCAAGCTTTCATAATTTTTTGAAAAAGTATTTTGCTTTTAGAAAATACCGTTTTTCAGAATTTTTTTCCGGCCAGATTCTGGCATTGACTGCGCAGTTCACAAACGTTGAACTTTTTTATTTATTTAATTTTTCTTTTTTAAAAAATTTGAATATTTTTTTCCAAACGGTCTCCGCCGCTGGGCTTTTTTTTTTTAATAATGTTTCTCTCTAAATTATTGTGTTAACAACAAAATTATTGGCCGAGATAGTAATATTGAATGTCAAAATCGTAATATTACGGTCGGAGACAGTAATATTACGGTAAAAAACAACAAAATTGCAAGCTAAGACGATAAAATTAATTAATACAGTTAAATTACGGTCTGAGGCCAGTAATATTACTATCTCCGAGACAGTAATATTGCGGCCAAAACAGTAATATTAATGAAAATAATTTTTTTTTAAGAAATAAAAAGGTTTAAAAAAAGTCAACGACGGTGACCGGCGGTCAACCTATCGGAAAATAATTCGAAAACAAGTTTTCAAAACAAAAAAAGGCATTGGCGAAGACCCGGGTCTTCGGCGGTGGTCAAAATTAGTTATTTGGTGAAATTAGGCTAAATTGGGGTGTAAATCATGAAATTGGATTTGAATTGGAGTTTGAAGGAGTTGGAAATTAGGCTAATCTTGGGATGAAAATTAAGTATTAAATGAGCAAAATTAAATAAATTAGATGGGGGTGTGTATTAAATAAACTATCCATTATATAATGTGAAAAATGTTAGTTAAGAGTGCGTGGGAGTCGACTCACCCTAATGACAGGGTGGATCTTTTTCCAGCCGCGGCATTATGTAAGAGAACAAAGAAACTACAACCGGTAACATTAACTTCTTCAAATATATATCACGACAAGTATAAAGTTCACAACCAAATAGAACCCAAACCAAAAAAATGAACAAAAAATAAACAAAAATAAAAATAAATAAAAACCTTCTTATTAGATAGACATGCATGTATATAAGGCCTTGGCAAGGTCTAGAGAAAGAAGAAAGCAAAGAAAACGGAGAAATTGATACCGAAACTAGCTCGAACCAATAAAGACGACTTTTCGCGAACTGCGGCTGATGATGACGTCGTATTTACAGACGGGCTACGAACCCTCCTCTTAATTTGTACAACTATTATCTCCCTCGATAGTTTCACCGATTTAGATGTATGCTCGATTGCTAAGTGTGTACCCAAATTAGAGGAGTTACTGCGAATTTCATTTGAAGTCTTGGATGTAATTCCATATGCCCTTGTTGGAAAAGAAAATAATTGGGTTGATAACAAGATTAGTGCTATCATCAACCATAGAGAGAGTATATACTTCATTTTTCTCTCACTTTTTTGTTTGCTGAATGAAAGGAAATTTGTGAAGATGAGAACTTTATAGTTGAGAGGAACTATATATATATATATATATATATATATATTAGATTAGCAACTTGTTGGAAGGTGGCAAAATGCAAAATTGTGGGGAGGAACGATAGATCAGGCAAAGAGCTGGCTGGCTCTATAAGAAAGATACATTTAAAATCAAGTGGTATTTATTTAATAATTGATGAATGATGTATTTTTTTTATGATGATCAATCATAAATATTTAATCAATTGGTATTTATTTGACTAATTCACGTTGGGTGGGGGTGGGTAGGGGGTTGGGTGGGGCTCTGTTGAAATTCAAGTGGTCTAATGAATTTGACTAATTGTGAGTGGGCCTAAATCAGTGTATTTAAAATGTCGCAAGTCAAAATATTGATTCTACGGTGTACGCTGTCGTATTTATTTGACACGACTTTTTCAAAATAAAAATTAGATAATAACTAAGTAATTATGTTGATACTTTTAATGAAAATCAATACTATATAAATATTAAAATTGGTATTTTTCTTGTTTTAATACCACACATATAAAACCTTCAAACTCCTCGCCTCTTTCTTCACAAATCCCTCATCTTCCTCCTTCGGAAATCCTCCAAAAATATCTAATCCCACAAAAAATAAAACCTCAAAAAACATATGAAACGGAATCAGAAGACAGCAAAATGGTTATTACATGACAGTAGAACTCATATGCATATTTACTAATAATATTATATTATTTCAAAAATGTTTTATCAATAGATAATATCCTTCAATTATAGACTTTACTATGTACTTCTATTTAAAAGAGTTATTGCAAATAAGTCCATCAATAGGTATTTATTCATAAAAAATTCAGACAAAAAATTCATTTACCAATAAGTACACACATGGTCCAGATTTTTGTAAAAGAATAAAATAACGCCTCATACTTTAATATGCTCCAATTTCATCATTAACTTAATTTAACTTCAATTTGACCCCAAATTTCACAAATTATTCAATTTTGACCCAAAACTTCTTTTTTTCAAAATTGTTTTTTTCAAAAACTTTTTTTTCCCGCCGGATTCCGGCGTTGACTTTTCAATTTTTTTTTCTTCCGGATTTTTTTGCCGGATTCCGGCGTTGACTTTTCAATTTTATTTTTATATTTTTTTCTTCCGGATTTTTTTTGCCGGATTCCGGCGTTGACTTTTCAATTTTATTTTTATTTTTTTTTCTTCCGGATTTTTTTGCCGGTTTCCGGCGTTGACTTTTTCGAATTTTTTTCTTCTTCTTTTCTTTCTTTCTGTAATTTTTTTTTCGTTTAAACAACACTATTGTTGTGATTGACAGTAATATTAACTATATTACTGTTAAACACAGTAAAATTAACTAAACTACAGTTTAACACAATAATATTGCTATATTAATCTCTAGCACAGTAATATTAACACAACAAAAGTCATTATTATTGTGTAATAGAATAATATTACTATGTTGACCGTTCAACAAATGTAAACATAATAAAAACCAAAAGAATTAATATTACTGTGAGTGACAGTAATATTACTATAACAACAGTAATATTACCGTCAACCACAGTAATATTACAATAATAGACAGTAATATTATTACGTTAGTCCGTGAATAACTCAAACAAACAAAAAATTCAAACAAAATAATAATATTGATGTGGTTGACAGCAATATTACTATAACAACAGTAATATTACCGTCAACCACAGTAATATTATTGTGTTTACAGTAATATTACAATAATAGACAGTAATATTATTACGTTACTCCGTGAATAACTCAAACAAAACAAAAAACCCAAAAAAATAATAATATTGATGTTGTTGACAGTAATATTATTGTGTTTATAGTTATTTTACTGTCAGCGACAGTAATATAATTACGTTGACTTGTCAACAAATCAAACAAAATAAAAAAAAAACAACAAAAAATAAAAAAATAATAATAATACATTAATTTACTGTCAACGGCAGCACAATTACATAAATGTATTGTCAACGGCAGTACAATTACGTTAATTAACTGTCATTACAGTATAATTACGTTAATTTACTGTCAGTGACAGCACAATTACGGTCAACGTTTAGCAGCAGACGTAAAAATAAAAGACAAACAAAAAAAAAACCTTAAAAAAATACTAAAAAAAATCAACGCCGGAAACCGGCGAAAAAATCCGGAAGAAAAGAAAAGAAAAAAGAAAAAAAAAAGTCAACGTTGGAAACCGGCGAAAAAATCCGAAAGAAAGAACAAAAAATAAAAAATAAAATGAAAAGTCAACGCCGGAATCCGGCGGCAAAATTTTTTTTTTTGAAAAAAAAAAAGTTTTGGGTCAAATTGAGATTAAATTAAGTTAAGGATGAAATTGGAGCATATTAAATTATGCGCCAAAAAAAAGTCAAAATTGAATTTTTGTGGTCAAAATTGTATTTTTGTGGACAAAATTGATTAAATTGGGTTACAATTAAAAATTCGGTATAGAGGGTTGAGGGTAATATTGACATATACATGAATGTTTCCTTTACATCTGTGCTTGTCATCTGTGCTTGTAAAAACTTTCTTTTTTGCAAATTTTCTAATTAGTTTCAACCTTTTCCACCTCTACTCTCTACTAGTAATACCACTAATAACTTCATTCTATGCATTTCGATTCAAATCGGATTTACTATACATCATTCATAATTCATCTATTAGGTATGGTCTTTTAAATGTTACATTAGGTGAAATACAAGGCATTACTTAATAAACACGTCACAAGTACACGTGTATGATAAGATTACTAACATCAATTCACCATGAGATGTAATAAAGAACGAACAAGTAGATAGGCATTGTATATTAATTATATGTTATAATTTATAGTGATATTTGTCACCATGGGAGACCTAACAATTATTCAAATGATAGAATAAAGGGGTAAATACATATAAATCCCCAAACACGAACTTAAAGGGCGGATCAGTCCTTACAGACGTGTCATAGGCGTATCAGTCCCTAATGCAAAGTTTCACATGCAGTTCAGTCCCTAGAGGCAAGTGAAAATTCTACAATACCCTTTATTTTAATCTGAAATTACATACTTTTTCATTTTCTCCCTCTTACTTTTCTCTTTCTTCTCTCTTTCCTCTTTCCTCTTTTTCTATGTCTCTTGTCTCTCTCATTTTCTTGCCCGCTCCAATTCAATTTATGTTATTTTTCTTCATACAACAAACGAAAATGAACACGAAAATGCGCAAGAAAACAAACTCCTAAATCAATACAAATGAAGCAACAAGAACAAAGAAAAGGAAGAACCAAGGTAGTAGAAGAAGAAAAAAACAAAAAGAAAAGAGGAAAGAGACCCATTTTCGAATAATGGTGAAGGAGAAGAAATAAAATTTGATTTGTTTCCCTAATAAGTAACTCGGTTCCAATATCTGTTATTTTGTTCTTCGAGTTTGTAAAGATCATTTATTTATTGTCGATTTTGAACACTCTTCTCTTGGGTATTATTATTCGGCGACATTAGCGTGTTCCCAAAGCATTTTTAGTCCTAGCAAGGATTTGATGTATGATGTTTGATGACTTTGATATAGGAAATGGGAAAAAAGTTTATTGTATTATTCTTGGTGATGTTGTAGTATATGCCATATGCAATAGTGGTATTCCTAGTGCATTTGGATGGTATTGAAAGAGAGTATTGGAAGTAGTGGAACTTTATAGTGGGTTAACAATATTTGTATGTAGTTGCAGAAATATGTCATTTGTTATAGAACTAACAATATTATTAGTCAACTCTACCCGTACTTTATATTGAAAACATTGTACCATATATTTTTATGAATTGCACTTACCTGTTGAAGTCATGGTACTATATTTTGTTATGAATTGAGTTTATATGGTTGACTTGGTCACAAATTAATATACATAATATAAGCGTACCATACTAATGAACAACACCTATTTTCTAGTTTATTTGAAGATACCGTGTCAATTCTAGACATGTACTTCACATGTGTATTCACTGTACTTACGTGTTTCACACATCGGACTATAGTTTGTGATGAATTGAGTTATACCGATTTTCATGACACTTTAATGATCAATTAGTATAGGAGATGCATAAATTATGTTTTAGATGTGTATGTTAAGGTTGGTGAGCTGTATTGTTGCGTTTGGAGTACAAAATGCCATAAATATGTTGAATTTCATACATGATACTCATATAAGTGTACAAAATACCATAAATGTGTTGGATTTATTACATGATACTCATATAAGTGTATAAGGCTCATGCGTAGAGCTAAAATTTCCCTCAAATGTTCCCATAATCTATGTTGATCAACTCCTACATCATCTCATTTCATGTTAATAGTCTTACAATGAAGAAATGCGTCTTAAAATGATATTATATGGATGCATTGGCCCCACAATAATATAAAGAATATAACAGTACAATATGAATGGACAACATATACTTTATGAATAAACTCACAATACTATATGCATGAATAACTCTAACTTTACCAATTTATACATTGTACTTATAATTTGTGGAACAAAACATACTATATTTTGTGGTAAATTGAGTTAAACCAATTTCCTTGACACTTTAATGATGAATTAGTACGGAAGATGCATAAATTATGTTTTAGATGAGTATTTTAATTTTGGTGAACATTGGTTTTACGTTTGGAGTCCACAAATGTGTTTGATTTCCTACATGATATTCACATATAGTACAAGACTTGTATGTATGACTAGTATTTTTCTCAAATGTTAACATAATTGATGTTGATGGATTCTCATGTTATCTCATTTCATGTAATTAGTCATAAAATGAATGAATGCCTCAGAAAATGAGCTTATATTGTTGCATTGGTTCCAAAATAATATCTATAAAGCAAGAGTACCATATAAATAGAGAACATCTACTTTTTCATTGAAATAAGCGTACTCTATGAATGGACAACACGAGCATCACTGGTGTAATGTATTCATTTCTATGTAGAATAAATTGTACCATAAGTATAATGAATTGAATTGTACCAATTTCATAATAAATTTGGTGATTAATGAGTGTCGGAGGGACATAAAATATATTGTAAATGACTATTTTAAGATTGATGAACAATGGTGTTGCGTTTAGAGTTCAAAATGCCTCAAAATGCCGACATGATACTCACTTCAACAACACGTACTTCACCACTGAACCAAACTACACTAGCAATACTATTGTTTAATACGATATATACTACTGCAGTCACATAAAACACAAAATGTTTCAAAAAATAATACGAGAAGCGTCTTTCTCAAAACCTATATCAAACTATCAAACATCTTTTAAATACGTGACTAGAAAAAAAAATCAAATCTTGTTTCTTCCCCTTCACGATTCTTCGAGAATTGGTCTCTTTCTTCTTTTCATTTTGTTTTCTTCACGAGTTTTTTCTTGGGCCTTTTCATTTGTTGTTTGAAGAAAAGTAACTGAAAATTGAGTTTTGAATTGGAATGGGGCAAGGAAAGAAAAGAGAAAAGAGAAAGAGAAAAAGAGGAAAGAGAAAAGAGAAAATAAAAAAGAAAGAAAAAATGAAGATTGAGAAAAATTAAATGAAGAGAGAGACAGAGAGAGAAAAAAATAATATAATAATGCAAACATAGGGACTGAACTGCAAGTGAAACTCTGCAGTAGGGACTGATCCGCCTATAAAAAGTCTGTATGGACTGATCCGCGCTTTAAATTTGTATTTGAGGATTTATCTATACTTACCCCTAGAATAAATTGTGACAGCAAATACAATAGAAAATTGTCTTTCTTCCTTTTCATATTGTGCAATAATTAGTGACCGAGCCTAGAATTTGTAACAAGATGGGTTATATGTTGCAGAGGTTCGAAGACACAGTCCCAAAAGGGTATTCAAAACAATAATAAAAACAATTATCTAAATAATAATATCTATAGGCTTTTAAAAGATGATGTAAATGATAATAGTACATCAAACATATCATCATTGGAGTTCCTTAATTATTAGAGTTCTATACTAAAAAAATTTTTGTTTTTACTTTTTATTATAAATAAGAGTAAATTAAAATATAATATCTTTAATTGAGTTTGATTTTCTTCAAAATTAGAATTTTTTTGTAATCTTGGGATGATAAATTAAGTATTACGTGAGCTAAATGGAAAAAAAAGGCGGGTTAGGGCATCTCCGACCGAACGCCATAACGCCATTTTTTCATCTAATTTAGGTACTTTTAGTCTTCCACTCGAAATTCCTATATCATCATTACACCTAAAATTGTAGAGATTTGGTTTTAGCCTCCCACCGTGGTCAACCACCATATCACCAAATACTCAAATCCTATTTTTTCACCAATTTTTTTGGTAAAGAAATTTTCATCTCCCACCGATCCACCATTTTCCTATTTTTCCACCAAATCCTATTTTTTCTACTAAATATAGAGGTGAAAATAGGATTTGGCGTAATTAACACCATTTTATTAAGTACCATATAAAATGACGATTTTAACTAATTGCACCTGATTACCAACTTATTAGCATATTTATGGTAAATACATTGATATTAATTATTAAATTAGTTTTTAAAATGTAAATACTTTTGTTATTATTAACAAAACATTAATTCTAATAATATAAATATGCTTATTTTTAATTAATTTGTATATTTTGTTGCAATGTTTATTAGTTCATTTCTTTACTTAACAAATACGCTAATTGCTATTAATAAAATATAATAAGCAGCAATGGCATGATTAACGAAACACACTTCGAGACATTTAAATTGAAATACATAGCTCATAAAATAACAAACAACATAACATGATAACAAAACATGATAAACAATAACACAAATTATTAAATTTAAATCAGCATGAACTGCTTATTTAAATTCTTATGACGTACTTAATATATGATTTATGCAATAATTTATGAGATTATTGTTTACGTATGATTTTATTATATTTAAAATAATTTGAGTTCATGTTATTTCATGTTCAGACAGTTTTTTAAAATTGATAACATAATTTTTCAATTATATAGTTAAGAAAATTTATTACTTAACATTGGATCCATAATTAATATTTAGGAAATAAAATATTATAAAATTACGATTAACATTAAATTTATAGTTTTGGAGCATATATGGCGAAATGCCATGGGAGACCAAACCAAATCTCATTTCCTATAAGTGGTGAAATGGTGAAATATTACTATTTTAATATTTGGTCCAAATTTTGGTGAAACTCATCGGAGACTAAAAACACTATTTTTCCACCAAAAATGGTGAAAGAGTGAAATAGTGTGCTACCGGTGGGAGATGAACCCATTTTTTCACCACCATAAATGGGATTTGGTGAAAAAATGGCGAGACCCGTCGGAGGTGCTCTTACATAAATAAAATATATATTACATAATGCGGAAAATAAAAAGTGAGAGTGGGCTGGAGTCCACCCTAATGATAGGGTGCATCCTTTTCCGGCCCCGACAATATGTAAGAGAAAAAAAAATAACACCCGCAAATTAACTTCTTCAAGACCCATATTACAATATCGATATATATCACGAAATATATAATCCACAACCAAATTTAACCGAAAAAAAAAACGAAAAAGAAAAAAAAGGCCCTTTTGACATGCATGTATAATCTTAATTTGCAAGTCTAGAGAAAGAAGAAAGCAAAGAAAACGGAGAAGTTGATTCCAAAACAAGCTTGAACCAATAAAGACGACTTTTCGTGGACTGCCGACGGTGATGATGATGATGTCGTATTTGCACGCGAGCTACGAATCCGCCTTTTAATTTGAACAACTATTACCTCCCTTGATAGTTTCACTGGTTTAGATGTATGCTCGATTGCTAAGTGCGTACTACTTTTTCCCCGTTCCAAATTATCATAAGCCGTGGTTGAAAAAGAAAATTGAGATGATAATAACAAGATTAGTGCTATAGTTAGCCACATAAAGAGTAGATGCTTCATTTCTAGAGAGGAGTTGATCGATGAAGAGAAGAAAGTGAGGGTTGTGAAGAAGATACAACAATGTTGTATGATGTCCAAATATTTATATACAATATATATATTGTATGATGAGCTGGCTCTATTATAGTTGTAATGACAGCAGTAGAGATTTGAATGAATATAATAGTTTGTTTATTGACTTATCAGAAAAAAAAAATATAGTTTGTTTATTGAAGTTTTATTTGATGTTACACTCGCTGAAATATACTGGTAATCAGGTGCGGATCTATGTGTAGGTTTGGGGGGCTCCTGCCCGTACAGAATTTTTTTTTTTCTTACTAATTTTCTGTTATTTTTTCTTTTTTCTTTTTTTTTTTTTTTTGATATTTATCTATTCATTTATAGACTTTGTTCTCCAAAGATTTAAATTTTGTACATTTTAGCCCATGAAAAATATTTTTTTCCTTCTCTTAATTTACATCCAATTTTTAGCGTCCCCATAAAAAAGCTCTTAGACCCGACCATGTAGGTAATAATTATTAACCGTTGATCCGCACATAATCACACATATAGTAATGTGTATGTGTGCTTAAGAAATTGTTATTTAATCTAATAAATAGTTAAAATCCATTCCGTGTAAATGATTTAGTGTAGCATCTCAGTGAGGCGTTTAGTGAAAAATACACTAAAATAATTATTGGGGACAGCCTTGTATACCTACGTGTAGTAGTAGTATGGAGATATAAATAAATATATAAAGATTTTGTTCGAATTCAAGTTGTCCAATTTGACCAAGTGACTAGGCCTAAGTCAAACCAGCCAATATAGAAAAAATTGTGAAATGTCATAATTAATATTTAATACTTGCACCAAAAAGGTAAAATCCCTCGTCCGGGATTCATCCCTTGGCCCGACAAGTATTTGATGGAGGGATGTAAATTCATGGTGACTCAACGGCCTGTTAGAGTGGACACGAACCTAGTGCCCATAAGAAATCAACCCTCATTGGAGTTGAAATTTCCACATTGCGGCTTCCAGGATTTGATCGTATGACCTTGCACCAACTTACCACCCCAAAACTAGTTGAGCTATACTCATGTGGACTTTAATATTTAATAATTGGTTCCATGCCCTATCGGTTATCCGAGTATTATCCGAGGTGAGTTGTTAGGATTGTTGGAACATTCATTATTTTCAATAATTAATATTGAATAATGTTAATTAAATTATGTGGAGATTAATTTCATTTATTTACTTCTCAAAATCATGAAGTAAATTGAATAAGATATGTATCTGAATTTGGAGGAAGGGGATGGTCAAGAGGAAGGGGATCGATCTGTAATTTGATCGAGCTTGAGCTTGGGTATAACTTCCAATATTTGGTTTTGGCTTTAGATATTTTATTAATTAATAAAATTATTTAGTTCCAACCAAATTAATTAAAACTATTAAATCTAATTTAAACAAAATAACTAATTATCCTAGTCAATATTTTGAACCAAAGAAACGCCGTATGAGAGACGTCGTTCCAAAAAGACATGTGTCTTCTCCTTCTCCAATCCTTGCCTCCCTTTGTGAATCAAACTCTACCGCTTATAAATAAGATAAGAATATGGCCAATTCTTCACTGAATTTTAATCGTATAATAGAGTTTTATAGTTCTTCATATTATTCTTTTTTGTCGAAATCCTTTTCCGTTGTTCAAGTTCGATGTGAGTTTGATTCTCATGCAAGATTCAGACATCCGATCGTTGTATCTTGGGAGATTATCGGAAAAAGACTGTGCACCATCGACAGTCCGAAAATATTGTATTAAGATAATTGTTTTGGCAAGACTCGATCGTTCTTTGTATTTTTTTACAATTTCTCTTTTCGACAAACAAGTATTTTTTTTCTTTTACGCAGATTATTATAATTACACCAAATGGGATATCATTTGAAGTTGTCTAGGTGATAACGTAATAGAGATCATTATGTAATAACCTAGCTAGTGTACAGAATGTTTCAAAATATTGAAGATATTAATACTAAATAATATATTTCGTTAAAAGTTTAATTTTTGGTTGAGGTGGTCATTGAACATGACATTAGAGCATTAGAGTCAGGACAATTAAAAAGTCCTGAATTCGAATTCCACCACTACATCTATTTTAAATATTTCAAGTACAAGACTTCAAATATAATTCGCCTGCACTTGATGGGACATATTAGAAATATTAATATTATCGATTAGAACAATGAAATTAAAGAAAAAAGAACACAAAAGTATATAATGTATCCAAAAAATGTCCTGAAACTCGAGACAAAGAGAAGCCAAAAGCTAAGGTTGAATCTCAATTAAAGAGAGCACTAACCGAGCCAAGATTTTATATATGGGATCGATATGCACTAAATTTGTTTCTGGACGCCGTACGTTAGTCCTACTTACTATGCATGATTTTTTTATAAATCTCTATATAAAATAATAAGAATTTGAAAAATGTTATATTACTCACATACAAACTCAATTAAGATATATAATTATAATTTTAATTTTCTTCTCTCACTTTCTATAAACAGTAGCTTCATTTTCTTCCATCGGAATACCAATCACAGTTGTCCAATATGTAAGAGAAAAAACAATAGCTCAATATTAAATAGACACAGAAACTATTACAGACAATACTAACAATGTTCAAGAATCAAGACCCATATTTCACAACTTGCAAAAATCCATAACATCCAAACAAAACCTATTAAAAAAAAAAAAAAAAAACAATCTCGTATATATAAGAACTTTTGAAAGTCTATATAAAGAAGAGAACAAAGAAAACGGAAAAGCTGATAACGAAATAAGCTCGAATCGAAGACGACTTTTCGCTAACACCCGAAGATGTTGATCCTGGACGAGAGCCACCGGCTATCGGGCGGCCCCCCCCCCTCCTCTTAATTTGGACAACTATCTTCCTCGATTTTATCAAAGACGTATGTTCTAAATTAGAGGAGCTACTTTGAATTTCATACGAAGTCTTGGATATAATTCCATTAGCCGTGGTTGGAAAACAAAATCGGGACGAAAGCAAGATTACTGCTATCAGCCATAGAGAGAGTGTATACTTCATTTTTCTGTGAGCCGAAATTGATAGTTTTGATGAAGATATAATTATACTGTAAGATATCCAACTATATATATACACATATGTATATATATATGTATGTATATAGTAGATCAGAAACTTGTCGGAAGGAAGGAAAGTGCTGGCTCTATAAGAAAGTTCTGTGATGATCAAAGAAAAGAGATAACGTGGGGACACTTATATACACATATATAAAGATTAGGATTTTCAATTTTGTTGAAATTCAACTCGTCTAATTTGACTAATTTGTCATAACCGCATATTTAAAATGCCATGCTGTCAATATCTACAGTGTACTTTGCATTTCATTTTCACACGTTTTTGACCCGAAAACCTAAATAAAAAAGCGCGGCATTTCGATAGGCAGGTTAAAGTAAAGGGTAAATTACAATCACCCTAAGGTATGGTTAAATTACGAAAACACCCTCCATGTTTGGGTAATTACAACCACCCTCAACTATAAATCTACTTACATGTCTATCCTTGCGGTTTCAAATTTAGTGGAATCTTCTTGATTATATGGAGTATTATCACTTTTGTACCCGTTTTAACCCATTCGAGCTCCACATTTTGAAGCAAGATGATCATAAGATGTGTTTTTTGGCTTATAAATATTAGATTGTGGTGCATCATAAACTGTATTTTTACACTAAACGAGCACAAACTAGAGCACATTCGACGGAATCTAGATGATTATGTCGAATTTGACACCATAAGGGTGGAGGTGTAAGAAGATTCATAGTTGAGGGGTAAATGTAATTATCCAAACAAGAGAGGGTTTTTCGTAATTTGACCATACCTCAAGGGTGGTTGTAATTTACCCTAAAGTAAATTATACAGATCTTTCTATAATAACATAGTTAACAAAAAAAAAAAAACATTTCGAAAAGTCGACATCTAAGCGAGCAATTGCATGTACTTATGTGTTTGAATTATAATGAAAGGATTCTTGGAGGAATTTCTCTAATAAAAAGTTAGCACAGATAAATTCATGAAAACATAATGCCATAAAAGGTGAATTGAAATGTGTGACTTACACAATATGAAAATGGAGGAGTCGTCAGCCGAACAATTTATCGAGAGCATCTGGGCGTAGCATCTTGATAAAGGAATCTTGACCAAGATGCCGAGTCAAATCCCCGACTACACGATCCATGTATAGCATGTATAGCGAATTCCTGCTCTCCAAAAGCTCCAAGCCTTTTCGAGCATGGAATACGGATAGCACCCATTCTTCTAGAAGCTCTACACGATCACAATCCCAATAAAAAGAGCATCTTAGAAGTATATTCTCCTTTTCCTTCGTTACAAATAATTTAGGTTTCTACGCTTACAAAATGATCACTTGATTTTATGAGTTAAAATAATGCACAAGTCAAGGAGTAGATAATCAGAAAACGAAAAAAACAAAGCTACGTAATTGTATCGAAATCTTGCCTAGTTGACCAAGAAAGTAAGTTGTCTGAAATCAGAAACTCGATAAGCTGAATCCTGCCATCAACATTAATATTTAAAAACAAAATCGAAATAATTGTGTATATGTCTATTGATTTTTCTTACACATTCTGAATGCAAACTGCATGCACGTTTTTAGGAAAAAAGGGTTCTCACGAAAAATTCAGTTAAATATGCATTTAAAACTTATTTGAAATCGTAAAGCTGGTAATTAATGATATAGCGAGTCGAAAACATACATAATGTACATGTAGTTATGCATTTTGGGAAATGCGCCGTCAAAGGGATCCACGAAGAGTAAGCTTTCCGCAACTATAGAGATTCTCTGAGAAACTGAAAGGATTACTCGTTGGCCGACGTAGGGATCGGTTCCGAGTTTACGCATCAAGTGCTGAACATAAAACTGGAACGCATTGCACTCAGCCAATTCTGAAAGGAATGCGAAAGATTCAATAAGCATGAAATAAGTAGACAAAATTGGCTATGATACTAGATAAAATTGTTGGATAAACTAAATTAGATGCACACTTGGGTTTAACTTGGGTTTATATAGCGGATTTGAAATTCTCCATTAATTAAAACATGCAAAAAACATAAAATAATCACAAATCCTGAGTTTCACATGGCTATTCTTAATAATCGGGCTTTCATATCTAATTAACGCATGTAATTAAGTTTTTTTATTTTACGTTCCGAAAGCCTTCCGGTTGATGTAAGGATAGAAGAGCTCTATTACTGAGATGTCTAAATGATGCATATGAAATCCATTTTGTAAAAATAGTCCACATCTTGACAAACAAATATGAAATTAAAATTCCACTAGCAAATTTAATCCATTTACTGCTAAAATACGGGGTCGAATTTAGTGAATAACAATTCCAAGACTGAATCTTAGCAATAGAATTATTCTATTTATTTCAAAAAGGAATCAGCAAAAAACAAAATCTTGAACTTTTAGAATCGAAATTATAACCAAAGGCATACCTTCTCCTTGAGATTCATTGCACATCCTTCGCATCAACCTCATGATTAAGCTACTCACGATGCTTTCAATTTTCTCGTCTATCTTTCCACCCGACAACAGAGCCTTCAGTGTGGCTTCACAAAGTATGGTTCATAATTTAAGTAAAATAATTAGAATTTTCTAATTTTCCCACCAAAATAGAGAAGGACAAGGCCACAAGTCGCGGACATACGATACAATGAATAACATTTGATGCTCAACTGATTATTTCTAAAGAAGCAGCTTTCGAAGAAGACACCGAGCATAATCATTCAAAATCACTCGGGCCGTGTCCAGAAAAAAAAATTTAAAATTATTTATCCGAAATTAAAATTCTCTAATTTCCTTTTCTTAAGGTTCGCAAATATTGGTTCATTTCCTACGTAGCATTTCATCTCCCAAAAGATGACTTCTATTACGGTTGTGATACCATTGATTTCAGAATTAAATTACAAACTGGTAGTTCAATCAAGGGCATTCAAAAAGAAATTTAGGTAGCACATTTTACGAACTAATCTTTCAGAAGCATAGGAACACCTATTTTCGGTTAAAATCATGCCATCAAATCGAAAGTTGCAAGATTCAGAAACATGTCTTAAATTTGGTACCTAGAATAAAATCAACGGCTTGGTGCGACCAATTTTTGAATTTGCTTTCCTCAACCTGCAAACCATGCAGAGGAAATTAATAAATTTTCATCAATATCAAATTGATGGAATTCTGAAATGCGGATAGGATAGAACAACTCACTTCGCGAGGGGATGAAGTCTCGCAAAGCTCCACGAGAAAATCTACTGAAGCTCTCAGCTGCTCCATTTCGCTTTCGATAGCAGTATCTGTAAGTACAATAAAAATTAAAAGAAAAAAAAAGATAATCTAAAAATCTCAGAATAAACCTTTCCATGTGAAGGCCATTGTAAAAATTGGTACGAAATGACGATTTTACTTAAATATCCAAAACAAAACCCGTTTCAGTTGCCACGTTTATTTGAACTTTAAAAGGCTAAAATCCTATTTACTTCAAGAGCTTCTCAGACATAATTAGGTTGATTTCAAATATAAAATGCGGGTATAGAAATATCAAAGTGCAATCTCACCTGATATATATGATTGCACTGATGCACCATCAAGTCTTCGTCTCTTTCTTTCACTCAATCTCACTGCAAAACAATTCCAAAATAAAAAACACGACACCTAGGAGAAAAAACGCTCCCACAAACTGTACAAGATGTAATTTCATTGTTTGGAATAGGATATATTTAACCAATCGGAGACTGAGAAAAAACCGAAAACCTTGTCTGAGAAATCTACGGCGAAGCACGTCACCAATTCTCTGCTGATCATATTCACTCTTAGGGCTCAGCTGCCCTAAATTATCATAGAAATAGCATTTGCATGACACATTTTGCGGAAACACGTCGTGGTACACTCCATCTAATGCAAGGAAAATCAGTGAAGTTCGTAAGTAAAATCATCAGTCCGTAACCAAAAGCTTAAATTACATACGGATTTCAAATGTTTAAAATAAAAAGTCCGAAACCTCAAGATTGTTCAAATCCAAACACGAACATTCAAATATGCAGGTGGCAAATGTTACCAACAAAAACAACAAGGACCAATCTGAAATTGCGAAAAAGTATAGATAATGGTGAGAAAGAGAGAAGACAACTCGCCTTCCGCAATTTTAAGATCTTCCTTAAGTCTAAGAATTTCTTCTTTTCTCTGTTTCGCCTAATATTTCAACAAAAAATAAAAAAATTAAATCAATCAATACGCGCGCGAACACAATCGATTGCAAAAACACGATAAAATCACACCCACCCAATGTCAAATACACACACATAGAGAATATACACCTTTGTCTTCCATTTGATAGCATCTGATTTTGAGTTGTCACCGGAAATCCCCTGAGAATCGCCATTGGCGGCAGCGGCGGCGGTGGTGGCGGCAGAAGAAGGAAGCTTTTGGCGGCGCCTAGTTTTGACTATAGCCAACGCTAAAGCGAGTTTGAGAGACGGATCCAAATCGCCGTTCGCTTGCTGCTTTGCCGGATTCTCCATTTCTGTATGCTCTGATTAATTGATAAATTATCGCGGTTTAAGGGAATTGCTTTTTGCGGTTTGAAAATTGCTATTTGCGGTTTTCAACAAAACCCCCCAAAAAAATATTTTATTACACTAAAACCCCCAAAACTTTCCAAAACAATCCAAAAACCCCCCCAAAACGCGTTAAAGCCCAACTTGGGCGCCCATTTATGCAGTGCACGCCCAAGTTGGGCGTGCAAGCTGCATTTGGGCGCCCGAGTTGGGCGTCCAGTGCAAAAAAAAAATATTTTTTTTTTTTTTTTTTTTTTTAAATGGTCGAACGCCCAAGATGGGCGCCCAAGGCGTGTACGAACGCCCGGAACGGGCGTTCGTACACGCCTTGGGCGCCCATCTTGGGCGTTCGACCATTTTTTTGCGAAAAAAAAAGCCCTACAAATCGATTTGTAGGGCTTTTTAACATGAAATTGGTCACGTAATCGACCTACCCAATGCATATTACACATATAAGAGTCGAAATTACATCAAAAAATCGAAGCCCAACCCTTCTTCAAGCTTGATTTCGAATTTTCGAATTTTTTTTTTCTTTTTTTTTGCTATTTGCAGTTTTGGGGGGGTTTTTGATATTTTTAAAAGTTTTGGGAGGTTTTGTTAGTAACCGCGAATAGCAATTTTGTGACCGCAAATAGCATTTTCTTATTTGAATTCGGTGTTGGATTTCATTTAATTTAGGGTTAATGGCACTTTGCCCCCAAACTATGGTTCGTTTTGCACGTTACCCCCTGAACTAAAAGATTTTATAAAATTTTACCGAAACTCGTTAAATCGTTGCACGGTACCTTAATTTTGTCTAGGGATGGCAACGGGTCGGTTCTGAGCCGGGTTTGCCTAAACCCAAGACCCGACCCACGAAAAATATATAAACCCAAGACCCGCCCCAACCCGCTTTAGCTTAGACCCAGACCCAGACCCGTCTCAACTCAAACCCTAACTAAACGGTTCTGACCGCCACACACACTAGACCCATTAACATACAAAAAGTTTAATATTTTTTAACTTTCATAAGATTTTGCTTGTATATTTTTACGAAATAATATCAATACTAAAATACAATATTTTAAAAAATCTCTACAAGTGACATAACATGAACAATAAAATTACAATTAATTATATTTAATTTTCATAATAAGTAAAATTCAAAATGCAAGACAATTAGCGGTGGTCGACAAGTGATAAATATTACTCACGAGAAATGAGATTCGAAAAATAAAACAGTGAAAACAGGTAAATGAGAATAGACAAGATGGAAATTGATAGTTTGATAAATGAAACCCGAAATATATATATATATATATATATATATATATATATATATATATATATATATATATGTGTGTGTGTATATATGAGCTAATTGCAAATACCTCCCCTGTGTAATCTCTAATTGACAAATAGCCCCCTGTCAAAAAAAAACTCACCAACACCCCATCGTGTAATCAAATCCAAAACTCACAGCACCCTCTGTGTTTTTTGGCATTGACTAACAGTGAAATGACAAAAATGCCCTACGGGATTTTTCAGCAATTAGTAAAATATATATGATTTATATATACTGTACATATTTCTTTTTAAAATTTCTCAAGTCTGTAATTAATTTAATTAAATTTTATTACACAATTATTTTTAATTTTTTTATGTGTAGTTATTTTTAATTTTATACACATTAATAATTTAATTTTGTAATTATAAAAATAAAATATAAACATAAATTAAATATATATAGTTGTATTAAAATATTTTATATGTTTTATATTATTCTTTTATTATATTTTAAGTTAAAAAAAGGGATTATTAGTGAGAACCCCCAATACATTAACGTATATTAGGGTGGATCCAGCTCCTTTTACTTTATTAGTGATAACCCCTTGTTTATTAAATAAAATTAATATTTTGTAATATTTTTCACGGTATGACTAATTTAGCCCTGAACTATAATTTACGTCATATAACAAATCACAAAATTCTCGGGTGAATTAATATGCATCTCTCTCTCTTTATCTCTCATCTCTCTCCTCTCTCGCTTTCTCTGTTTCTATCCCTTCTCTGTAGGCCGTTCAATCTCAAGTAGAAGAACAATCAGAACTCCCACGACGACAATCACCAACAAATCATCAACTAGGTAGGTCGTTGGCGAGGAACTCTAAGACGAAGTTATTTGCCCCTCCTTCCGTTAGGATTTATGGCGGCCCTGGTTTTGCAGATCGGCAGCATAAGCTGCTTCCACGGGCTTCATAAGTTTTTTAGATGTATATTGTTGTTAAGTTTTGCGTGGCGCGTTAGGGTTCGTCGGAATTAGGTGTCTTTTTTTTTTTTTTTTTTTAATTTATAGTCTTTTTGAATTGGGTTCATTATAGGTGGCGACTTAAGGATTTTGTTGGAATTGAGTATGTGGAATCAGGTGTTTTATAGTCGTTTTTTATAGGATTGGGAGTTGATTTTGAAACTGCAAGAATGTTAGTACAGTTTGTGCAAATGTAGTTGATGTACTCCAAATGTATAGTTGGTTTTGATTAATTATTTTTAATTTTCAGAAGAAAAATAAAAAGTTGTCTGTTCATTTAACAACTTTTTAATGGTGATGATCCAACGTGATTTCACCGGGCAAGATAATTCAATTATTTTATGGATGACATAAAATGAGGTTTTTTCTATGTGAAATACGGGAATGTTGCTTTGCCCATGGCTTCGGAGGCATTTGCTGTGATTAACGGCTTTAGATGCATGTGTTGTGATTAATGGTCTTCATGGTGGAATAATGTGAATTAATAAATAGTTGTTTTCATAACCGCACTAGTTTGAAGATGTGTTGATTTAATAAATAGTTGATTTAATAAATAGTTGAATTAATAAACAGCCGATTTAAGGAATAGTTGATTTGTATTAATGTACTATAATGAATATAAGTTGATTGAATAAATAGTTGATTTAGAAAATAGTTGATTTGCATCAAACATGCAAAGAACACAATTACCAACTACTTTTATGAACTATTTTTGACCACATCTTTTGTTTTTAAAATAAAATGCAAGGAATTTTCCAGTTGATAAGCAACTTTTCATGTAAATCAACTGTTATGAAATCGACTATTATTTTTTTAAATCTACTATTAGTTCTTCAATCAACATAAGTATTAGAAATCAGATAGTGCCAACATATAGTCAACATTAGGATAAAAATTTAACAGCAACAAATACTTTAAACAACTATTATTCATAAACTACTATTTTCTTAAAAATAAAGTTCCAATATCGTTCCCAATCACATCCTATTCAAACTTGTCTTTGTAATCAACTATAGAAAAAATTAACTATAAACCACAAACTTCACATAACTTGTGCAGCAGGTTTTTCAAACCCATTTGTATAACAAAACATACTTCATATTATAAATAACAAATAATATAACTAGAATTGTAATTATCAAATTCGACTAAATAATTTAAAAATATTTTAGATTTATTAACCTGTGTCCAGGAATCAAAAAAATTTAGTCGTTTTCATCTGTCGATCCCCTGTACAACAAAAACACACACACAAAAAAAAGTTAGGGTTGGTTTTTTGAAAAAGATGTAGTAGGTTTTAAACATGACTATTTGTATGAGACGAACATACTGATAAAAAATAGCACAAAAATAGTTCTTCTTGTAGTCGTTCGCTGCCGACGTAGATACGAGAACACGGCGAATTTGTAGTAGATTTAGAATCCTGTATGATTTTGCCGGCGACTCTCATCGTTGATTGGAAGCTTCGTCGATTTATTTTTCTGGCCTACAATGGTCGCCGACGTAGTTGAATTCAGAGGTTTTGAGATTTTGTTTTGGTAGTGGCAGTTGAGAAGGAAGGTGGGTGCGAGGAATGGGGGATTTGGGGGAGTGATTATAGCAGTGCTTTGTCATGTGAGATTTGAGATGCACTTTTTCTTAATCGATGCGTGTCTTCATAGGGGTATAAGGGGTATAAAGAAAATAGTGGATCTAGTACTAATATGAAAAATGTGAGTGGATCCACTCTTATTAAAAAAATACTAGAGGGGGTTTTCACTAATAGACCCTTAAAAAAAAGGAAAAGGAAGAAAAAGTAGTCTTCTTCCCCGATGCACCCCACTCCACCCCCACCCCACCCACCACCCAACTCAACCCTTCTTCTCCCCACGCCGCTGCCCAACCACCGGCTCACCCTTCCTACACCCCCGTCTTCTTTCCAGATCCACAGCACCGTGATTCCTTTTCACGAAGTACCATTTCTCCCCCAATTTCACTCTTACTATGGCAGCCCATTTCTGCAATTTGAACAAAGGCGGCGACGGCGGCGATAATGTGCAGGAGAAGAAAAAACCTACCCATACACAACATCTCTTTGTCTCTCTCGCTAGGAAATGGGTGGTATCAGACGGCGGCGGTGACGAGAGAGAGAAAACTGAAGGAGTAGGTGGGTGGCGGTGGTGCGAGACGGGCTAGAAGGCGGCGGTGACGAGGGAGAGAAATTTGAGAGAGTAGGTGGGTGGCGGTGGTGCGAGACGGACCAGAGGGCGGCGGCGGTGCCGAACTTTTTCCTGGTTGGGAGGTGGCGGCGGAATGGAACGAGGAAGAAGAGGGTCCTTAATCCTTATGTAGCAAAATTGGAAATTTTGAAATTTAGAATTTGGTCCTATAAATTATAGTTATTTATAATTTATTCACTCATTTTTTTTTATACAGGGGTATCTATGACATTTCACCCTAAAAATAACATAAAAACTCGCACAGCCCGCGAGTAAGATACACGATTTGCCTTAAGGGGTCTAGATGCATTGACTTTGGTTACACAGGGGGGCATTGGTGAGTTTTTTTTTTGACAGGGGGTATTTGCCAATTAGAGATCACACAGGGGAGGTGTTTGCAATTAGCTCGTGTGTATATATATATATATATATATATATATATATATATATATATATATATATATATATATATATGTATATATATATATATGTATATATATGTATGTATATATATATATATATATATATATATATATATATATATATATGTATATATATATGTATATACATATATATATATATATGTATATATATATATGGGTCGGTTCTGGGTCGGTTCCAATAAGACCCGTAATCCGACCCAGAACCATCTGGTTTTAAAAACTTAAACCCGTTACCCGACCCAAAACCATTTAGCTGAGCCAGACTCGCCCCAAACGGATCGGTCCGGATCCAAGACCCGCCAAACCCGTACCCATTACCATCCCTAATTTTGTCAATTCCGTTCACTTCTCGCCCGAATCGTCCTCACATGCATCGCATGTGAGTTTTTTTAGGATATATACGTCCATTCACTTCAAATTTATCCCTACTCCTGTATGACAAAAATCCTAAAATATTACTTAGAGAAGCAAATAAAGCGGTACATGTGATAGCAGCGTTATCAAAAGGTCGGTTTTATCTTTATGAATACTATGATATCCCTATAAACATTAGAAATACCATTCTCTCTGATATGAGTTGTGAATAAAATAAATAAAAAAATCCTTCTCCGAAAAACAATTACTTTTAAGTTTCTCACATTATTCAAACATGTATCATTTAGCAACATGTCACACCCACTTAGGGATGTAAGTGGGATCACTTGAAATTAGTAGTTCAAAGGTTGAATTGGAGAATTGTTTAGGAATGCAGGTTCGAATGCCACGAGTTTTGCGTTGTCCTAAGTATGTGATGCTTGTTCTCATTTCCCACAAAGTAACTTAACACGCAATGTGACACGCCAGGGAGTTCCCCGCGATTACACTATCACGCTTAAGTCAGATGATGTCACTTGTTGTAAATTAACGCAATATTTGAAAGCAATCACGTACCTTCAAATCATGGTAGTTAAACTCGCGATATATATCGCGATACGGTACAGTTCCAATCAAAACGATACAACTCAAACTCTGTAACGACTATGCATAAATACAGGTAAATATCTCGAGATATCGTATCGTATCCCCGTATCACGATACGTTACGATATTTACTATATTTTTCAAAATATTATATATATATATATATATATATATATATATATATATATATATATATATATATATATATATATATATATATATATATATATATATATATATATATATATATATATATATATATATATATATATATAAAGGAAACGAAATATTCACAAATTCAGTGCCTAAAATGGATTTCAACACATCCCTAATTCACCCCTCTCTCTTCAATTTCTTCAAGAATTCTCACAATATCGCAGTCCTAACTCAATTTCTATAGATTCTTGCGATTTATTTGCGGTTTAAATTTTGTACATTTTAGCCCATAAAAAATATTTGTTTCCTTCTTTAAATTCACATCCATATTTTAGCACCCCATCAAAAAGTTCTTATGTCCGCCTCTGTGGATAATTATTAACGGTTAATTTGCACATAATCACACATATATTCATATGTATGTGTGTTTAGTGAGTTATTATTTAATCTAATAAATAGTTCAAATTCATTCGGTGTAAATAATGTGGTGTAGCATCTCAACGAGCATTTAGTGAAAAATACACTAAAATAATTATTGGGGACAACCTTGTATACCTACGTGTGGCAGTAGTATGGAGATATAAATAAATATATAAAGATTTTGTTCAAATTCAGAGTTGTCCAATTTGACCAATTGACTAGGCCCAAGTCAAACCAGCCAATATAGAAAACAATGTGAAATGTCATAATTAATATTTAATACTTGCACCAAAAACGGAAAATTTCTCGCCCCTAGGACCTCTATTCCTTGGTTCGACGATTCTTTGATGGATGGATGTAAATTCATGGTGATTATTAAGTATATATTTTTATACTTTATCGTACCTTTTTATTTGAGCTTTTGGTGTGATTTAACGATAATTGGTGCTTAAAAAGTTGATTTATTGTATTTTAGGTATAAATTGAAGAATTGGAAAAGTTTGGGGTCAAAAGTGCAATTTTGGAGAAAATATGGGCCAAAAGTGAAATAATCAAAAATCTGAAGAAATTGGCACGGGACGGCCGTCCCAAATTTACACCTAAAAATGGGACGGCCGTGCCAAATGCAGAAATTGGGCAGAAGGTTTCGGCGATTCTCGCGCGGCCGTGCGAGAATTGCACTGATTTTCGCACGGCCGTGCCAAATCACGCTGGAGACAATTTTGGACTTTTAAACACACAAGGAAACCTAGAATCATCTACCAAGTTGGGACATCTATTTAAGCCCAAACCAAGCACGAATCAAAGGATTTTTGACACAATCTTGAAGCGAGAGGAGCGAGAGAACGAAGAATCGAAGACGGAGAATTGATAACTCTTCATCATAATTCTTCTTCGCCTATCTTTTCTTAATCTATGACTTTTATTATTTTTATTATGTTTTTCGTTATGAGTAGCTAAGTTTTTAATCTAGGATTTTGTTGGAACCCTATGTGGGGATGGTGAACCCGTTTTCTTGAGATTATGCAATTATGATTTTATGATTATTTCTTCTACTTGATATGATTGTTAGTGCATGAACTTGATCAATTTATGTGCTTTATCTGTGATTATTGGGATTGACTCGACAGAGCTATTTTGATAATTAGACGGTAAGTAGAAGAACCTTCGAGTAGTTTTCACCGGATGAGTGTGTCAATTGCATGTGGTGTCGTAGACATACAGATATCACCTTAGGTAGCCATTTACGAGACTTGTTAGTTAATGCTTTATTCATAATTGGTTTGCATAGACATATAGTGAATCGTTTATGAATAATAGACTCATAATACACGCGACAGCGGGTTATGAGTAAATTAGTGTCTCGGGTTAATAATCATGAATCATATATTTCATAATTGAGGGGTTTTGGGTGAGCAATTCTTGCATAGGGGGAAGATAAAATCCTAGGTCCGTTTTAATTGATATTTTCCCGTGTTATTTGCTTTCTTAATTAGTTTAGTTGTTTAATTGATTTAATTTGACAAACTTGCGTAGGCTGGATAAAAATCATAATTGTTAGAATTTGGTACTTAGGATTAGGTAATTTGCGTATTCCCTGTGGGATCGACATCCGACTCTCACGAGTCCACTTTATTACTTGTTTGCGATACGTGCACTTGCGTGTTGGTATTTAGCACCCAACAGTGATCCAACGGCTCGTTAGGGTAGCGGGCACGAATCTGGGGCCCATATGGAATCAATCCTCATTGGAGTTGAAATTCTCATACTGCGGCTGTCAGAATTCGATTCTAGAACTTTGCACCAACTTACTGTTAGAGTAGGTGACCAACAAGCCAACTTGTGGTTGTGGTCTTTCTCTTTTCCTTGTAATAAAACAATCGTTTTTCGTTCGTAATAATAAAATATCTTATTTAGCATTCTATATATGTTATCCCATGCAAGCAGCATAGATATAGTCCTAACGAGTTACTCTATTACTGTGAGTTGATCTAGTAGAATCGTGAGATAACTCAGCAATGTAATGTAACTGTTAAACCTTGTTCCTAGTCGATGGGTTACGCCAATAATGAGGATACCGGCCTTTCCCTTTTGAGACTAGCACTTAGTGTATGTGTACTGCGTCTCATCAGTCCTCGGTGTTGTGACATCGGCATACTTGAGTGGGTGCTCATACTGGATGAGTTCACTGAACTCCCTCGCCCTAGAAATCTATAAGTGGTTCTCATTCATCGAGTAATAGGTTTCTAAGATATAGTTGTACACCATTAGTCCTTAAGACCCAGACATCACCGTGACTTCACTAGAGGACCGATTGTATCGTGACCTGTCCCTGAGTCCCACCGCGGACCGCTCCAAGGGCCAACGTTCGTGCAATCCGAAATCTAGTGTGAAGTCTGTGTATTGTAGTAGGGGATTCGAGCGCTTGAGTAGTCATGGATGTCCTGTGTGTTCTGACGGTTTATAATCCATGGAATCTCTGGCCAGAGTTGATAGTGGGGTGATTAGGGAAATGTGTTTCCCTAAGTCGCACACGAACGGATTTATAATACCTAGAACGTTCGCACGGTTATTGAACTTTATAAGAGGTCTCGGTGAACCAATGCCTCTAGTTCAATCGGGACATGTGCTACGAAGGGATCGTACTGTACGCTAACTATATCATAAGGTTCTTGCAGGCACTTCATTTGTATCTAGGGAATCATGATGCGTAGTTGCTAGACGCCAATCTTGATTCGATGGGCACCGATTTGATCGGGATTAGGTAAAATGAGTTTTACTCTAATCGGGACTCTTGGGAGGAGTTCGTATAAGAACAATGTGTTGTTCGAATCACAAAGAGTTGTGAGCCCACGGCTAGCATACACCTGAACCATTGAGGGTCACACTTCTCGTGTAACATGGATCCTTGATAACAATGAGCATAGATTAATATGTTAATCTTTGCAAAGTTGGAGGTCAATATGATTGAGTCCAAGATTCGTGATTGTGGATTACGAGTCGGAATAAACGTAGAGAAAGAGAAATGCGGAATTTAGTGAACTTTCTAAATTGGGAAGTTTCCCGATTTAGCAAGTCCACTGAATTGGAAGTTTCCAATTTTGGAAATTGGAAATTTCGAAGAGGCACTCGTATCGACGAGGACTTTGAGCTCGTCACAAATATAATTTTGTTATAATTTTGTGGACGATCGTTTATTAGAAACGAGGCCGTAAAGGGAATGGACTTAATGCATCAGTGGGTCAAGCCCAATGACTTAAGCCCGCTAGGGTTGAAAACCCTAGATATAAATAGACCTCAAAAGGAGTTTTGAGATCAGATTTTTCAGCAACAAAACCCTAGCCGCTCAGCCCCCCTCTCGGCCGCTGCATCTCCGCCGCGCCACCGCCGTCCGTCGCCGGAATCCGCCGGGTTTTTCCTCTCCTTTCTCTATCGTATTCCCTTTGTTATCTAACCCCTTTGTATCTAGTGCTACAGTAGGGGGAGATCCGTTTATTCGAGGTGAAACCTAATTGGAGAGGAGCTGCTGCCCCGACGGAATTGCCGCACCGCCGCCGCACCGCCGCACGCGCCGCTGCACCGCCCACGCGCCGCCGCCGTTGTCACGCACGCGCCGCCGTCGCTCCACCTTCGGACCAGCTGCCGTTCGGTGGTGTTCCTGCAGCCCCGAGGATTGGTAATCGCAGCTTGTACGTGACTCGTTCTAGGATTTCGATTCGTCGAAATCGCACGCTACAAGAGGTAAATGAATCGAAATTTTCGTAAATTAATTCGAGCATGTTTTGTATGAATTATGATTTACGATTATGAGTAATATGTGATTACATGTTTCGATTTCATTAAATGATGAATAAGCATGTTTCGTGATTTTCGGTTTTATGTATTTTTCAATTAAATCGAAAATTACCATATGTATGGCGGAAGCGTTAAGGTACGTTGACTATATGATTAGTTTTGCATGTAATCGAAACTAGTTCGATATAAATTTTTTTAAATTCCGCTGCGTATACATGCACGATCCCCAACAGTGGTATCAGAGCCACGGGTTAATCGTTTATTTGTCAACGTGTTTATCGTTTTCGAAAGCATGCTTCGATTTGTTGAATTGTTGAATTTTTGGTGTTATCAAATTGGGTGGTTTAATATTAATTAAATATTTTGAATATTTCAGAAAATATAAAACTTTTTAAAACTCGTTTTTCTGCTGTTTTTCCCCAGCTGACCGAACCGGTCCGGTCGAACCGGTCCGACCGGTCCGGTCAGCACAAAAAAAAAAAAAAAAAAAAAAAAAAAAAAAAAAAAATTGATTTTCTGAGAATTAATATTAAAATTAATTGATTTTTAATTTTTGAAATTATTTATCAATTAAACCCAATTAGATAATTGATCCATTAATTTAATTTGAATTCAAAGAATAGTGTTGGATTAATTATTTAATTTAATCGTTAAATTAGTTTAATTAATGGAACACAAATTGGATGGCAAATAATTAATGGACTTCATTCTTATTTGAATGATTTATGAATGAAGGGAGTCCGTTAATTATTTTTGCAATTAATCGTATTAATTAATTAATTCATGAGATGAATAATTGTGATTAAGTACGATGATGATCGTATGTCTCTCTTAGGATCAATATGCGTTTCCACATACCTAGAGAACATAGTTGTAGGAATCACAAACGATCATAACCTAAAACTTCCGATGAGCTAAATAAAATTTAATAAATAAAATCCCTCATTCTTAATCAAGAATAATTATCAAGCTATAAAGAAAAACCAAATTGTTGAATTTTTCTTTCCTTCTACCAACAATTAAATTATGTGTAGCCTCTCATAATAGTGCAGTAAGCCGTGTTAGCGGGGAGTGCTATTGTGGGATAAGCTGTAATTTAATTGACATTAGATGGAGATACGGTCATAGATAAAATTATGTTGGATTAATGTGGTCGGCTAGATTAACTAGGGATTGCATTAGTTTGATATAGTTGGATCTATGACATCTCATATTGGTAGGCTAGACTTGACACACGAAGATTTTGATATTCGCTAGATTAACTTAGGTCATTATCAAGTGTGAGGTAAATCGATCTTTAGGGTCACATAGTGATGTGATTGATAGTACTCTACCTTTAGGCTTATGTAATCGGGATAGATTAACTACGGGTTACATTAGCGCTATTGGACCTAAAGCCCATTAAAGAAAAATAAGTTTTCTCGATTGTCTGCTAGAGGGTGGTGGAATTCGATAAAATTAGTGGGAGAACAATTAAAATATAAAAGTCCAAAATTTTAATTGTAACGATTATTACGAACTAAACTCTAATTATTGTCTTCTTAAAATTTTCTCAGCAACAATGTCCAAACATCCCCTTTCCTCAATCCTCGACCAAAACAAACTCACCGGTCCAAACTATTTGGATTGGCTTCGCAATCTGAAACTTGTGCTCCAAGTCGAGGAGCGTCTCTATGTGCTCAATGAACGTCCCCCCGCTGCTCTTCCTGCGACTGCTACTGCTGACGAGACTGCCACTTTCGAGGCATGGAAGAAGGACGACCTCCATGCGAGGTGCTACATGCTAGCATCCATGGTGCCAGAGCTCGCGAGGAAGTATGAGTCTCACGTGCATGCTTATGATATCAAGCACCATCTTGAAAGCATGTACAGTGAGAATACTAGAGCATCGAGGTACTCAGCTACCAAGGAGTTGATCACCACGAGGCTGCGTGAAGGGGCTTCGGTCCACGAACACGGTCTCAAGATGATCACTCTCCTTGAGAAGCTGGTGAGCCTTGATGTCACCCTCCCGGCCGAGCTCTCGGTGGATTTGATCCTACTGTCCCTTCCTAGTTCTTATGAATCGTTCATAGTGAACTTCAACATGAACAAGCTCGATCCACCATTGGATGAGTTGTTGAACATGTTGGTCAGCTATGAGTCCACAATCAAGAAGGAGAAATCTGTTCTCCTAGTTGCTCCTTCTGTGAAGAAAGGTTCTTTGCAGAAGAAAAGGAAAGAAAGAAGTTTCGGCCCGAGCAAGAAATTTGAGAAGGGCGAGTCGAGCGGAGTGAAGAATGACAAGGTCATCAAGCAAGTTGATGACGCTTGCCATCATTGTGGAAAGAAGGGCCATTGGCGACGCAACTGCAAGGCTTACCTCGATCAGAAACGTTCTGAAAAGGGTACGTATTTAGTTGAAGTTAACTTGTCCGTTAAATCTTCTGCTTGGGTATTGGATACTGGTTGTGGCTCACATCTTTGTAATGATTTGCAGCTCATGACAAGAAGTAGGAAGCTTAATGTGGGTGAGACCTACCTAAGAATGGGCAACGGAGCAAGAGTTGCTGCTGAAGCCATTGGGACAATTTATCTTTCTGTTTTGGATTCTAGTTTTTCCATTGTTTTGAACAATTGTTTATTTGTTCCGTCACTTATTCGAAACCTTATTTCAATTCCTGTTTTGGATAATGAAGGTTTTACTTTTGTTTTTGGAAATTCGATTTGCATTATACAAAAGGAACAAAATTTGATTTGTAAGGGACAACTTATAAACAACTTATATGAACTGAATCCAAGTGAAATACCTATTAACATTATATCAGCAAAACGAAAAGATATAAGTCTTAACCCCGCACAACTTTGGCACGCTCGACTAGGTCACATTTCCTTGAGAAGGATGAACAAGTTTGTTAGTGAAGGAATGTTCTCTTTGGAGGACGTTAAATCACTTCAAACTTGTGTATCCTGCCTTAAAGGAAAAATGACCAAGACTCCCTTTAAAGGGAAGATGGAGCGGGCCGAGGGTCTTTTGGATTTGATTCATTCAGACGTGTGTGGTCCACTAAGCGTTAGTGCTAGGGGTGGTTTTAACTACTTCGTTACCTTTACCGATGATTATTCTAGGTATGGTTTCGTGTACTTAATGAAGTATAAGTCTGAAACTTTCGAAAAGTTCAAAGATTTTAGACACCAAGTAGAAAACCAACTCGGTAGACGTATTAAGAAACTACGATCCGATCGTGGTGGCGAATACTTGAGTACTGAGTTTATAGACTATCTTAAAGAGAATGGGATTCTGTCTCAATGGACTCCTCCTGGAACTCCTCAACTTAATGGAGTTTCCGAACGTCGGAATCGAACACTGTTAGACATGGTTTGATCCATGATGGGTTTCACCGAGCTACCGGCATACCTGTGGGGTCATGCACTCCTAACTGCCGTGTATTTGCTGAATAGGGTTAATACCAAAGCAGTTAACTCCACACCTTATGAACTTTGGCACTCCAAGAAACCCACGTTTAAATATATTAGGATATGGGGTTGTCCCGCTTACGTGAAGCGGCTAGTGGGAGATAAGTTGGATACAAAATCCGACCTATGCTATTTTGTGGGGTATCCCGAGGATTCCATGGGATACGAATTCTACTATGTTTCCGAGGCAAAGGTGTTCGTCTCGAGAAATGCCGTGTTCCTTGAGAAGGAATTTCTATCGGATAGAAAGGGCAGTGTAGTTGATCTCGAAGAAGTTCGAGAACCACAATCTGAAGTTCAAGCACAACAATCAGATAATGAACCAATTCAACAAACCACTAACATACCTCCTGAACCGTCGCTGCGTAGATCCGAAAGAGTTCGGAGAGCGCCCGATAGGTTATTCCTCGTTGATGAAGTTGACCAAGGATGTGATCCTAGAACTTTCAACGAAGCTGTATCGGATACAGACAAGGGACATTGGCTAAATGCCATGAAATCCGAAATGGACTCTATGTACTCCAACAAGGTATGAACCTTGGTAGATCCACCCGAGGGAATCGTTCCCATAGGCTGCAAGTGGATCTATAAGAAGAAAATTGGAGTAGATGGAAAGGTATCGACCTACAAGGCTAGATTGGTAGCGAAGGGTTATACTCAAAAGCAAGGAGTTGACTATGAGGAAACCTTCTCTCCAGTTGCTATGCTTAATTCCATTAGGATTTTGCTGGCCATCTCTGCGTGGTATGACTACGAGATATGGCAAATGGATGTGAAGACCGCTTTCCTTAATGGGGACATTGAGGAAGAAATTTACATGGCGCAGCCGGAAGGCTTCATATCTTCTGGAGATGAGCAAAAGGTTTGCAAACTCCAGCGATCCATTTATGGATTGAAACAAGCATCCCGTAGTTGGAACAAAAGGTTCGACACAACTATCAAAGAGTTTGAATTTGTGAAAAACCCGGAGGAACCTTGTGTCTACAAGAAGGTTAGTGGGAGTGCAGTGACTTTTCTTATACTTTATGTTGATGACATACTACTCATTGGGAATGATGTAGGGATGTTGCAGTCGACTAAAGTATGGTTATCCACACGTTTCTCGATGAAGGATTTGGGAGAAGCATCCTACGTATTGGGAATACGGATCTATAGAGATAGATCGAGGAGATTGCTAGGCTTGTCCCAATCCATGTACATAGACACCGTTCTTAAACGGTTTAGCATGGAAGAATCCAAGAAGGGATTCTTGCCAATGTCCCATGGGGTTCGTCTCTCGAAATCCATGCGTCCTCAAACACAAATGGAAATCGAGGAGATGAAAAGGACACCTTATGCATCCGCTATAGGAAGCATAATGTATGGCATGCTGTGTACACGACCTGATATTGCGTATGCTGTGAGCGTCACAAGCAGATATCAGTCCGACCCCGGCCCAGCCCATTGGAAGGCTGTGAAGGACATTCTCAAGTACTTGCGAAGAACTCGAGATTTGTTTTTGGTCTATGGGGATACCGAGTTGAAATTAGAAGGCTTCACGGATTCTAGTTTTCAATCGGACGTGGATGACTCGAAGTCAAACTCGGAGTATATATTCAAAGTCAACGGAGGTGCCGTGTGTTGGAAGAGTTCCAAACAAGGCACGACGGCTGATTCCACCACCGAGGCTGAATATATTGCAGCATCAGATGCTTCAAAGGAAGGGTCATGGATTAGGAAATTCATCCAAGAGTTGGGTGTATTTCCGAACGCTAGCGATCCAGTACGGCTGTACTGCGATAACAACGGAGCCGTAGCGCAAGCTAAGGAACCAAGAGCTCATCAGAAGTCGAAGCACGTGTTGAGAAAATACCATGTGATCCGAGAGATCATAGAGAGAGGTGAAGTCAAGCTAGACAGAGTCACCTCGGAGGACAATATTGCAGATCCCTTCACCAAGCCATTGTCAGGATCAGTCCACGAGAAACATCGAGAGTCGATGGGACTTAGATTTATGAGTAGTTGGCTTTAGGTCAAGTGGGAGATTGTTAGAGTAGGTGACCAACAAGCCAACTTGTGGTTGTGGTCTTTCTCTTTTCCTTGTAATAAAACAATCGTTTTTCGTTCGTAATAATAAAATATCTTATTTGGCATTCTATATATGTTATCCCATGCAAGCAGCATAGATATAGTCCTAACGAGTTACTCTATTACTGTGAGTTGATCTAGTAGAATCGTGAGATAACTCAGCAATGTAATGTAACTGTTAAACCTTGTTCCTAGTCGATGGGTTACGCCAATAATGAGGATACCGGCCTTTCCCTTTTGAGACTAGCACTTAGTGTATGTGTACTGCGTCTCATCAGTCCTCGGTGTTGTGACATCGGCATACTTGAGTGGGTGCTCATACTGGATGAGTTCACTGAACTCCCTCGCCCTAGAAATCTATAAGTGGTTCTCATTCATCGAGTAATAGGTTTCTAAGATATAGTTGTACACCATTAGTCCTTAAGACCCAGACATCACCGTGACTTCACTAGAGGACCGATTGTATCGTGACCTGTCCCTGAGTCCCACCGCGGACCGCTCCAAGGGCCAACGTTCGTGCAATCCGAAATCTAGTGTGAAGTCTGTGTATTGTAGTAGGGGATTCGAGCGCTTGAGTAGTCATGGATGTCCTGTGTGTTCTGACGGTTTATAATCCATGGAATCTCTGGCCAGAGTTGATAGTGGGGTGATTAGGGAAATGTGTTTCCCTAAGTCGCACACGAACGGATTTATAATACCTAGAACGTTCGCACGGTTATTGAACTTTATAAGAGGTCTCGGTGAACCAATGCCTCTAGTTCAATCGGGACATGTGCTACGAAGGGATCGTACTGTACGCTAACTATATCATAAGGTTCTTGCAGGCACTTCATTTGTATCTAGGGAATCATGATGCGTAGTTGCTAGACGCCAATCTTGATTCGATGGGCACCGATTTGATCGGGATTAGGTAAAATGAGTTTTACTCTAATCGGGACTCTTGGGAGGAGTTCGTATAAGAACAATGTGTTGTTCGAATCACAAAGAGTTGTGAGCCCACGGCTAGCATACACCTGAACCATTGAGGGTCACACTTCTCGTGTAACATGGATCCTTGATAACAATGAGCATAGATTAATATGTTAATCTTTGCAAAGTTGGAGGTCAATATGATTGAGTCCAAGATTCGTGATTGTGGATTACGAGTCGGAATAAACGTAGAGAAAGAGAAATGCGGAATTTAGTGAACTTTCTAAATTGGGAAGTTTCCCGATTTAGCAAGTCCACTGAATTGGAAGTTTCCAATTTTGGAAATTGGAAATTTCGAAGAGGCACTCGTATCGACGAGGACTTTGAGCTCGTCACAAATATAATTTTGTTATAATTTTGTGGACGATCGTTTATTAGAAACGAGGCCGTAAAGGGAATGGACTTAATGCATCAGTGGGTCAAGCCCAATGACTTAAGCCCGCTAGGGTTGAAAACCCTAGATATAAATAGACCTCAAAAGGAGTTTTGAGATCAGATTTTTCAGCAACAAAACCCTAGCCGCTCAGCCCCCCTCTCGGCCGCTGCATCTCCGCCGCGCCACCGCCGTCCGTCGCCGGAATCCGCCGGGTTTTTCCTCTCCTTTCTCTATCGTATTCCCTTTGTTATCTAACCCCTTTGTATCTAGTGCTACAGTAGGGGGAGATCCGTTTATTCGAGGTGAAACCTAATTGGAGAGGAGCTGCTGCCCCGACGGAATTGCCAAGCCGCCGCCGCACCGCCGCACGCGCCGCTGCACCGCCCACGCGCCGCCGCCGTTGTCACGCACGCGCCGCCGTCGCTCCACCTTCGGACCAGCTGCCGTTCGGTGGTGTTCCTGCAGCCCCGAGGATTGGTAATCGCAGCTTGTACGTGACTCGTTCTAGGATTTCGATTCGTCGAAATCGCACGCTACAAGAGGTAAATGAATCGAAATTTTCGTAAATTAATTCGAGCATGTTTTGTATGAATTATGATTTACGATTATGAGTAATATGTGATTACATGTTTCGATTTCATTAAATGATGAATAAGCATGTTTCGTGATTTTCGGTTTTATGTATTTTTCAATTAAATCGAAAATTACCATATGTATGGCGGAAGCGTTAAGGTACGTTGACTATATGATTAGTTTTGCATGTAATCGAAACTAGTTCGATATAAATTTTTTTAAATTCCGCTGCGTATACATGCACGATCCCCAACACTTACCATCCACGATACCAGTTGAGCTATACTCCTACGGGCTTTAATATTTAATACTTTGTTCCATGCCCATTCGGTTATCGGCGTTTTATCAAACGTGAGTTGTTGGAATTGTTGGAACTTTCATTATTTTATAATTAATATTGAGTAATATTAATTAAATTATGTGGAGATTAATTTATTTATCTACTTCTCAAAATCATGAAGTAAATTGAATAAAATATGTATCTGAATTTGGAGGAAGGGGATGGTCGAGGTTCGAAATAAACGTTTGCGTGGCGATGTTCATCGATCTGTAATTTGATCGAACTTGAGCTTGGGTATAAGTTTTAATATTTGGTTTTGACATTAGATATTTTATTAATTAATAAAATTATTAAGTCCCAACCAAATTAATTAAAACTATTATCTAATTTAAACAACATAATTAATTATCCTAGCCAATCTTTTGAACCAAAGAAACGCCGTATGAGAGACGCGTTTGAATTAATTATCCTAGCCAATCTTTTGAACCAAAGAAACGCCGTATGAGAGACGCGTTTCAAACAGATCTGTGTCTTCTCCGTCTCCAATCGTTGCCTCCCTTTGTGAATCAAACTCTACCGCTTATAAATAAAGTGAGAATCAGGTCAATTCTTCACTGAATTTTAATCGGAGAATAGAGTTTATAGTTCATATATTTGTTTTTGTCGAAATTCTTTTCCGTTGTTCAAGTTCGATGTGAGTTTGATTCTCGTGCAAGATTCAGACATTCGTTGTACCTTGGGAGACTATCGGAAATAGACTGTGCACCATCGACAGCCTAAAAATATTGTCTTAAGGGAATTGTTACGGGGGGTCGATATGCACTAAATTTGTTTCTGGACGCCGTATGTTAGTCCTACTTACTATGCATGAATATTTATAAATCTCTATATAAAATAATAAGAATTTTAAAAATGTTAAATTACTCACATACAAACTCAATTTAGATATATAATTTTAATTTTAGTTTTCTTCACTCACTTTCTATAAACAGTAGCTTTATTTTGTTCCATAGGAATACCTTGTTGGAATAAACTTGAATAAATCCCATGGAACCGTCATGTCAAATCATCAAGAATATTGTGCATAAACGTAAATCGGAACCGTACCTTACTCCGGTGGAATTGATATGAAACGATCATAGATCTTCCAGATCATCAGGTATATCCGAACCCGAGAACCCTTTAGACTTCTCTTCGTTTTCTGTATGTCGATGGAATACATAGAGAATGGAATTCGTACATGTGATCCGGAGACCATGACCAATATATATAGATAACCGAATGGGCTATCTTGTCTAATTTTATTTAAGCCCATCATTATAATAAAATTACCCTAATGTCTCTACACATTAAACGCCCACACCCTATTAGACACATTAAAGTCCAATCCAGATAAACCTTACTCGATCACTTTAACGGGCTTAACTTTACGTGACAGTCTTGCAACACATAATATTTCGCATATAAGTCCAACATTGGATTAATGATCCAACAATCTCCCACTTGGACTATATGTGTAACTTTATAATTATAGGTTGCGTAAATAACTTTTGAGCTCAACTTTGTTGTAATTACTGAAGTGTGTCTATAACCAATCTCGTTGATCAATCATGCTAACACTGAATCAAAGGGGCCTTCGTTACATTACTCGTAACGGGACCCAACAATGGTCACAATATCAACACAATTGAATGACATAGATTATGATGTGGATGTGTAACATGAAAATGTCATGCAACATGACCTTAACATACCTATTTCCAATTGGTCTTCCTTAATGAGATCAAACCCTTAACGAATCAGAGTGTGAATAAATCAAACCTTATTTCTGCAGAAATTATCCTAAGAGTATCCTTAATCCGAAATAACCCAAAAATTGTGTCTCCGCCAAAAGAACACGTTTATTATAAACTCTCACTAAAACCGAATATCCTTAAATAATATGACACTCATACGAGCAATATGTTCATGAGACCTTTTGGGTGACATCCTTAGTGTGCACACATAATGGAGTTTATACACATATCCACTCTGTATATTACAAAATAAGATGCTTTTATAAACTGGTTACCATAGTTAAAAGAGTTTTGGGTGTTGGCTAAACACTCGTACTTAAATTCTCTTTTAATTAGGTATACATTAAATGGATCTATAATGTACAAGCATCATACAAACTTGAAATCAAAAAACCAAATGATCTCTCAAATGAACAGATTTCGATAAATGAGCATATATGACCTTATGTTCTCTATAATTATTGTATAACCCTTTTGTTTCTTTTCAAAGATCCACTTTAAAGGATTATTTAAATATCTGCATAACTTTCTGTACGATTTAACCGAATGCATACATACCGAAGTATGCATATAATTTCCTAAAGCACCATAGGGAACCTTTTGCATTCTTCTTTACCGTAAGATCTTTATTGGGCATTGAATGAGATGTGCATGATTATCTCCCACATATCACATGGTATATATAAACATTAACTTTATTTACCTCACAAATATGAGATAATCATTCTTAGTTGTAACACCGTTTACGGAATCCTAAAACTCTAAAATAGAGCCCGTACTGAGCAAAATTCTTGGTGATTAGACTTTATATATAACTTTATCAACATTGTCTATAGAAATTTCAAACGGTCTCAAACATACATTTGTGACCAAATAATTTCACACTTTTGACAATTGATAAGATCCCAAATGTCATGATCATCTTAAATCAAACTCAATTTAATATTGTATTCTCTTAAGGTTGTTGAGTTTATCTTTAAGGATCAATTTCCTTTATGTGGGAGAAGAAATTATTTTTATCATTGTCTATAGCAACAAAATGAGAAAAATATTTTTTTCTCTTTTATATAACAATGAATATAACCCTTTCTCCCCCCTTAAACTCAATATCCTTAAGAGGTCTTATACATCCCGTCTTAAAACCATTCGTTGCAGTCTTTAGTGCTTCTCTTAAGATTAGAAGCAAAACCTTACTTGTCATTTGATATACATTGGAGACTCATATCTTTAAATAACAGGTAAAACGGATATGATCCTGTTACTTTTGAAAAATCTATTATGAGATCTCTACTGCAACTATGTGCCATTCTAAAGGATAGTAGCTAACTGAGTACTTTTAGTTTTTTCTCGTTTATGTCATTTTATTCCTACACGTAGTCAAATATGAACTGTTAAAGAATTCATTTATCCTTTAGGTTTTGAAACAAACCTTATGTTGACTACATATGTAGAAAGAAAAATTAAACCATATGCACTCTCAAGTTAAGAAATTGTAATTTTAGTGCTTAAGCCGAAAGTGAGATTAGACTAATAATGAATGTACTCCTTTATGTTTCTTTTCTCTTATTAATTATGAAACAAGATTAGTCAAAACTATACTTGATTCAAACTTGCCATTTTAATAATATAACGTATCAAAAGTACCTTAAGAAACATTCTAGTACTTGCCCTATTAATCTTGATGCCCCTAAAGATTTCTAAAGGTGTACCAAATGATCTTAATACTTATAATTAGAACAATCATATTATTTAAGTCCCTTTAATCTTAACCTTAAGGAAACTTTGATTTCCGAAAAAAAAAAAACTAGTCGATCATTCTATTTAAAATGTAAAATCAAGATCTATGCACCCTAAATAATAAGTAAATTGTGCTATAAAGCACAAGAACCAAAATTAACATTGACAGATAGTACAGAAGCGGAAGCATGAACTAAATAGAGAACATTAACAAGAAGACATGCTCACTACTACTATTATTATTATTTCATAAAAATATCAAATAAAATCTATGTATGTATGACATATTTAAACCGAATGGGGTTCATTTATCATAAAATACCTAGCCCAATGTTAACATGACGTTATGGACACTCGTTAGCTTTTAAGCGGCAACTTTTTATAAATAAATATTGACGGTGAACTATCGTGTCAAACGATAAATCTACCTTAGAGCCAATTTACAGTTCACATGATATTCTAATAACCGTCACATATTTATTATATATCAACCACAAATTCAAATAAAGGTATATCCCATCTCAAGATATCGGGCACTCCATTAATAACTTATCTTTGGACCATGATATTAACTTGTAAGTGATATCTTGGTGTAGTAATCAAACACTGACAATAAGAGCACATCAAATAATAATTCTACCTTAGGGTCAAACTACTATTCACATGCAAAAGAAACGAATAATCGCCACGCGTTTACCACCACAATGTGCACATGCAATTCTGCTAAGTATTGGCCTTTCTTAGGCCCGACACAATACCCACATTATCACATGCACACAACCTTTTGTATTTGAAATCAAATTAAGTTTTACAGAAGAGCTCACTTAGGCGAGATGCTGCTTCTCTTAATTCATATCAAAATACATAAACCAACCCAATATTTGAATTTTAACTGAATGTAAGCCTATAGACTTTCTCTAAAAAATCTTTAGTCAAAGGCCTGATTAAATTACTTTATGAACCCAAATCCCACATTATTTAGATTTAAAGTCAAAATAAAATCGACTAGAAATCTTCACTTTATAACCCAAAGATGAGTCTAAATCATAAATCGTAAAATTAATATTTATTTGAATTTGAGCTTAAAATAAAATGAGCTCACAAATTCAACCTTATCAGATTTAAAGCCAACTGTAAATTTCGGATAAATAAATCCAAATTCTTATGAATTTTCACAAAACAATAATGACTCAAATTTATAATAAAGTCACGAGTCTACACTTGTAAATATCGATTGGGTCAAAGCTTATTGAGTTACACATGATAACTCATACATATATGGACTAACAAACGATTTAACTTTAATGAGTCAAAACCTATTGAATTATAATAATTCATATCCATAATTTGACTGATTAATCCAAATTTCAATACTAAAAGACCCGAACTTTAGAAATCTGAAATTCCCCAAAATAAAATGTCTTAGGTAACTAAATTGAAATTTAAACTGAATCGCACTTTATTGACCAAACAAATTCTTAAAGAGAATTAAAAAATAATTCACTTATTCGTTTGATTCTTTATAATAACTAAAATTTCAATTGCCCCAAAACCTTTTTTTTTTTTAAACTTAAAATCATTTTTTCATTCCTTAAAAAATAGCCTTTGCCTCAAATCCGGAGAATCTTACAACTCAAAGGACTGAATTGAATTTCTTTTTAAAAAAAATCTTTGAGTGAAAAAGGACCTGAGATTCAGAAATACTTAATTTTAGGGTGAAACTATATTTTCTAAAAATATATTACTGTTTTGAGAGAAACTTTAAAAGTGGGGACTGAAATGCACTTTTCGGAAGTTTGAGGGTTGTATTACAGATTTTACATTATTTCAAATCAAAATTAGGAATAACCAAAATACGGGCCAAATTAAAATATGGCAAAATGAGTATTTTAGTCCTTTAAGTTTACTAGTTCAGAGTTTTAGTCCAGCATGTTTCAAAATCAGAATTTTAGTCCTATAAGTTACAAAAGTTGGGAATTTTGGTCCTATGACCTGCTATAACAGGTAATGTGATGGTTGGTTAATGAGTTGACATTTAAAATATAAAATAAATAGATTAAAAATAAATTAGGTGATGTGGCTAATGAGTTAAATAATTTTAGAGAAAATTTTGATTCTCAGGAAAAAATCACCAAATAATAAGGAAAATTTAACATATTAATTTATATATTTATTTTTTTGTTATATTTGCAATAAAGAACAACAATAAACCATTGGATAAAATCTACCACTATATTTTTTATGAAGGAAATAAAACTAACTAATGTTTAATTAATATTTCTTAATTTTTATCTGATAAAAATAGTAATTAAATTCCTTTTATCTAAATATTTCATTTTTTAACAAATCTATACTCAGTAATTACAATGAAATTGAACCAACAATCAAATATAACAAAGATACGAGAAAAAAAAACCTTTCATTAAAACTTGTTGTAAAGTTAAATGACACGCACAATCATAATTAGTATAAAGAATCAAATACACATTTACGAATTAACCAAAATAATAATAAAATATATTCAAAATTTTATTAAATTAAATGTATTCTAGAACCACCAAACATAAAATACGTTATCAAACCAAGAGTAACAAAAAATATAGTTAATTACTATTTTTATCAATTGAAAACTATGAAATATTAATTAAAAATAGTTACTACAAAAATGCTTATTTCATTCATCAAATAAAAAAATAATTTGATGGTATATTTTATTCCCATCCAAAATCATCCAATTCATTAGCCACATCACCTAATTTATTTTTAATCTATTTATTTTTATATTTTAAATGCAAACTCATTCAACCAACCATCACATTACCTGTTATAGCAGGAGGTCGTAGGACCAAAATTCCCAACTTTTGTAACTTACAGGACTAAAATTCTGATTTTGAAACATGATGGACTAAAACTCTCAACTAGTAAACTTAGAGGACTAAAAAACTCATTTTGCCTTAAAATATTGCTAAATATCTCAAACTCTAAATTAGGGGACCAAATTTTGAAATGACAGAAACCCGAAATCTGGGGGTTAAATTGTAATTTCCCAAATGTTTCTTCAGTCAAATCCACCGCCACCGCCATTCTTAATGTCAGCCGCCACCAAGACCTGTTTTCCAATCTACCACACCACCTCCGCCGCCGCCGTCGTCTCGCTTGAAACTGAAAGTCCTTTTCCCCTTCCTTTAATTTTGGAATCGGGATAGTGTTAGGCTGTGAAGCCATGATTGATGGTGGTGATGTGGCGGTGTCAGTGATTGAGAATATGAATTTCTCAATCCTTATTCTTAATTAATGGAAATTCATAATACCAAATTAATGAGAGTTCAACGAAACTTAATTGCTTGATGATTCTAGACATGGTGGGCTCTGATACCACTTGTTGGAATAAATCCCATGGAACCATCATGCCGAATCTTCAAGAATATTGTGCATAAACGTAAATCGGAGGCGTACCTTACTCCGGTGGAATTGATATGAAACGATCATAAATCTTCCGGATCATCATGTACATTCGAACGAACCCGAGAACCCTTTAGACTTCTCTTCGTTTTCTGTACGTCAGATGGAGTACATAGAGAATGATCCAATATACCAATCTCAGTTGTCCAATATGTAAGAGGAAAAACAATAGCTCAATATTAAATAGAAACAGAAACTATTACAGAACAATATCAACAATGTTCAAGAATCAAGACCCATATTTCACTTGCAAAAATCCATTACACCCAAACAAAAACTAGAAAAAGAAAAAAAAACAATCTCGTATATATATATATATATCATGGTTATCGGATCGTAAAAATATCTCGTATCGTTTTGCTCCACATCTCGTACCGTATCGTTATCGTATCGTATCGTAAGATATTTAACCAACTATTAAAATAGTAAAAAATATATATCTATATTATAAAAATATTATAAACATGTAAAATTTAATACAACTATTTATTTCGAAATAAATATAAACTCAAGTTTCAACATCATATTATAAAATATGACAAAAATCATAATTATTTATCAAATAACATCATCTAAGAGGGTGTTTGGCAAGGCTTATAAGATGTTAACAATAACTTATAAGATGTTTAAGAGCTTATAAGCGATTCTAGTGTATTAGGTAATTTTTTTTAAAGATCTTAAAAATTCAAAATATTATAAGCTGCTGGAGGAGAGCAAATAATTTTTTTTAAAGTATATTTACCCCGCCTATTTATTTAAGATTTTATAATGAGTAAAAATAATTTGTAAGATTCTAATTACAACCACCCCTCAACTATAAATCTACTTACATGTCTATCCTTGCGATTTCAAATTTAGTGGAATCTTCTTGATTATATGGAGTATTATCACTTTTGTACCCGTTTTAACCCATTCGAGCTCCACATTTTGAAGCAAGATGATCATAAGATGTGTTTTTTGGCTTATAAATATTAAATAGAAACAGAAACTATTACAGAACAATATCAACAATGTTCAAGAATCAAAACCCATATTTCACAACTTGCAAAAATCCATAACACCCAAACAAAACCTATAAAAAAAAAAAAAAAAAAAAAAAAAACAATCTCGTATATATAAGAACTTTTGAAAGTCTATATAAAGAAGAGAACAAAGAAAACGGAAAAGCTGATAACGAAATAAGCTCGAATCGAAGACGACTTTTCGCTAACACCCGAAGATGTTGATCCTGGACGAGAGCCACCGGCTATCGGGCGGCCCCCCCCCCCCCCTCCTCTTAATTTGGACAACTATCTTCCTCGATTTTATCAAAGACGTATGTTCTAAATTAGAGGAGCTACTTTGAATTTCATTCGAAGTCTTGGATATAATTCCATTAGCCGTGGTTGGAAAACAAAATCGAGACGAAAGCAAGATTACTGCTATCAGCCATAGAGAGAGTGTATACTTCATTTTTCTGTGAGCAGAAATTGATAGTTTTGATGCAGATACAATTATACTGTAAGATATTCAATTTTATATACATATATGTATATGTGTATGTATATATATAGTAGATCAGAAACTTGTTGGTAGGTGGGTAAAATTAATAGAAGTGGACAGATGAAGGAAAGTGGTGGCTGGCTCCATAAGAAAGATTTGAATAATTAGGACAAAATGCACTTTCCCCCCTAAAAATTAAAAAAAGTGATAATCCCCTTTCAAAATATTATATTGGTTGCACTTTGGTCCAGAAGCCAATTTTTTTAGGGCAATGTGAAGCAAAAATAACATTTTAAAAGGCCAACGTGCAAAAAGGTAGTATTTTTAAGGGACAATATACAACTAAAATAACGTTTAAAGGGGTAACATGCAACAAAAATACTCAATTTCGACGAATAATCCATCAAAATTTGGCTATCGGGGCAATGTGCAATAAGAATAACATTTTCAAGGGGACATTCACTTTTAAAAACTTTGAGGGGGTAAAGTGCGAAAATTAAAAATTTACAGGGGTGATGTGCAATTTCCCCGAATAATTAATAAGTCTTGTTCTGTGGTGATCATAGGAAGGTTTTATCTATCCTACACCCGGTGAAGGTTACACCGGGTGATTTTTTACCGTTGATCTACATATAAATTTACACATATACAAAGATAGGATTTTTGTTGAAATTCAACTCGTCTAATTTGACTAAATAGTCAAAACAACATATTTAAAATGTGCCAAGTCATAATTTAGGTTCTATGATGTCGATCAATATCTACCGTGTACTTTTCATTTCATTTTCATCACACGTTTTTGACCGAAAACTTAGAAAAATAAACATTTCGAAAAATCGACATCGAAGCGAGTAATTGCAGGTACTTAAGTGTGGAATTATTATGAAAGGATTCTTCGAGGAATTTCTCTAATAAAAAGTTAACACATATAAATTCATGAAAACATAATGCCAAAGAAGATGAATTGAAATGTGTGACTTACATAATACGAAAATGGAGGATTCAGCCAAACAATTTATCGAGAGCATCAGGGCGCAGCATCTTGATAAAGGAATCTTGACCAAGATGCCGAGTCAAATCCCCAACTACACGATCCATGTATAGCATGTATAGCGAATTCCTGCTTTCCAAGAGCTCCAAGCCTTTTCGAGCATGGAATACGGATAGCACCCATTCTTCTAGAAGCTCTACACGATCACAAACCCAATAAAAAGAGCATCTTAAAAATATATTCTCTTTTTGAATGATCACTTAATTTTATGAGTTAGAATAATGCACAAGTCAATGAGATAGATAGTCAGAAAAAAGAAAAGGAAAGCTACGTACTTGTATCCAAATCTTGCGTAGTTGACCAAGAAAGTAAGTTGTCTGAAATCAGAAACTCGATAAGCTGAATCCTGCCATCAACATTAATATTTCAAAAACAAAATCGAAATAAGTGTGTATATGTCTATTGATTCTTCTTACACATTCTGAATGCAAACTGTATGCACGTTTTAGGAAAAAAGAGTTCTCACGAAAAACTCAGTTAAATATGAATTTAAAACTTATTTGAAATCGTAAAGCTGGTAATTAATGATATAGCGATCGAAAACATACATAATGTACATGCAGTTATGCATTTTGGGAAATGCGCCGTCAAAGGGATCCACGAAGAGTAAGCTTTCCGCAACTATAGAAATTCTCTGAGAAACTGAAAGGATTACTCGCTGGCCAACGTAGGGATCGCTTCCGAGTTTACGCATCAAGTGCTGAACATAAAACTGGAACGTATTGCACTCAGCCAATTCTGAAAGGAATGCGAAAGATTCAATAAGCATGAAATAATTGGACAAAATGGGCTACGATAGTAGATAAAATTGTTGGATAAACTAAATTAGATGCACACTTGGGTTTAACTCTCCATTAATTAAAACATGCAAACAACATAAAATAATCACGAATCCTGAGTTTCACATGGCGATTCTTAATAATCGGGCTTTCAGATCTAATTAACGCATGTAATTAAGTTTTTTTTTATTTTACATTTCCAAAGCCTTCCGCTTGATGCAAGGATAGAAGAGCTCTATTACTGAGATATCTAAATGATGCATATGAAATCCATGTTGTAAAAATAGTCCACATCTTGACAAACAAATATGAAAATTAAAATTCCACTAGCAAATTTAATCCATTTACTGCTTATATACGGGTTCGAATTTAGTGAAAAACAATTCCCAGACTGAATCTTAGCAGTAGAATTATTCTAATTATTTCAAAAGGGAATCTGCAAAAAACAAAATCTTGAACTTTTAGAATTGAATTTATGCTACAAAAGTTGTGGGCAAGATAAAAGTGAAAAAGAAATTTAACCTAAGGCTTACCTTCTCCTTGAGATTCATTGCACATCCTTCGCATCAACCTCATGATTAAGCTACTCACGATGCTTTCAATTTTTTCGTCTATCTTTCCACCCGTTGACAGAGCCTTCAGTGTGGCTTCACAAAGTATGGTTCATAATTAAAGTAAAAAATAATAAGAATTTTCTAATTTTCCCACCAAAATAAAGGAAAAGGCCACAAGAACTGGACATACGATACAATGAATAATGTTTGATGCTCAACTGATTATTTCTAAAGAAATAGCTTTGGAAGAATACACCGAGCATAATCATTCAAAATTACTCGGGCCGTGTCCAGAAAAAAAAATTTAAAATTATTTATCCGAAATTAAAATTCTCTAATTTCCTTTTCTTAAGGTTCGCAAATATTGGTTCATTTCCTATGTAGCATTTCATCTCCCAAAAGATGACTTCTATTATGGTTGTGATACCATTGATTTCAGGATTAAATTACAAACTGGTAGTTCAATCAAGGGCATTCAAAAAGAAATTTAGGTAGCACATTTTACGAACTAATCTTTCAGAAGCATAGGAACACCTATTTTCGGTTAACAATCATGCCATCAAATCGAAAGTAGCAAGTTTCAGAAACATGTCTTAAATTTGGTACCTAGAATAAAATCAACGGTTTGGTGCGACCAATTTTTGAATTTGCTTTCCTCTACCTGCAAAACCATGCAGAGGAAATTAATAAATAAATTTTCATCAATATCAAATTAATAGAATTCTGAAATGCATATAGGATAGAACAACTCACTTCGCGAGGGGAGGAAGTCTCGCAAAGCTCCATGAGAAAATCTACTGAAGCTCTCAGTTGCTCCATTTCGCTTTCGATAGCAGTATCTGCAAGTACAATAAGAATTAACGAAAAAATACTACTCTGATATCAAAACAGGAAAAACAGAAGTAACTATAATAACAAGTATCATCTTCTTCATAAGCACTTAAAAATGGTATTTGAAAATCAAAAAACAGTTAATATCCATTTCCAGGAAACATCGTGCAAAATCATTTCATAATTCTGAGGTAACAACTTTCTTTTATGAAATTCAGTTTTACGAACTGTTGCAACAACTCTTTCTATACTCCTCTTTGCCAAAAGTAATCTAAAAATCTCAGAATAAACATTTCCATGTGAAGGCCAACGTAAAAACTGGTAAGAAACGACGATTTTACTTAAATATCCAAAACCGAACCCGTTTCAATTGCCACGTTTATTTGAACTGTAAAAGGCTAAAATCATATTAACTTCAAGACGTTCTCTGACATAATTAGGTTGATTTTGAAATATAAAATGTGGATATAGATATATCAAAGTGCAATCTCACCTGATATATATGATTTCACTGATGCACCATCAAGTCTTCGTCTCTTTCTGTCACTCAATCTCACTGCAAAACAATTCCAAAATAAAAAACACGACACCTAGGAGAAAAAACGCTCCCACAAGAAGTAATTTCATTGTTTGGCATAGAATATATTTAACCAATCAGAGACTGAGAGAAAACCGAAAACCTTGTCTGAGAAATCTACGACAAAGCACGTCACCAATTCTCTGCTGATCATATTCACTCTTCGGGCTAAGCTGCCCCAGATTATCATAGAAATAGCATTTGCACGACACATTTTGCGGAAACACGTCTTGGTACACTCCATCTAATAATGCAAGGAAAATCAGTGAATTTCGTAAGTACAATCATCAATCCGTAACCAAAAACTTAAATTACATATGAATTTCAAATATTTAAAATACAAAGTCCGAAACCTCAAGATTGTTCAAATCCAAACACGAACATTCAAATATGCAGGTGGCAAATGTTACCAACAAAAACAACAAGGACCAATCTGAAATTTCGAAAAAGTATAGATATTGGAGAGAAGCGAACTCGCCTTCCGCAATTTTAAGATCTTCCTCAAGTCTAAGAATTTCTTCTTTTCTCTGTTTCGCCTAATATTTCAACAAAAAATAAAAAAATTAAATCAATCAATACGCGCGCGAACACAATCGATTGCAAAAACACGATAAAATCACACCCACCCAATGTCAAATACACACACATAGAGAATATACACCTTTTTCTTCCATTTGATAGCATCTGATTTTGAGTTGTCACCGGAAATCCCCTGACAATCGCCATTGGTGGCAGCGGCGGCGGTGGTGGTGGCGGAAGAAGCAGGAAGCTTTTGGCGACGCCTAGTTTTAACAATAGCCAACGCTAAAGCGAGTTTGAGAGACGGATCCAAATCGCCGTTCGCTTGCTGCTTTGCCGGATTCTCCATTTCTGATTAATTGATGAATTATCGCGGGTTTTGCTGATATTTGAATTCGGTGTTGGATTTCATTTCATTTAGGGTTAATGGCACTTTGCTCCCAAACTATCGTGCGTTTTGCACATTTACCCCTGAACTAAAAGATTTTATAAAATTTTACCTAAACTCGTTAAATCGTTGCACGGTACCTTAATTTTGTCAATTCCATTCATTTCTCGCCCGCTTCGTCCGCACATGCATTGCATGTGAGTTTTTTTAGGGTATATACGTCCATTCACTTCAAATTTATCCCTACCCCCTGTACGACAAAAATCCTAGAAATTTTCTTACGGAAGCAAATAAAGCGGCACATGTGATAGCAGCGCTATCAAAAGGTCGGTTTTATCTAGGGGTGAGTTTTTTTTGCCAAAATGCCCTACCAACCCATTGCCCTACCCTACCATACCGACTTTCTACCAAAAATGTTCTACCGACCGATAATAGTGCCCTACCGTACCCTACCGAGTTTTTTGGCTAGGGTAATGGTACCCAATGATATTATTTTGGTATTGCCCTGCCCTACCGAATTATTATTAAATAATAAAAAATATGATCTTTTATATATTTAATATTTTTTAATGTATTAAAAAATTAAAAATATGACTTCAAAAGTCTGACTCCCAATTCATTACTCCTCCCGATTTATATTCTTCTAAACCCTAATTTCTCAAAGTCTCTTCAAACTTCCAAGACTACGTACCTTCCAACTTCGCCGTCATGCACACACACTCACACACTTGATCTTTGATCTGCTAGCCTTCAAGGGTTCCTTCGATGCTACACCCGGTGAAAAACACCGGGTGGGTCTTCTGCTGCCACGTGTTCTTTTTTTATTTTTCTAAAACCCCTAAAGGTAAACCCTAGCGGGGAATCTATTATAAAATACAAAAAAAAGACACGTGGCAGCAGAAGACCCACCCGGTGTTTTTCACCGGTGTAGCATCGAACAAATCGCCTTCAAGTTTCAAACTTCAGGTAATCTCTCAAAATCTCTCTCTCTCTCTCTCTCTCTCTCTCTCTCTCCACTTGCATATGTTGATAATATATATTTCGCAGCTTTTTTTTTTCATTCTCTCCTCGATTCCCCGGTATGACTGGTGTCTTCTCACTTGCAAACGGCAATATCTTGCAGAATTTTTTTAATTTAGGGTTTCTATATAAGAGAAAACTCATTTTTCCCTTAATTTTATATGTAGGTAAAAGCTGAAAATGGAGTCCAGAATCGGTTCTAGTAATACACCTCCATCTCCGACCATTCTATCTCAGTCACAATCCCTATCCCAACTCAGATCCAAGGTCCGAGATTCTGAACCACAAAGTGAAGAAACGGATGCCGCTGAGATTGAAGTAACTGCTGGAAGAGCACTTGTATGGAAATATGCAAAGAAAGTGATAAGAAAAGTGGGTGATCAAGAAAAGGTTGAAGTTGCAATTTGCAAGATTTGCAACAAAGAGTGTCGAGCTGATTCCAAGAAAAATGGGACATCGAGTATAAGATATCACCTTAAAGAGGTTTGTGAAGCATCTCCGTTATATTATATGTGAAACGTGACAAAAATCAATCGGTCCTAACAAACGCAACATTGGGTGGTGCGTTGGTTCCCCACACTTTTAACCAGAAAAGACTAGAGCTAAAGGTTGTGATGTTTGTCATCATGGACTAGCAACCATGTAGGGTTGTTGAAGGTAGTGGGTTTATGACTATGATGATAGAGGCTCAACCCCGGTTCAAGATTCCAGATAGGAAAAAGATTGCAGCAGGTGTTTGGGATGTGTATGTATTGGAGAAGACGAAAATAATCGAAGCAATGCGTAATCAAAGAGTAAGTATCACAACTGATACTTGGACATCAATCCAAAACGTCAACTACATGGTAGTTACAGCTCACTTCATGGATAGTGATTGGAAGTTGCACAAACGAATATTAAATTTCACAAAGATCACAAGTCACAAGGGAGAAGACATTGGGAAGATTATAGAGGTGTGCTTGAACCAATGGGGGATAGAGAAGATCTTTAGTATTACGGTTGACAATGCTTCCGCAAACGAGGTTGCTATTGGCTATATAAAAAAGAGGTTAAAAGAAATGAATTTTCTCTTAGTTGACGGAGAGTACATACACATGAGGTGTGCGTGTCATGTCATGAATTTGATTGTGAAGAGTGGTTTGAAAGAGCTTTCTAAGTCGATTGAAGGAATTCGAAATTGTGTCAAGTACATACATTCTTCGCCGGCTAGATTGGATAAGTTTAGGGATTTTGCTATTTTGTTCAAGATGGATAAAATGTCAAATGTGCCTTTTGATGTGTCTACAAGGTGGAATGCAACATATAAAATGCTTGATGTTGCATACAAATTTAGAAAGGTATTTTCTCGAATGGCGGAGGAGAATGTTCAGTTTCGTGATTACTTTGAAGAAATGGAGATGTTTTCAAAGAAGAATTTGGTAAAGAGAGTGGGCCCTCCTGTAGAGGGGGATTGGGAGAAGCTAAGTCACAGGCCTTTACCCACTTTCTTAAAAAATTCTATTATTCTACTTTGAAACTTAGCGCAACCAAAAGAATCACATCAACGATACTATGGGATCAAGTGGTTGTTTTGCGAAAAGAAATTGAGAAAAAAGAGAACGATGCTACTAATCCTACTTTGCAAAAGGTTGCCACTTCAATGATGCGCAAATTTAATAATTATTGGGGAAGTTTAGAAAAACTCAACCCATTAATTTTTCTTGCTCAAGTGCTAGATCCTTGCTTTAAGCTTCAAATGATTACGATCAATCTCAAAGGACTTGGATGGGATAATGAAAAGGTGGATTTGATGATTGAAAAAATCAAAAAATGTTTGCTTGATTTGTATAATGAGTATAGAAAGACTTCTTTCACTACCATTGGAGTTCCAGAAGATGTGGAATTAAATGAGGAGTTTATTATTCAAGCTTGTGGGGGCGATGAGAACAAAGTTGAAATGACGAAGATCGAAACTTGTACAGGAAAGAAGAGAGAAACGAATTTCGGAGATATCTAATGAAGTGGATAAGTACTTTGCTGCTCCATACAGAAGCGTGGTTGTTGGTGGTGGCTTTGATCTTGTAAGTTGGTGGAAATCAAACACAAAAGAGTTTTCTATTCTTTCACAAATTGCAAAAGACATCTTTGCTATCCCCACTTCTACTGTGGCTAGCGAAAATGCATTTAGTTTAGGGAGAAGGGTTGTAGATCCTTTTAGAGCATCATTATCTCCGAGAATGGTGGAGGCACTAGTATGTACCAGTGATTGGCTTAGGGCAGATGAAGTAAATCTCTACAAAAAGCCAACTGGAGATATGCTTCAATTTTATAAAGAAATGGAAGAGGTTGAAAAAGGTAAGAACTATTCAAAATTCTTTAGTAAATTTGTAAAGAATTTTCATTTTAAGTTATTTTCTCTAAATATTTTTCTTCTTGTGATGCAGCAAATATCCAATCTTCACAAAAGGATTGATGTTACTGGCCTATCTTTTGCTGCTATTTTTGTCCTAAAAGAACAGTTGCTGGAATATGGGAGAATTTCTTTTGTCTTTTTTTCTTTTTTGTCCTAAAAAAACAGCTGCTGGAGTATAGGAGAATTTCTTTTGTCTTTTTTGTGCAGGAAGTTTAATGTTTAGAACATGTCAATATGCCTGTTAGTTTGGTTAGTTTATGCTGCCAGGAGGAATTTTATCAAGTTAGTTTTGTAATTATTTTGTCACCTGGTTATGCTTCTAGTTTGGGTATATTTAAATAGCTTCTGTACTATGATAGTTTTAATTGGAAGCATTATGAATTTTATTTAAATGATTACTCTAAGCATTGATTACTTTTGCTTCCAGATTATTATGCATTTTGCTAGTAACATGTTCTTCAAAAATAAAACTTTCTTATTATTAAAATCGGTAATACATGTTACCCTACCGTACCCTACCGAAATTTCAGTATAACGAAACTCGGTATACCGAAACATTTGGTAGGGTAATGGTAATCAATTTTGATATACCGAAACTTTGGTAATGGTAGTGATTGAAGGGTTTTGGTACGGTTGCCCTACCAAACCCACCCCTAGTTTTATCTTTATGAATACTATGATATTCCTATAAACATTATAAATCTCGTTCTCTCTGATATGAGTTACTTTTAAGTTTCTCACATTATTCAAACATGTATCATTTAGCAACATGTCACACCCACTTAGGGATGTAAGTGGGATCACTTGAAATTAGTAGTTCAAAGGTCGAATTGGAGAATTGTTTAGGAATGCGGGTTTGAATGTCACGAGTTTTGCGTTGACCTAAGTATGCGATATTTGTTCGCATTTCTTGCAAAACCACTTAACACACAATGTGACACGTCAGGGAGTTTCCCACGGTTACACTCTGACACTTAAGCTAGGTGATGTCGGGTGTTGAAAATTAACCCAATATTTGAAAGCAATCATGTACCTTCAAATCATGGTAGTTAAACTCGCGATATATATCGCGATACGGTACAGTCCCAATCAAAACGATACAACTGAAACTTTGTATGGACTATGCATAAATACCGGCAAATATCTCGGGATATCGTATTGTATCCCCGTATCACGATACGATATTTACTATATTTTTCAAATATATATATATATATATATATATATATATATATATATATATAAGCAAACAAAATATTCACAGATTCAGGGCCTAAAAACTCTTCAAATTTACATCCCTAATTCACTCTTCTCTCTTCAATTTCTTCAAGAATTCTCAAAATATCGCAGCCCTAACTCATTTTTTTATAGATTCTTGCGACTTTTTGTGGTTCAATACCGATTCAAGTGCGAATTTGACTGGGCTTCGCGCATATTATTTAATGTTCTTTTTACATATATCTGGTCCAAAAAATTTAAACGCCACAAGGCAATAAAAGAAAAGACCAAAGTTGGAGTTGATGAAGTTGAAGAGATGATGAACATGAGGGTGAAGATAATCGTTTGAAATTGTTGGATGATTTAAGTGACATTGATCTTGAAGATTATGAGTGATGGATTAGTTTTTTTTAGAAATTAGGGAGTCGAATTTGAACTTTGTTGATGTTATTTTACAAGCAATTAGAACTGTCCTATTTTATAATGCAGTGTTGAAACTTGAATTAATCACTCTCTCTCTAAGGCAAACGTAATTTGGTTAGCCTTAAAGAAATCTTATCAGTTTCAATACATTGAATACAAAAGTAGTAGGCAATTGTAAATTGATTAGTAGGTATCAAGTTTAATTTGGGCATATAAAAGGTTTTCTGCCTCTCAAGAAAAACCAATAGTTTATTTTTCATTTATTTTTGTTAACTTATTCAGCTTATGTAATTCAATCGTCTGGCAGGTTTCCTCCATCTCAAGTAAAAAGGAAAATATTATGAGCAACAAATCATGCTGTGTTGATGACTCAATCTCAAGTAACTTATTAAGTGTTATTTTTTAATTATTCAAATAAATTGAGATTTAAAACAAGATTGTAATGTGGTAATTAATTATCTAAGATTTACTTATTATTTTTATGATTTAAATTGTAAATTCTTGGGTTTTATATATCAAATGCCTTAAAATTGAGAGTTTAATGTAAATATTCAATACACAAATAATAATTGTGTAACAGGATTTTGAGAATATCACAATTTATTGGAATTTTCTCTTGTCTATGAAATTTGTCTTCTTCGAACAGTTTCGTCTAAAATGGCAGTCAAGTTTGTTATATGTTTAACGTTATGATGATGACGTTATATGTTGTTGTATGGCTCTCATATAATTTACATAGAAGTTATAGTTAGAAAGTATAATTAATTATCTTGTATGTGTAGCTGCAATAATCATTCTTTTTTTTACCAGCTCAAAATACTTTGAAGACTTGAAAAATTCATATAAAAGAAAAGTGTTGAACTTATGAACATCAAACAAAAACAAATTGTGGGATTTTGGTCCATGAATTTTACGGGCGTAAGAAACTTAAAACCCTACACCTCCGCCCGTTCAATGGCACCTCCGTGTTAGAATATATGTTGTATATATGCAGAATGATGAGAAGGAAAAGGAAATTAATGAGGAAAAGTAGAAAATAAAAACACAGCAAATAGTTTTTTTTAGTGAGGGCGTAAAAGATTCTTCTTCCAACCTTTTGGATGCATCCTTTAATTCATAATAAATTAATAATTAAGGTTATGATAAACGACCAATCCTGAATTTCTATCGACAAATTGCTTATATGCGGATGGAAGCAAATATAGAACACCAATCTAATAAGAAGTTTGAGGTATTATAAGGAAGATACTGAATATCAATGGCGAATACTACGTTAATGAGTCGATTTCCAAGATGTTAGAGGTCAAGATCATCTTAAGTTTTTTGACATCTGGAATCACTGTTTTGGTCCGATTAAAAAGTTTTCTATGAATATGCAACGGCTATTGATTTCTAATGAGTACTTGGTTTTTCAAGTTTATGATCATCTTAACAAAGTGTATTTTATGTAGCAATATTATGATTGATAAAGCCCCTTATACAATCTGAATTTCAAAAAAAACAAGATTGTTAGCCGTTTTTATATCCAATAAATTCCAACTAAATAATTCTCTCGAAATCAATTAAAGCTTGTTTGATTGGTTTACAAATTACTAGGCAGGTGCACGTGCGTTGCACGTGCCCGTATTAATTTTACTATATATTTGTTATATTTACATTGTACTTGATGCATTTTCAAAAAAAATATTATTATACATATTTAATTTGTTTAAATTATATTTTGAGACATGTTAAAGCTTTTTCACTATATATAATAAAACATGCATTATGTAAGGGTGCATTTGGATGGAGGAATTTGATTTGAGCATGGGATTTGAAGGAAGGCTTTGCAATTACTTCAATTTGGAGTCATTTGAAATCCACCCCAATTGCTCAAAAAACAACTGAAAAGGTGGTGTGTGGATTTGAATTTTTTTGTCAAAACCCTCAATACAAATAAGTGGAAGGAATTTGTTATTATGAATTTGAAATCCTTCCTCCAAATCCTTTAATTCAAATGCACCCTAAGCAATTTTGCAATATTAATAACTAATTTTATTTCTATCTTCATAGTTTGATTTTTGTCCTTTAAGAATACAAATCATGTTCGAAGGAAATAGACTCTTATGAAACTGGTTGGAAATTTTATAGAAAAAACTTAACTTTATATGTTTTGGGGAAATAGTTGGAAGAAATTAGAGGAGAACCAAACATTGGCATCAAGGTACTACAAGAAAAAATGTCTTTAGTGACACCATAATTGTGACTACATTAGAAGTTGTCACTAAATGCATATATTAAGTGATAATTATTTTTTTGTTACTTAATCATTTTTATTGTTACCCTAGAGAATTAGACACCTCATTGCTGACAAGCACAGTGATAACTTTTTTTTGCTTAACCATGTGAAAATTAATATTGTCACTCAAAATATTATTTTTTGTATTGAGGTAAACACATTCTCTCATTTTTAAGACAATGTTATACTTGTACTTTATCTTAATTATGTGAAAATATAATCAAGATCACTTTGTACCATAAATTAATCCATTTTTTTATATAAGCATTATCATCAAAAAAAATTAATTTAATATGTAATTTGATTACAGTGAGCTCGCAGAAATCCACATATCATAGATCATAGACCCCATAAATATTATTATCACTTTTTATTTAGTTATGCAATTTGATTACAGTGAGCTCGTAGGAATCCACATATGATGAATCATAGACCCCGTATACAGATGTACTTCATATCCTATATCACAAATGATAATGTACCCAAAAAGAAATAAATAGACAAATAATTATGAACGTGGGGAAATAAATCTTCCTTATGCCTCTTTTACATTGTTAATGATGCATGGTGAGATAAGTGTGTATGTATATTGTAAAAGAGTGTATATTTTTTGTATTGTTACATGCATTAATGTAATAATTGGTCTAGTCTATGCTACAATCTCATAATTTGATCCAATTATTTTCCATCTTTAATTGATTACACATGAACACAAATATAAATAATATGTGTGCAAAAGTGGTATGAATCTATACACATGTATAGTACAATATAATCCGATCAGGTACATCGGATAACATAGAATAAATCTAATAATTTTGTTTGGGTAGTTATTTTCTTATTTATGATTTAATGATCATTTTTCATTTAATAATCAAGTATACAATAATCTGATCCATTGATGACAATATAGTCTGACATTTGAAGGTAAGGAAACATATAGAATATTTTGTCAACCTTTAACATCAACTTGGTGATCGGTGCTAAAAACTAATCTTCAAAGTAAATAATTCTAGGCGAAAAAAGTAAAAAAACGAACAACATGATTTTCATCTCTCCATAAAATAATAGAGAAAAAGTATATTGTATCGAGTAAAGGGACTATAAAAAACCTACATCTGATCCTGTTATTTAATGGTTTTCATCAAAGATTAAGGGGTTATATTGTTCAATTTTGAATGTTTTTCTGGCTATGTGAAAGAAGAATACCAAGAGACAAGGATAAAACATATGGGGCGCAGACATGCAGTTAATAGTGCAATACATACATATTTCAATAGGGGAAATATGCAAAACCCCCCTCAAACCATAAATATTATGAGTTAAACCCATTTGACTTTTAAGACTTTTGCCCACACCCAAAGTCCAATCTTAATTAGTGAAACCCCCTCAACAATTGTGATAAGACGAAACTACCCTTATCAGTAGTTTTTAAAATAATTGCAATATTTATTTTCCATAATCGTCTCACGTGATTGTAGGATTATATTAATTCTCTCCATATATCTTTCTTTCATTCTCTCTCTTTCTCACGCAACTTCTCTCTCTTTCTCTTTTTTTTTTCTTCAGACCCATAATCCTCCACCACTCGCCAATGGAGACCACTCAGCCGCACTCGGCGCCGGCGCCGGGTTTCGATTCTCCTTCCGAAGACCGGATGAAAAAAGAGGAGAAAAATCAAGTTTTAGAGATGCAGCAGTTTTCGTGCAGAGGCCAGATCAGAAGATCTAACCGTCGGATCGGTTTGATATTTTTATACAGGACTCGTAACACATCAATATAACTTATGAACGGTGGAGATTGGAATCAGACTTCTCTAAATATAGATCGAATCTTAAAACTTGCTGCTGGTTTTTGTTACTTAATAATTCAGGGCAGCTAGATTAGACGCGTTTTTCGTGCAATTAAACCGTTGGATGTGGTCGAAATTTGGATAGAGTATTCGGAGTATATATTTTTATATACTGTACGGAAGAGATTGAATTTGGTGCCCCCTAGCTCCGGACATAAATTGTGAAAGTATCACAATTTGGTGAGATTTTTTTTCATTTTTTAGTCTTCACTTTTAGAGATTTTCCATTTAAAATTTGTTGGGGTCATTTGTGTTTGATTTTGATATTCCAATTGTTGTGAATCAGTCAAATTTTTTTTTGAAAAGATGCAGTTTGAGCATGAGAATGCAGTTGCAGCAACATGACTATAGTCATATTCGAATATGACTATACTCGTATTTATGTATTTAGTTATTCGAATTGTAATTTTTTTTTTTTTTTTGCGTTACTTGATATGTTAGTGTAAGTTTCAATGTGTTTGTTGTGGCTGAATTGAATTCACGTAATATTATGTGAATTGCATTTACAGAATAGTTCAGATTCATTCAGCAGAATTATTCACACAGTAGTCACATTCTCATGTTTTTTGTAGTGCTGCACATCATGTCGTCAACCTTGATGATTGTGTTGAAGTATGGAGGGTCGTTTGGGGTGAAGATATGCCAGGGTGATTTTGTGTTTGAAGACCTCGTCGACTCCCGTCCCTCTCTCTCGTTATTTTTCTATCTTTATTTATGTTTTTCAATTTTGTTTTTCAGATCTGAAGAGCAGCAGTAACATGGCTATAGTCATATTTATGTATTTTTCGAAGATGAGTGTAGTCATATTCGAATACGACTATTGTTGAATATGTTCTATCTTCTCGTTTTCAAGTTGACTTCTAATAACAAGATTAAAATTGTGATTTTTTGTGTGGATGTTGATTGAATTGTTTTCGTAAATAATAGGGAATCTTCGTTATTTTATATGATTTGGTTAACATAACTATGCCATATAATCGGAATTTTTAAGTTCAAAATGTAAAAAACAACAATATAAAGAAAGAATATGACTACAGTTTATAGTCACATATAGTCATATTCAACCATAGTCATATTCGGCGTTGCAAACCTGTTGAGAAAAAAAATTCATTTTTTGTTTAAAAAAAGTTTTAAAAAAAAATTAAAATAATGTTTTTATTAAAAAATATTAAAAATCAAAATAAATAAAAAATGACTAAATAAAGTCCGAAAATAATATATAAAAAAAAATATCCGATTTTTTTTTTTTTTGGTAGCAATGTTTTAGGAATTTGGAAACAGATTTTTAGGAATTAAATTGTTGTTATGGAGAGAGAGAAAAAAGGAATAATTGAGATAAATTATACTTGGAGCAGTTTTATTAGGGAAAGTATATAATTAAGCCTAATTAGCGGGATTAGGTGCCTCATTAATAGGGATTTCGAAAATACTGGATAATTATAAAAAAAAAAAAAAAAAAAAAAAAAAAAAAAAACGTGATAGGTACTAGAGGGTAAGATTGGAAATAAATAATTTAGGGGATTTTCACAAAGAAAGAATTATAGTATGGACATATCACTAGTTTTTATCTATAGGAGGGGTGTATTGCTAATGACCCTTTCAATAATTCCATTGAACTGTTACAACTTTCTTTGATGTATTAATTAGCAGAATACTTAAATCATTTTAACTCTAAGGACAAATGAGATTTTTCATTCTAAATAAATATGTATATAATGATATAATAATTAATTAAACATTAATATTTCATGCACAATTTGTCCATGATGCTTAATTTCATTAAATCATTTTTTTGTACATAAGCAACTTCTAGCAATTTTATTCTCTGTTTTATGCTATTTTACCAACATCGATAAATTTAATAATGGGATTTAAATGATAAAATTTGAAACGATAAAGAAATATTCATTCTCATATATGGTATAAACTTTTTTTTTTTTAAATAATATGATATGGAACATTTCCAATATCTTGCACATGACAACTTGAATTCTTAATTTACATAATTACGGAACAAAATATTACTTAAAAACCAAGCACCTTACATCTTACTATTTGTATAACCCTTGAGTTGCAAAAGAAAGGGGTGTTGAAGACCCGGCCCAACTGTAGATTTAAAAGAACAGTAAGAATATATAGGAATTTATATTGTAGTATATGAATCTATATAAACATAATATGTAAACGATTTCTCATAATATATAATTTAATCTCTAATAGCATTACCGAAAAAAAGTAATTGTCCTATGAGGAAGAAGAACTTTGATATCTACGTCTTTGTACTCATTGGAAGTCGAGGCTGCACATATAATAGCTTCAGTAATTTGGCTCGGAGATTCTTTGACCATCGAATTCTATTGAGTAGCAATTCAAAATCTAGTTGTAGATGAAAATGTATTGGGCTGCTTTTTTGAACGATTCCGTTAGAAATGATGTACGTCCTATATAGTGAGAAGCGATCATCTAAAAAAGTTCTAAAAAAGTGTTAAACGTAACTGGATGTTTTGTGAGAAGAACATCATAGAAGCATGTATATAGAGTAGATGACATCTTTGTCAGGTTGTAAGCATAAGCATATATAGCATATATGTAGCAATGATGTAGTTTGAAGGCATTTATGTAGTAACCGTACCTTTTTTTTCCAAATAATTACAAGTTGGTTTAAAAAAAATCAATATAAATAGCTGGTCGTTTGTGGAGACATTTTTAGATCCATTTGTGCAATATGGAATATATAAACGGTTGTGTGTATATTCATTTTTTCAGCTGGTCAGAATACGAAGGGAGTGTAGGGTAATAAGGTTTCTCTCACCGCCGGCGTTGATATTTCTATAATCATCCTATTTAATATATATAGATAGTTTAAATATACATAGTGATATTTTGATGCATCAGCATGTATAAGGTCATTGTATTTAAGATTTCTTAAGAGATGGAATTGAAAGTTTTAAGAGGTGATTTGGAATAGTTTTAAACGGTTACAAATAGGATGTTTGCAAATTGTTATTTTTATTAATTAATATGATATTACCTAACTATCCTTGTATGCCCTTATCTTTTTTATCTAGTGAAAAGGGTTTTTTGGTCATCACATAAAATGGAAGAAACTCTACTAATATTCCTCCTTTTATAGATACTAGATAGACTAGACTAGATAGATAGATACTATAGATAAATGGAACCATACTATTATTTATATTTTATACAACTTTCAAGGGGACGGTAGTGATCGATTTAATCATATGGTTGTCAATAACTCTCTAGACCACTCCATGAAAGTTCTATATACATTCTAAAACTTAACTGCAATAAAGAGGTTTCAAAAGAGTTCCTAATAATCTCTATAACTTGCTAATAACTTCCTACTTTAGTTATTTTCTTTTGTGCTAGTATTTAGAAATGAGCGGTTTGACTTTAAAATATTAAATTTTATAGGTTCATAGTATTTTTATTATGTATATATATATACATTTTATTATTCATAATAGTTGGTTAAATATCTTACAATACGATATGCGGAAGAAAACGATACACCAATATTTTCCAATTCAAAAACCATGCTTCAAATGTTAATTATGATGAAGATTAAATAGATAAAAGCTCACAGAACTTTTTACTGTTAGATCAATGTGGGATGAGATCAATTCCTTTTATTTTAATTAAGGAATAAGCTACATCACATACTCCTAAACCCACTTCACCAACATCACAACAAAGATTACAAACCGATGTTTGAGTTTGTGAGATAAATATTTTCTTTCCTTAAACCTTTTTCTTCATCTACAAACCCTACAAATGTAAAAATTAAAAAAAATACCAAATAATGCAATATGGAATATAGAGACAAAGACTTTGAGGATTCTTCTCAAGATAATGCAAGAGAGCCAAGTATTTTAGGAGTTAATGTCCAATTCTATTCTTGTTTATGAGTTTGAATTTCAAGTTTTGAAAAAGTACTCGTTTTTGCGCAGTGTGATTTTCTGCAGCTACAGACCGAAAATTGTGAATATTTTCGATACCCGAAACTTAGCAAATTTTGTGTACCGATATTTTGCTATTATTTTCTCTCTTTCGGGAGAAACGAGTGTGGGAGGGACAGTGTCTGGGGAGGTGGAGTGTGGAGAAGATATTTTTCTTTCCCATATTGTTTTCAAAAATTGAATTAGGGTAGAAAAAGAGAGGTGGGGGGAGGTGTGAGGAAAAACACACAAAAAATTACACCAAAAAACAATACAAGAACAAAAAAGAAGCTGTCTAAAAGAAGTAATAAAATAAAACAAAATAAAAAAATAAAATATACCGTCACATTATCTTTAAGAATCCCTCATAGTCGCGCATTATGACTCACAAATTTGACAAAATTCAATAGGTCAACAAAATTGAAAAAAAAAAAGAAAGAAAAAAAATAAATAACTAATCAAATACAGAAGTCAAACTTAAGTCATCCTCGAGCAACCATAGAAATTGTCTACAGTGACCCGAGAATCAAAATCTTTTATCTTCCATTTTCTTTTTCTCTCCCTTCTCTCTAATTAACAAATCTATAATAACATTACCTCAAGGAAAAAATTATACAGCCCACTGTGTGTAGCTCTAAGGCGAAGGACGGAAGATTCTCTAAAACAGACTCTCGCACGCAGCAACCTCCGACGCCTGAGAATCGAGCAGCTCCTTCCCTGCAGGATCAGAGCCAATGATCTTGACAGCACCGCTAAATATGGCTTTCTTGTAATAACCGTCCTCCACTGCCGCCAGAATCTCCTTCGTCGCCTTGAAGTCCAAAGCTCCGGCCAAGACCAGCTTCCCGACAATCTCGCCGAAACCAGAAGGTGCTTTCGGCAGGTCGATCGCCAGGTCATCCATCAACGAGGCGTAAACAAGGCATCCACTAACAATATCCTTTGCAGTAACAACATTCTTGGCAAACAAGTGCAGAACGAGCTTCGAAACGGGCTCAACGAAAGACGGGCCTTTCTCCAAAGCAAGTGAAATGGCTTCCTTAACCACTTCAGGGTGGTAATCCGGCGACTTCAATTCTTCAACACACTGCAAAGCTTCGTCCAGGATTCTAACACTGAAGTACTCTTCAAGAAGTGAGATTGTCTTTCTCTTGAGCTCATCAAGAACCGGTTTTTGAGTAGCTGGAGGGATCGCAGCCAATGGCTTTTCGACAACTGACAAAATCGGAGCCAATGGCTTCTCGACAACTGGGGAAATCGGAGGCGTCGAAGCCTGTCTAAGTAGACCACCACTACCAGGCAAGAAGGCACTGGTTTTTCCAGCGATTAAACCACCGCTGCCTTGAGGTAGAAGCCTCTGGTTAGGGGAGGGAGATTTCCCAATCGCTGGAGACTGGACGCCTCTTGGCATAGATCGAGACCTAAGAACAACTTCCCAATTGTCGTCATCTGTTATTACAGGCATGCCAGTCATCTTCCTTGCTCCTGGCATACCAGGCATCATGCCACCTGTACCAGGCCGATTAATCTGATAGCCAGTAGGACTAATAATACCCGCTTGTGCTCCAGAAGCAATGTTTCGAAGATTCCTAATGCTAGCGGTGGCACCAGGGCGTAACCCTAAATTCTTCTCAGCTTCCGAGTGGATTTCGGTGATGGTTTTAGCTTTCACCTGGTGAAAAATCAGAATTTGTTACTTGTTAGGCTAATTATAAGGCTAAATTTGTGTGTTTTTTTGGGAAAAAAAAAAAACAGGAATGAAGGAGATCAATCACCTCTTCGCGTCTCGGAACCCAATCATTAGCACGAGTATCGATAACATTACGGATCATAAACCGCAAGCGTGCCGCCAGCTCAGGGTGTGCCGCCAGCTCCTTTAGGCGATTGAAGTACTCGTCGTTGATGCGCTTTGCTTTTAGGTTCTGGTCGAGCTGTTTACCAATGGTGTTGAAGAACTGACATATGGCCTCGACATTCTCCTCTGCGGGACAACTCTTGGTATCTTGTCCTAATAGTTCCTGTTCGTACGTGTAAATAAAAATGACAGGTCAATTATATAGCCCATAATGAAAGAGATCAACTATAGATGGATAATGAAAAAAGAGAGAACCTGAACAATGTGATGAACGATTCTTTCCGGAACCATCTTCTGCTTCAAAAGCTCACCGATAAGACGGATGTTTCCGAGTGTACGGAGTTTGACTAAACGTTCTTTGTCTCTTCGTTCCTGTTCTTGCTCAGGAGCAGTCATCTGCCTAACTTCTTCCCTCAATTGTCCAGCGCCTTCAAATGCCTCTTGGCAGTTGTTTAAGAGAACGCGCTTAAACGTAATTAATTTTCCGCCAGGTTCGTCCGATGGGAATGGGGGAAGCTTCTCGTCAAGGACTGAACAGAGTTGCGCATACATGGGGCAAAATGTTGGTTCCAATACAGCCTTGTCAAATATCAATGAGATCACTTCCTATGGAGAAGAAAAAGGATAACATTAGCGTTAGAAAGGAAAGAAAAAATATAAAAGAAAAAGAAAGAAAAAACTATGCATTATCAATATATACAGTACCTTCAAAATATCAGCGGATGTTATTCCAGAGTTGATCAATTGATCCTTTAGAAGATCAAATTTTTCGGGAGTCAGCTTATTCAGTATGCTGCAAAAGATCAAATAACAGTGTTCAGCGCCAATAATCATAAACAAGAAGGCCAAAACCTCCTTGAATCGAATAAATTTTGGTTAGTGGTCTTTGAACATTTTTTTATCTATAGAGCCAAAATTGACACAACGAATCACAATAGTGAACAGACAATTAACCGCGGAATGAAAAGGGGAAAAAAAATTGGATTATGTTCATTAATTAGCATGTAGAATATGGATTACCCCTTGACTGTTTTCAAGACGCGGTCGGTGTCAGAAAGACTTGCTCTTCTAGCGGACCACGGTACATCTGCCTTGATTAGAGCAACTGGTGCAACCTGTTTCATAAGCAATATAAGGAATAGTAAGTACCCTTACAAAGCAATGATTATAGAAAACCCGAACAGTTTAAAAGATATAGATTACCCCTTGGTTGGACGAAATTTGAGATCTTGCAAACTGCGAGGTGAGCTGGTCTACCTTATTGTATTGATTTACATCTTGTTGCTTGGAGTCGAAACGCCTACCAGATTCTCGATCTCTCACCTCCCAGGACCTCTCCTCCACGGGGGCAGACCGGTTACGCCAGTCACGGTTGTCCGGTTCGGCGTAACGAGCTGGAGCCTGATTTGTGAGCTACAAAAGAAAATAATCGTACCATATTATCATTGAAACAAACCAGCAAAAAAAAAAGGCCAAAGCATCAATAATAGAAGACTAAAAAGGCCATCGATATACTCGATGAAAAAGGACAGAAATGAAGTCTTGAATTAGAACTTACATTGTTTTCTCCATGGGTCCAACTAGGGTCTGTGCCGAAAAATTCAGCTTCAACTTCTCGTGCAGCTTTTAGAATATCTTCGGGGATGCTAAGCACCTACGAGAGATAATCAAACAACATGAAAGATATTAGGAACGGTGTTCTTCGGAAGTATATTTCAATCAAAGCATTTGCAAGAATGGAAACATACAGTTTATGTAACTGATAAAACAAAAAACATCGGTAGTTCAGTGGAAACAAAACAGATGGAATGAATACATATTTTCAGTTCATCCATCCTAAATAGGAAATGGCCCAATTAATGGTTAAGAATCACTAAAAAGGTACATATAGATAGAAATTACACGGAGACTGGAAAGCAACAAAAGCGATTTATATTAAAGATTCAACTATATTAACTTTTCAAGCAAAATATTTGATGCCACAGCCCACAATTGATGTTAAACACAACCCATCCAGATACGAGTCGCATATAAATATCAGAAATGAAAACAGCTTTATAGGAGTAAATGTCTACAACATAAACAGGCTTTACCTCTCTTAGCTGTAGCAGCTGGTCCCTAGTATAACGAACGCGCTCATGGCCTTCAAATCGAGACTCTCCAGTCTGTTACAAATTAAATACGAGTATTAATATTGTATTAAATGACAGCTATGAACTAGAAATGGATTACAGATCAGGAAGTTTGAGATTAAACGGAAATCAAGAGATAATAATTTGCAAAAGTCAAGTGAAAGATGCAATTCCATCATACAATGAGGCTCCAACTAAATGACAAAAATGGATAACCATTCTATTTATGTAATAATACAAACGATATAAATGCACATGGTACATAAGATACAATACAAGGAATACTATATGCGCGAGATTAAAAGGGGTGGTCGAATACAAAAGCCAATGAACACGTGTAGTTTTCAAGACAAACTGAAAATAAATGACCACGGAAAGCTATCCTCATTAACTGGCAACAGAAAAGTAGATTATCAAGGAAATTATCTCCATTCATATTATGCACAAATTAATCAAACACGTTACAGTTTCATGCTAAAACCTAAGTTCCCATATCCGCAGGTTTCTTTATGGGCATCCAAATACTCCTCGCATGCCCACCTAAAGCCTACGTAACAATTTTACGTCCGTATTTACAGCAAGTACGCACCTTACATGCACTGCCAAGAATTAGGACGTCATAATCAACAGATTTACATTCACATAAACAAGGGTAAAATCCAGATATTACCTTTTTATACAAAAGATTCTATAATCTCTTTGCTCAACTCTTTAAATGTTTACATTACAACTCAAGCACAAAACTCATTGAGCACATCATAATTGCATACTAAATTCAATGTTCCCATATCCGGAGGTTTCTTTATGGGCATCCAGATACTCCTTGCATGCCCACCTAAAGCCTACGTAATGCTTTACGTCCACATTTACAGCACTACACTACTTAAGTGCAGTGCCAAGAATTAGGACATCAATACACGAGGGTAATACCACATAACTGCTAAGGATTATTTGCATCAAAAAATAAAAAATTGAAATTTCTTTGCTCAATTTACTTAAAGTTTATATAATAAAGCGGCTACTTTCAATACAAGAAACACATTCCAATTCTCAAGGGCAGGCAGAGTTTTATCCGACTTACACATTGAATAATCCGCTAAATAACAATTTTTAGATGATTGAAAATTTCGACTAAGATTTAACAATCTCCAAAAATTGGGTAAGTGAACAAACTAATATTATTGAACCACAAGAGTGAAATTCTAAAAAAGCAGATAGAATTCAACAAACAGAGAAAAAATTAGGGTTAATACAAACTTAGCATATACAGAACATATATATCCAATCAAAAGCGGCTGAACGAAAAACACTAATTTAAATCGGAACAACCCTAAAAAATCAATCTTCCGCCACAAACAATTCACAACAAATCAAAGAACAATAGATCTGAAAAAAGAATCGGTTAAAATTAGACCTTGAAAGAAGGGAGCGAAGATACAGAGGCACCGCCATGGGGACGCAGCAGAGTAAGATCGGAATTCGCCGCCGTCAATGAATCGAAGCGCGGGCCGGATACTCTGCTTCCACCGCGAGTGCCGCCGCCACCTGGTCTCAAGCTCAACACCGTCTGATCAGCCTGCATAACTTGCAAATCGGAAACGCTGCGCCAATCTACCGGAAAAGTTTTTAACAGATACAGATGATCTATATATATATATAAAATATATATATAGAGAGAGAGATTTGATAGAATTTTTTGCTGTCTTTTATTCTCGTATATATATACGTATATATAAAGATACAAAGATAAAAGGAGAAAAAAAAAACGATAGGTTTTTAGAGAGAGAAAGTTGTGTTTCCTCTCTCTACTGGGAGGAGGAAAGGAGGTGGGAAGGGAGGGTGTTCTCTCTTATGTAGGAGATGACGAGCGAAGGAAACCCTTATTTTAGAGGGGCTTTTTGGGCCGCGGCGAGAAGTTTTTGTGGGTGTTTTTGCGAATTATGGAAAATAAATATTGGTCGTCTGTTGGGTGTGTTTTAATAATATAGAAACTTTTGGGGTTAAATAGAACTTTCGTTTTTCGCAAGTTTTGTCTGCGTTGGATATTGTTTTTCGTCTAGGGTTTAGTATTTTGCGATTTATTTATTTTTAGCAATTATGTTTTGGGTTTTCGTTATTTATCCCACCGAATTTATATTATCTTACTTTCACGTCCTCCACCGAATTTTGGAGTTTTGTGTCGTCATCCTCTCTCTCTCTATATTTGGTTAAATTTTAGGGTAAAATTAAACTTTTCCCCGTTGTACTTTGGTTAGATCTCACTTTACCCCCTTCTGCTCTCAATTGCATCAATTTGCCCCCTTGTACTTTGGCTCAATATCACTTTACCCCCTTCTACTCTCAATTGCATCGATTTGCCCCCTTATACTTTGGCTCGATATAACTTTACCCCCTTCTACTTTCAATTGCATCGATTTGCCACCATGTACTTGAAAAATTGTCTCAATTGTGGCATCACCGTTAATTTTCACACACTTGACATTAACACCGTTTGATCTAAGTTTGAAAATTACAAAAAAGTCACCCCTCCAAGTTTAAATAATTATTAAAAAAATGAAAAATAAATTGTGACTCGCATCGTGCACTATGTTTTCTCGTTGTCTTGATTTTTTTGGTTTTTTTTATTTATTTTTTTCTATTATTTTTTTTTATTTTTTAAATAATTATTTAAACTGGGAGGGGTGACATTTTATTTATTTTCAAACTTAGATCGAACGGTGTTAAGGTCAAAGGTCTGAAAACTAACGGCGATGGCCACATTGAGACAATTTTTCAAGTACACGGGGGCAAATCGATGCAATTGAGAGTAGAATGGTGCAAAGTGACATCGAACCAAAGTACAAGAGGGCAAATCGATGCAATTGAGAGTATAAGGGGGTAAAGTGATATCGAGCCAAAGTACAAGGGGATAAATCGATGCAATTGAGAGTAGAATGGAGTAAAGTGATATCGAGCCAAAGTAAAGGGGGGAAAGTGGAATTTACCCTAATTTTTATGGATAGATTTTCATTTTATTTTGGAAAAATTGTTAAAAAGATTTTGATAATGAGAGATGTTTATATGCATGTTAGGGGAATAATTTTTTTATTGGAGCTGTCAAAGTGTTTCTGAAAAATGTGAGAGTAGATCCATTTCTTTTTGTATTATTAGTGAAATCACTTGCTATTTAATTGAATAAATATTTAGCAAATTATATTTAATATACTTAATTTGTCCTCACATGTCATATATTTTTATGATTTGTAAAAACGTGAAATCCTATTTTTCTTCCCTCACTTCATCTTTGTTCCCACCAGTCGTCTTTTCAATTTCCTCCGCCAAAGTTTAAAAACTGTTAGTCTTTTGCCTTTCTAGCTCAGTCACCGTCGTCTCGTTGTTCTCTACCTCAGCCACTGTCGCCCCTGTTGTTGCCATTATTCAATCAGCCCACCACCAGCACTACTCCGTTTCAATTTAGATTCAACACCGACAAATCTTGTGCTTAGGATTTAGAGCATGCTAATTTTTTTGGCAAGTAAAAAAATGTCGGTAGAACGGCCGCATCGACATCTTTCTCCGATCCACAAAGTATAGTGATATCAATTGCATCACCACCGGGCCTCCAATTAGATCTAGGTGGAGCCATTCCAATTGTTTTGCATCAATGATTCTTCTTCTTTTAATTCTTTGATCTTGCTAATTGAGAACACATTTTGAATTTTTTATTTGAGGCTATTTTTGATGTTTTTTTGGATTAAACTTTGCATTATTTTGTAGTTGCATTAGTTGTTTTCGATTTTTTTAATTGATTTTGACAATTTTTATAGTTGATTTTAATTTTTTTAATAGTTGATTTCGTTAATTTATAGTTAATTCTATTTTTGGTAAACTTGCTATTGTAAATTACTATATTTTGTAGTCGTTTTACAGTCTTTTTATAGGTGATTCTCGGAAAAAAACCCACACAAAAAATAGTTGTTTCTAGTAAATTTGTAGTTGAATCTGAAAAGAAAGAAAAAAAAAAGACAAGAAAAAATTGAAAAATTCCAAATCAAAATAAAAAAAGATTAAAAATAAAATGAAATTGTAGTTAGTTCCGAAAATTTTGTAATTTATTCTTAACAAAAGAAATTCAAAATTAAAAAAAATGATTTTTTGATTTTTTTATTATTATTACATTTTTTTATTAGTTTTTGTAATACATAAATAAATAAATGAAACTTAAAGTATATTTAAAAAGGAAAAATAAAAAAATGAAAAATACATCAAAATCGTGGGTAATGTGTCGTGAATAGTGGGGAGAGTAAATTTCGAATAAATTGTACTTCTTTAGAAAGGAAAAAAAAATAGAGGAACCACTAATATCCCCTATTTAATATTTGATTGATATGGCGCCTCCTTGAACTAGAGAAAAAACAAAGCTAAAATAGTCTTTATGGATACTCCACTGGAGAGGTGAAAGTACTATACTGCCCTTATAAGTAATTTTCACCCTGCTGCATCCAGTATTTTCGCCAACTATATTTAGCATGTACTGAGGAAATATCATCTGACTAGAGAGATCATTGATAAAGGTGATTTCAAAGTCGAGAGAGTCACTTTAGAAGATAATATTGTAAATCCATTCACCAAGCCTTTATGTGGATTGGTCTACGAGAAACATCGAGAGTTGTGGGACTTAGATTTATGAGTAATTGGTTTTAGGTCAAGTGGGAGATTGTTAGAGTAGGTGACCAGTAAGTTAGCTTGTGGATATGGTCTTTCCGTATTCTTGTAATACAATCTATTTCGTATTAATGAAATTCAACTTCTGACATTCTATATTTGTTGTCGCATACATGCGCATATATATGGTCTTCACAGTTACTATATTGTTTTGAATTGATTTATTAAAATCCTGAGAAATTCAATATAAGTAATGTAATTGTTAAACCAGTTCCTAGTCGATGGGTTACGCCGACAATGAGGATACCGACTTTTTCCTTTATAGACTAGCTAGCACTTAGTTTATATGTATTGCGTCTCACGAGTTACTGATTCCCTTGCCCTAGAAATATCTAAGTGGTTCTCACTAATTGAGTAGAGATTTCAATGGTATAGTTGTACATTATTAATCTTTAGGATCCGGACATCACCGTGACTGCACTAGAGGACCAATTGTTGTGACTATCTCTGAGTCTTCTCGAAGACCACTCTCATAGCTAATGTTCGCGCAATCCAAAATCTAGTCTAAAGTATTTGCATTGTAGTTGGGGATTCGAGCACTTGATTAGTCAAGGATGTCATGTGTATTCTAAATAATTTATAATTCATGAGTCTCTGGCCATAGGTATAGTGTGGTAATTAGGGAAATGAGTTTATTTAAATCACACATAAGCAGATTATATTACCTAGAACATTTACACGGTTATTGAATAATGTTAGAGGTCTCAGTGGACCGATGTCTCTAGTTCAATCGGGACATATGCGTTTGAAACACGTGAATTAATTTCACAATGTGTTTTTAACTTTTCTTAAACTCTAAACTAAATCTTAGTTAGTGGGTTAAGTAGTGCTTAGTGGATTTAATTATGGAATTTATCTTAACTTCCTAACTAACCCACTAACCCATTATCTTGAGTGCTCTTGTGGTTGGTTTTCTTGCAGATCATGGGCTGAGGAGTGGAAGCTTGGCAAGTCTATAAATACCAAACTCAAGACTCAAGATTTGTACAGATTTCGAGGAAACAAAATAGAGAGCTGAAGTTTTATCTCGAGAATTTTAGAGTGTTTCTAGGATCTGTTGTACGTACTCTTTATGAGTACATTATTTGAAATCTAGAATTTTTAATATTTTTCTTTTAGTATCTAGATTTGATTGTAAGAATGATCTTGAAAAAGATTCATTCATAAGGAAGAAGTTTTCGCACCTCTTCTGTTTGTATTCTTAGAATACTGATTTTAATATATTTTTCCGTCATGTAAAGGGCAAGTTCACAAGTATTTACTTGTGAACATTTTTAATTCTGAGCAGTGCCTTTTAATCTTTATATTTCCGCTGCATGTTGTCTCAAGTGTCATAACATTTCAGATAACATCTCTGTATAATACGAATTCGGGACCATAAATTCTTTCAATTGGCATCAAGAGCCAACACTTGACGTATACTAAGTGTTTGTTCCTATTTTCTTTACAGAAACGAATTCGTGATGGATACTCAGATGACTGCTTCTATGCGACCTCCTGTACTTGATGGCACGAACTACACCTACTGGAAAGTCAAGATGAGGGCGTACATCAAAGCCATTGATGAGAGAGCATGGAGATCTATTCTCACTGGATGGAAGCCACCAACTATCACAGATGTGGACGGAGATGTTTTTCCAACTCCAGAATTACGGTGGACACCAGACGATCTATCAAATGCTAACCAAAACTCAAAGGCGTTAAATGCAATTTTTAATTCAGTAGATTTAACCATGTTTAAATTAATCTCTGTATGCACTTCTGCAAAGGATGCTTGGGAAATTCTTCAGCTACATTGTGAGGGATCAGATAGTGTCAAAAGAACCAAGCTCAGATTATTCTCGTCCAAATTTGAGAGACTGAGAATGGAGGAAACTGAAACAATTTCTCAGTACAATGAGAAGTTGATTGATTTGGCTAATGAATTTCAATCCTTAGGTGGTCCCTTGAGCAACGAGACACTAGTGAATAAGGTATTGAGAACTATTCCAGAAAGGTTCAGCATGACAGTTACTGCTATTGAGGAGGCTAAAGATACATCATCTCTACGGCTGGACGAGTTAATTGGTAGTCTCAAGTCCAGAGAGATGAACTTCGAAGATCAAAGAAAGGAGAAAGGAAAGGCTATCTCAAATGCACTCCAGGCAGAATTAGAAAAGGAAGATGTTGCTCCGGAATATGATGATGATGCAGAAGAATGCCTCAACAATGTGGCATTTCAGATTCAGAAATTCAATAGGGCATACAGACGAAGTGGAATCAAGCCCAGGCAATTATTTTCAGAAGGGTCTCCACAAAATCGACAAACTCAGCCCCGGAACAGATCTATTCCACAGAGAACATTTCCTCAAACACCTTCTCAAAACAATTTAAAAAATTCTTCTTTTATTCGTTCAAATTCTGAACCACCTAACTTAGATCATATTAAATGCAGGGCCTGTTCAGGATTTGGACATTATGCAAATGAATGTGCAAATACCTTGAGAAGGAGAGGAATGAGTTTGATTTGTGCTGTCAGTGATGAGGAGGAAGAACAACCTGAACAGACAGAGGAACACCAAACCTCTAAACAAGCTCTTTCTGCCAGATATCTCACTGAAAGTTTCTCTGAAACAGAATCCCAAGGAGTCTCTCTGGATGCTGCAACACTTTCTGAAACACTTTCAGTTTGTGAGTTAAATACTGATCATTATACATGTTTAAACTCTATTTCTGTGAATGCAGCAGAATCCAGTAATGAAGCAGTCAGTGATGATGAAGAAATGTGTAAGAAGCTGATCAGAAACTTGGAGAAGAAGACTCAAGCTCTAGATGCAGCCAACAAGGAAAATTCCTCCCTCAAAGAAACAATCACACATTTGGAGGTTGGAATTACCAAGAAGGATCTTGAACTGGCAAAAGTGAAAGAAGAACTCAAAAAGGCAACTCTAGCAATCAAGAGGATGAACACTGGCACAACTAAACTCGAAGAGATTGTGTCAATGGAAAAGCACTACAAACATGAAGGGCTAGGGTTCAAAAAACAAATGAAGCCAGTTAAGAAGAAAGAAATTGTCTTTGTAAAAGAAAAGGGTGCAAACAGAAATGATTGCAGGAAGTCCACAGTCACCACTCCAGATTCCAGAATAAGAGGTTATGTTTGTCATTATTGTTTCTCACCAGGACACATTCGTCCATTTTGTGAAAAACTCAGCAGTGACAAAATGTTGTATAAAATAAGCCACAAAGGTAAACTTTTGTGCAAAGCAGTATACACCTCTTTAAATGCTAACATTTCAGGTTCATGGTACTTTGATAGTGGATGCTCTAGGCACATGACTGGAACAAAGGAATTTCTATCAAACTACCACACACTTAATGGAGGACGTGTAACCTATGGAGGAGGAGCTAAAGGCAAAGTGGTTGGACGTGGAACACTCAGTATTGAGGGGCTTCCAAAACTCTCAAATGTTTTACATGTTGAAGGATTGGGGTCAAACCTCATCAGTATCAGTCAATTGTGTGATGATGATCTACGTGTAGAATTTGATAAATACTGTTGTTCTGTGTTTGATAATCAAAATCATTGTGTACTTACATGTTCCAGATCAATGGATAATTGCTATCAAACAGGTGACACCATCTCATGCAAGAGCTCAAGAGTAAGTGAAGTAGAGCTGTGGCACCAGAAACTAGGCCACACAAATTTCAAGAATCTGAAGCTGCTCAACAAGTACAATGCTATAAGAGGAGTACCAGATTTCAAGATCAAGGATATTCCTATATGTGGAATGTGCCAGAAGGGAAAACAAACCAGAGTACCACACAAAGTGTTGCAACACGTTGGTACCACTATTTGTTTTGAACTAGTACATATGGATCTTATGGGTCCTATAGAGGTAGAAAGCCTAGGTGGTAAAAAATATGTCTTTGTGTGTGTTGATGATTTTTCAAGGTATACTTGGTTGTACTTTTTAAGAGAAAAATCAGACACTTTTGATGTATTCAAAAATTTGTACAGGTTTGTTAGAACTCAATTTCAAGTTTCTGTTCGTAGAATTAGATCTGATCATGGAAAAGAATTTGAGAATGCTTTATTTCTTGCATTTTGTAATAAAAAGGGTATAAAGCATGAATTTTCTGCTCCAAAAACTCCTCAGCAAAATGGCATTGCTGAAAGAAAAAACCGAACCATCCAAGAAATGGCTAGGGTGATGATGAGTGCAAAAAATCTGTCTAAAAGGTTTTGGGCTGAGGCTGTCAACACAGCTTGTCACATCTCAAATCGTGTGTATCTAAGATTAGGATCTATGATGACTTCATATGAAATTCTTTATGGTAAGAAACCTAATCTAGAATACATGCATGTGTTTGGATGTGTCTGCTATGTTCTAAATGATAGAGATCATCTAGCTAAATTTGATTCAAAAAGTGATTTGAGTTTGTTTATGGGATACTCTAACAACAGTCATGCTTATAGAGTATATAATCTAAGAACTCGAACCATTATTGAATCTGTAAATGTGGTATTTGATGATTTTGCTGATCTTCGCAGTAAAACAGCTGAAGATGAAGTTGATGATTTAATTGCTGAAAGAGAAACAACCGAAGAAGTCATCTCTACCACAGATGATCCAGATACAGACAGTCCAGGTCCGAGAGAAGAAGGTGCTGAGCAAAATGTTACCACATCGGACTCAGCACACCATCCAGAAACTGAATTGCAGCCAACCCTTGATGTCTGCAGAAAGGAACCCTCAAGTAGAATTCAGAAAAATCACCATCTACTCAAGTAGTGGGAGATATCTTCGATGGAATGAGGACCAGAAGAAAAGAGAGAGTAAACTACAGAGATATGGTAAGATTTGCAAATTTATCTTCTGAATGTGCACTAACTGGAACCACTTGTTTTGTGTCCTCAGTAGAACCAAGCAATATTGCAGAAGCTCTGAAGGATGAATTCTGGGTAAATGCAATGCATGAAGAGTTGAATCAGTTCATCAGAAATGATGTTTGGTACTTAGTTCCCAGACCAAATCATGTAAATGTGATAGGAACTAAGTGGATCTTCAAAAACAAAACTGATGAAAAAGGTACAGTGGTTAGAAATAAGGCTAGGTTAGTAGCACAAGGTTATACCCAAATTGAGGGTATAGACTTTGATGAGACTTTTGCTCCAGTAGCTAGAATTGAATCTATTAGATTACTTTTTGCTATAGCCTGCTTTCTTAAAATCAAACTGTATCAAATGGATATCAAAAGTGCATTTCTGAATGGGGTTCTGAATGAGGAAGCATATGTAGAACAACCCAAGGGTTTTGAAGATTCTGCCAAGCCTAATCATGTTTTCAAGCTTAAGAAGGCACTGTATGGTCTTAAACAAGCTCCTAGAGCTTGGTATCAAAGACTAACTGACTTCTTACTTGACATACAATTCAATAGAGGAGAGGCAGATAGAACTCTATTTATTAGAAGAACAAATAATCATATCATTATTGTTCAGATATATGTTGATGATATTGTTTTTGGCTCTACTTGTGCTAATCTTTTACAGTCTTTTGTAGATTCTATGTCTCACACTTTTGAAATGAGCATGGTAGGGGAGTTGAATTACTTCTTAGGTCTCCAAATCAAACAAACAGGTGAAGGAATGTTTGTAAATCAAAAGAAGTATGCTCTCAATCTGGTCAAAAGATTTGAGTTGGAGTCAGCCAAGCACATGAAAACTCCAATGGGTTCCAGTCAAAAACTGTCCAAGGATGATGTTGCAGAAGATGTCGACAGCACTCTCTACAGAAGCATGATTGGAAGCCTTCTGTATCTAACAGCAAGCAGGCCTGACATTATGTTTAGTGTTTGTGTGTGTGCCAGATATCAAGCTAATCCCAAGGTCACTCATCTTAAAGCTGTGAAGAGGATTATTAGGTATGTTGCAGGTACAGTAGACTTAGGGATTCAGTTCTTCAAAGACACAAATACAAACTTGATAGGCTTTAGTGATTCTGATTGGGCTGGGGATATTAGTGACAGAAAAAGCACCTCAGGTGCATGTTTCTTTCTGGGGAATAATCTAGTTTCTTGGTTTAGTAGAAAGCAAAACTGTGTATCTCTTTCAACAGCTGAATCAGAATATGTAGCTGCTGGAGGGTGTTGTGGTCAACTAATTTGGATGAAACAAATGTTGGGGGATTATGGGTTAACCAGTGATACCCTGACCATATATTGTGATAATTCAAGTGCTATTGACATTTCAAAAAATCCTGTTCAACACTCACGAACTAAACACATAGATATTAAACATCATTTTATTCGTGATATAGTTGAGAAAAATATTGTGTGCTTAAAGTACATTCCTACAGAAGATCAGCTGGCTGACATCTTTACAAAGGCATTAGATTATGAGAGGTTTTCAAAACTCAGAAAATCTCTCGGGATGTGTACTCAATAAACATGTCCTGAAACGTGTTGCAGCACCTCATCAAATATCTTAAGCTGCAACACATTTACTGAAGCATTAGCTTCATTAAATAATGACTTCACTGTGGTGTATTATTTTCTAAATCAGTAACTGGAAGTCTTTCACCTTGAAACGTGATCATGCTTCATGTAAACATTTAGCCAATAATTACACTCACATAAGTCAAACTCCTCTATTTTGATAGTCATATCTTAGTAACTGAGGAACCTTCAAACTGAACACTTGATCATGTTCCATGTGAATTGTTTGACTTGAAAATAAGAGTTTATATATATATATATTATATAAAAAAAAAAAAAAAAATATATATATATAATTGTATCTATGCCAGTCAGCTATTTTTTTCTCACTATTAATCATTAATAAATGTGTTTTTCTATTTTTGTGAATATTTCATGAGTGCTACGGTTTATTTTTATTGAATTATCCCTATTTATATGGGTCATGGGTACATGGGTTAATTCCTTATTTTTCCACTAAGTCCACTCCTTATTGTGCCATGTGTCACGGTTCTTCTTTAAACTGCCAAGGAAATTTTATTCTCCTTAATCACACTCTCCCCAAGAAAAACGGACACCACTTCTTCACCTTCTCCACTTCAATTTTTCTTTCTTTCTTCAGCAAAAATTAGGGCTTATAAATTTAGTGCTTCTTTTCTCAAAAACTCACACTCAAAAAATTAAAAGCACAAAGAAGCTATTTTCCTTTATCTACTGTATCATGGCATCCCCACCTAGAAATCCTCCTCCAGCCGCCGATGGTGATGTCCACAACGATGTTGCAGCACCTGTACCAGCAGACCCAAATCTAGCCATCATCGTTCATCCAATTAACTTTGAAGCTGTTCCAATCAGCTACATTGAGCCCGGAGATGAGCTGAACCCGATTGACCCAGACAATTTTGATTTTGTGGGTCCCTCTTCCACCGCCGGAAGGTTTCCAACGCGCCGGTCCAAGCGCACGAACCCTTTTCCAGATCTGAATACTGCGGTGCCACAACGCCAGAGAGGAGAAAACTCTCCCCGGAGAGGAAGCAGAGGTGGAAGAAGAGGAGGCAGAGGTGGCCGCACTCCAGTTCAGTCCAATCCACGAAGAGGTCTTCATCTGGTAGATGAAGAAACTGATGATGAAGCAGGGGATCCTACTTTTGCTGCACCACAGGCTCAAGCCTTGTCCTCCAGCTCCTCCGAGTCATCATCCAACAACTCACCGTCTCCAGCATCAACTCAGAGAGAGACGTCACAGCCCAGCATGGCAACAGCAGCCTCTCAACATTCTGTTCCTGAAGGTGTTGCTGCACCTGTTTCTGAAGGTGTTGCTGCACATGCTCCAGAAGATGCTGCTGCACCTACTGTTTCAGCAAATGTTCCTCAGAATGCTGCTGAGGATGCTGCCCCTTATCAGGATGAAGAAATGCCTGATTTTTCTGGAATGTCATCAGCAGAGCATGTAGACATTCCATCTGTGGATGCTCAAGATTTCACCACTACAGAAGAAACTCCATCAGCACCTCATGGAGATCCTCTGGAAACCCTGGCAGAAGCAGCAGTTCAAGCAGATGCAACTCCTCCTCAGGCTGAAGAACCAGAGAAAAGTGATGACAGCTGGGAGGTTCCTCTAGCTGCTTTTCGCAAAAATTTGCCCTCCTCTGATTCTGACAGTGAATCCTCTGAAGACTCTTCTCAGCAGGAAGAAGGTGTTGCCCCACTTGCTGCATCACCTGAGCCAGCATATGTCCCTGATGAGCTTGAAGATTCAGAAGATGATGACTCCTCAGAAGAAGAAGAACCAGACTTTGATGGGAAGAATTTGTCAACTCCTTTTGAGGTAACCAATGCCTTCAGTCCTCATTTTTATTTTGAATCTGATTCACTGTTGAGTCCTCAAGTCATGAATTGTCAATTCATTGAGGAAAAGAAAATTTCTAAGGAAGACTTTGATAGGCATAGGATAACTGCTTTTCTTCACCAAAGAAAAATCCTTACCCTAGTTGAGATTGCCTGCTCTTATGATCCCTTGGTTGTGAAGGAATTTTATGCCAATTTGCAAACCTCCTTTTTAAAGAAAAACTCTCCAAACTTTGGCAAAGTTTTTGTGCGCAATGCCATCTTTTCTTTTTCTCCCAAAATTATCAACTCTCATTTACAAACTCCTACTGTGATTGATGAGGATAATTATGGTGATTTTACTGAGATTTGCAAAGTTATTTCTGGAAACCGTTTAAGAAGTTGGCCTGCACACCCAAGAAAATTTCAAGTCTCTCAACTCACTGCCTTTTACCCTGTCTTATTTAGACTCACAGTGATGAATTGGATTCCATCCAAAAATGTCTCTGTGGTAACTAAACCTCATGCTGTACTCATGTACAAATTGGGGATGGGATTACCAGTGGATTTTGGTAAACTGTTCTTTGATACTATTGGTCATCTTGCCCAGAAAATTTCATCCTCCACTCATCTTCCCTATCCTTCTCTCATCTACTCCATTTTACTCTCTCAAAATTTGGGCCAAGATGACTCAGAATATCTTCACACTCCACAAGGCATAATCACTGTTTCTCAAAATTTTCTGCGAGCTCCTCATGTTCAAGATCTTCCCTGGAATGGAGATAATTTTCTCTCAACTGAATCAGGTCAAAATAACATTGGTACTGAGGGTGTTGCACCTCATGTTGACAACACTTCTAACCTTCTTGTGTATGTTCCTAGAGATCTTCTATTGCAGCAGCTTACTCATTCTCTAGCTCAGATTACCTATCATCAGTCCATGGTGGAGCTGATTCAGAAGGCTCTTTCTGATCAAAAAGGGGGAGAAAAAGATCATGAAGCTGAAGCAGGAACATCTCACCCTTTGGATGCTAGAGGCAGAGAGCAAGGAGTCAATAAAGAGGAAGCAAAGAAAGAGGGTGAAGCTCAAGAAGAAAGCAGTGGATCTAGTGATGGAGGAGCAGCAGCTGCTGATACTGAGGAGACCTTGGAGACTCTGGATATTTTACTTTAGATTGTTTTCATAAACAATATTCTGTTTTTGTTTGTGTTTTGTTTATTTTCCCTCTGAACTTTTGTTTAGGACTGCACTTTGGTTATTTCTTTTGTTGGACTATCTTGCTGAATTTGGTTTTAATTTATTTTTTCTATGTTTTTCAAATGGTATCAAATTCAGCGGGAGTTCAAGCAATATCTCAGGGGGAGTCTTTGACTACGATTTAGTTTTGATCAGAAAGTTAAAAAGGGGGAGTTTGAAACACGTGAATTAATTTCACAATGTGTTTTTAACTTTTCTTAAACTCTAAACTAAATCTTAGTTAGTGGGTTAAGTAGTGCTTAGTGGATTTAATTATGGAATTTATCTTAACTTCCTAACTAACCCACTAACCCATTATCTTGAGTGCTCTTGTGGTTGGTTTTCTTGCAGATCATGGGCTGAGGAGTGGAAGCTTGGCAAGTCTATAAATACCAAACTCAAGACTCAAGATTTGTACAGATTTCGAGGAAACAAAATAGAGAGCTGAAGTTTTATCTCGAGAATTTTAGAGTGTTTCTAGGATCTGTTGTACGTACTCTTTATGAGTACATTATTTGAAATCTAGAATTTTTAATATTTTTCTTTTAGTATCTAGATTTGATTGTAAGAATGATCTTGAAAAAGATTCATTCATAAGGAAGAAGTTTTCGCACCTCTTCTGTTTGTATTCTTAGAATACTGATTTTAATATATTTTTCCGTCCTGTAAAGGGCAAGTTCACAAGTATTTACTTGTGAACATTTTTAATTCTGAGCAGTGCCTTTTAATCTTTATATTTCCGCTGCATGTTGTCTCAAGTGTCATAACATTTCAGATAACATCTCTGTATAATACGAATTCGGGACCATAAATTCTTTCAATGTTGTATCCTAATCTTCATATATCTAGGTCCTATAGAGTATAGAGTTCGTGGATCAAAATATACGAGCTAGGTGAAACCTGATTGAACGGAAGATCAAAGCCCTGAATCCTACGCACCGCCAGCCTTCACGCGCCACCGCCGAGAAACAAATCACATCAGCTATGAAGAGTGGGAAAACTATCAAATATGAATGTGTGAAATTCTTATGCATGGATCGTCTAAAAAGAGTGGGAAAACTATCGCTTTAAAAAATATGTAAAAGAGAACGCTATTGATGAACAAGAGAGAAGCCCAAGTGTTATACCTAGTACAATTCTGTATTCACATCAAATTTGTATCTTTAAATTATAAATTTACATGGGAATGATAATTAACAAGTATATAAAGTATGGGTAGTAACAAGGATTAGGTGTCTACCAAAAATAATTTAAAAAAACACACACATATATATATATATATATATATATATATATATATATATATATATATATATATATATATATATATATTGGAATCCAAGCATTGTCAAATACTTTTCTTCCAGGATTGGCTTCTGAAATATAAAAGGTGACCTTTCATTGTAGATGAAGTAACTTCCAAAGGACAATTGTAAAAAGAAATTTACATATTATTAACTCTCATTTAAAATAAACTTATGTAGCACGGACACGGAAACGACAAAACGGGAAAATGGAAAAATGGCATGTCTCAAAAATGGAGCTACGGGACTTGGAAAAACGTGTAAATATTAAAATAAAGGCGTATTTTTACAAATATATATATATATAAAAGTTTGTACTTATATATAGACTCAATTTATATATTTTCATACAAACATATTCAAAATAAATTTTACTATCAATAATTGCTCATTAAATCGTTTAAATAATTAGGGAAGCAACAAAAATATTTGAAAAGTTGTTATTCAAACGTGTTTCTAACTTTTTAGAAACTGCAAAATGGCCCACAAGGTGTCCAGCAAGTGTCTTCGAGTGTCCGACTCAAAACGTGTCCGAAACGTTATGAAGTGGAAGTTTACGTGTTGCATAGAAATAAACTAATTATTTTGACATAATTTTCTTAAATTCAAATGCATCAAGCAGATGCAATATATTTTTTTTTTACATTAAAGTATTTTTCTTAAATAATAGTGTTTAGACTAAGCCTATTCTAATGAAAATAGTTAACCAATAAAAGTTTCTTGAAACTCATCCTTTGTTATCATTACCCAGAAAGTTGATCATTAATTGGTAAAAAAGAAAATAAAAAAAAAAAAATCTTATACACGTACGTGATTATTGGTAATTTACCATGAATCAACTATATATTCAGATATTACAATACAATTACTTAAATAATAATTAGTATTATAGTTTGGTGGGGTGGGGGTGGGGGTGGGGGTAGAGTCAGTGGCGGATCTAGACAACATTTTAAGGGGGGGCGATTTTTTTAGGAAAAAATATATCCAACGGGAGGTTATAATTTTGGAGATTTCAGGGGCAGCGCCCCCGAATTTTTTTTCGGGTTATTCACAAAATATTGCTAAAATAAGTATATATTTATAATTTTGAAGTAAAAAAATATATTTTAGTAGTTGTATTTTATATTGTAATAACAAATAGAGAAAGAATATATAAAATTACATAAAAGAATAGAGAAGAAAATAAAAATAGGGGGGGCAAAAACACATATTTGTATAATAATATGCCAAAAAGCAATAAAAAAAAGTTGGAATATTTTTTTCTGGGGGGGCGGCTGCCCCCCCCTGCCCCTTAGTAAATCCGCCACTGGGTAGAGTTGTCCATGAAAGAGAAAGTTTTTAAGGTGGTTGAAACAAACGAAGCTTAGCTTGTAGGCAATGGAGACTCTGCAACCAACAGCAGTTCTCTTATTAGGTGGCAAAAGACATACAAGAAAGTGATACATATTCTACCATTATATATATCTATATCTATGAATATTCTTTATAAAGAAATTAAACCCTCACAATCTATATATATATTCCATCACTTCAACCTCTACATTATTCATTACTCCTCCAAAAACACCACCTCCACCACCACCATCACCACCGCCACTGCTGCCGCCACCCTCCGCCACCAATGGAAGCCAGTGCGGGGCTCGTTGCCGGTTCTCACAACCGGAACGAGCTTGTTGTCATCCACGGCCACGAAGAGGTACTTCATGCATGCAATCATATATTCGTCTTTTGCACATCCGAGCATAATTTTTGAATTTCATCGATTCTAATACCATTTTTTGAAAATTTCGATTTTGCTAAAATTTTGGATCGAAATTTTTATTATATTGATTTTTGATCCAATTTTAATTTCTTAAATAAAAAATCTAAAAATTCCCGATTTGATTTATAAATTCCACCTATCCGAATCCAAAAAAACAAAATTACGTCGTCGGAATAACTTCTCTTGTCAATTTCCAAAATGTTCAATTTTTTTTTTCCAATCAATAAAAGTAAGAAATTGTTTTTGTAAATGCTAATTCCAATCCGATCAGTTCAATTCAAGTTTTACCCGTAGTAATGCCTTCACATAAACATGCACATGGACAAGAGCTCGATTCAAGGTGTTTTAATTTCGTAAATTCTATACTTATTATTGCAGCCTAAAACTCTGAAAAATTTGAGCGGTCAAGATTGCGAGATATGTGGCGACGAGGTCGGCCTAACGGTAGACGGCGAACTCTTTGTGGCGTGCAATGAATGTGGTTTTCCGGTGTGTCGACCGTGTTACGAGTACGAGAGGAGAGAGGGAAACCAACTTTGCCCCCAATGCAAAACCAGATTCAAGCGCCTCAAAGGTATTATATTACATTCACACTAGTCTTTTCCGGTGTGTATATATATATATATATATACACACACACACATACATATACATATTGCAATTTAATAACTAAGTATTTATTGAAAGATCAAAATTCCATTTTTTTAATTTATTTTTCGTTTTTCGTTTTATACTTTTAACCGTGGTATAATTTATGGATGATTTGAAGGGAGTCCGAGGGTTGAGGGAGATGAAGACGAGGAAGATATAGACGACATTGAACACGAATTCAACATTGATGAGCAGAAAAAGAACACAAATATTGCAGAAGCGATGCTTCATGGAAAGATGAGTTACGGAAGAGGACCGGAAGACGAGGACAATATTCACTTACCTGTTATAGCCGGTGGTCGCTCCCGCCATGTAAGAAAAATCGAGTCTGCTTTTTTTTTTTTTTTTTTTACTTGCACAAAATATCGCACTTCCTTTTATCAATGCACTTTTTAAAGTCTCTTGAAATAAAAACCTGTTGGTTACACAGGTAAGCGGAGAAATCACGATTTCAAGTCATGCTTACGGAGACCAAATGACGGGTGCCTCTTTGCATAAGAGGGTGCATCCTTATTCCGGCACCGATGATCCCGGTAAGAAAACTATCTGTATAATCATGTATGTGTGTATATATATATATATATATATATATATATGTATATAGTAAGTATATAATGTGTGTATACAAATGAATTACAGGAAGTGCAAAATGGGACGAGAAGAAAGATATGGGATGGAAAGATCGGATGGATGACTGGAAAATGCAGCAAGGTAATTTGGGTCCCGAGCATGACGATTTCGTCGACCCTGACATGGGCATGTAAGTCTTTTTTACGCGTAAATAAATGCAGAATTAGTTACGGTTGATTTCAAATGTGTTTCAACGGTCGATACGGAGAAACGAAAAAAACTCGATAATCAACTGTATCATGTGGTGAAAAAAATTGCAGTATCGATGAAGCAAGACAGCCGTTATCGAGAAAAGTGCCGATCGCATCAAGCAAAATCAACCCTTACCGAATGGTGATCGTGGCTCGTCTCTTTGTGCTGGCAATCTTCCTCCGCTACCGAATCTTGAACCCCGTGCACGACGCGTTTGGCCTCTGGCTCACTTCAATCATATGCGAAATCTGGTTCGCCTTCTCGTGGATCCTCGATCAGTTCCCCAAATGGTTCCCCATCGACCGCGAAACTTATCTCGATCGCCTTTCCCTCAGGTAAAACAAAACAAAATACATCAATAAAATAATATGTAATTATAAAAAATATTGAGCAAGAATTACGATGCAGGTACGAGAGAGAAGGTGAGCCAAACATGCTAGCTCCAGTGGATATATTCGTCAGTACAGTGGACCCCATGAAGGAACCGCCCCTCGTTACAGCTAACACTATTCTCTCAATACTGGCGGTTGATTACCCTGTTGATAAAATCTCGTGCTATATATCTGACGACGGGGCTTCGATGTGTACATTCGAAGCACTGTCTGAAACAGCAGAATTTTCTCGAAAATGGGTTCCCTTCTGCAAGAAATTTACCATAGAGCCGCGGGCCCCAGAGATGTACTTCTCCGAGAAGGTTGACTATCTGAAGGACAAAGTGCAGCCAACTTTCGTCAAGGAACGAAGAGCAATGAAGGTATACATAATAATCTCGACTCTCGTGTTTTAATCCCCAGTTGGAAATACTACATAGTTTTTATTCGTTACGTGTGACAAACAGAGAGAATACGAAGAGTTCAAGATTCGAATAAACGCAATGGTTGCGAAAGCGACGAAAGTACCTCCCGGAGGATGGATAATGCAGGACGGTACACCATGGCCCGGTAATAACACTAAAGATCATCCCGGTATGATTCAAGTGTTTCTAGGACAAAGTGGAGGTCTTGACGTTGAAGGAAACGAGCTTCCTCGACTCGTTTACGTTTCTCGTGAGAAGAGGCCGAGTTTCCAGCATCATAAAAAAGCTGGTGCAATGAATGCTCTGGTAATTAAATGTTCGATTTATTTAAGTCGTGATTCGATTGTAGATTTTTTTTTTCTGACATAAACCGAATTTTTATTGCAGGTTCGTGTTGCGGGCGTTCTTACCAATGCTCCGTTCATGCTGAACTTGGACTGCGATCATTACATAAACAACAGCAAGGCGGTGAGAGAGGCCATGTGTTTCTTGATGGACCCACAAGTCGGGAAGAAGGTGTGCTACGTGCAGTTCCCTCAGAGATTCGATGGAATCGACAGACACGATCGATACGCCAATAGAAACACCGTTTTCTTCGATGTAAAGTCTCTGCACTACATGAATCAAATGTCATATATACAGAATAATATATAAATAATCATTTGTTTTTGTTTTTTTTCGTATTTTGCAGATAAACATGAAAGGTCTAGACGGGATTCAAGGTCCGGTCTACGTCGGAACAGGATGCGTATTTCGAAGACAAGCCTTATATGGATACGAACCACCCAAGGGGCGAAAGCGTCCAAAAATGGTGAGCTGCGACTGCTGCCCGTGTTTCGGTCGCCGCAAAAATCTTCCAAAATATGCTAAAGACGGTACAAACGTCGGAGGATTTGAAGACGATAAGGAGATTTTGAAGTCACAAATGAACTTCGAAAAGAAATTCGGACAATCATCGATATTCGTGACGTCAACCTTAATGATCGAAGGTGGCGTCCCACCTTCTTCAAGTCCAGCAGCTCTGCTCAAGGAAGCCATTCACGTCATAAGCTGCGGATACGAAGACAAGACCGAATGGGGCACAGAGGTATTAATTCATTTTACGTTACGTCTCGTCTTCTAAACCGAAACATATTTTTTTTTCGGATTCTTGAAAAATTCATTTAATTGTCAATGAAAAAAAAATGCAGTTGGGTTGGATTTACGGTTCCATCACGGAAGATATCTTGACGGGTTTCAAAATGCACTGCCGTGGATGGAGGTCTATTTACTGCATGCCCAAAAGACCCGCTTTTAAAGGATCCGCCCCGATTAATCTGTCGGATCGTCTCAACCAGGTGCTGAGGTGGGCTTTGGGATCCGTCGAAATCTTTTTCAGCCATCACAGCCCTCTCTGCTACGGTTACAAACAAGGGAAGCTCAAATGGCTCGAGCGGCTATCGTACATTAATACCACCGTTTATCCGTTCACCTCTCTCCCGCTTCTCGCCTACTGTACTCTCCCAGCCATCTGCTTACTCACCGGAAAATTCATAATGCCAGAGGTAACGAAAAACAGTCCCGTTTTCTTTTTTTCTTTTCGACGCAACCATTTATACAAATCTGATTTTTTTTTTCTTGATACAGATAAGTACATTTGCGAGTCTATTCTTCATTGCTCTGTTCCTCTCGATTTTCATAACGGGGATTCTCGAACTACGGTGGAGCGGAGTGAGCATCGAAGAATGGTGGAGGAACGAGCAGTTTTGGGTTATCGGTGGTGTTTCGGCTCATCTCTTTGCTGTTATTCAGGGGCTTCTCAAGATCTTAGCTGGAATCGACACGAATTTTACGGTTACTTCAAAGGCATCGGACGACGAGGATTTCTCGGAGCTATATGCATTCAAGTGGACAACACTTCTCATACCTCCAACAACCATACTGGTGATAAACTTGGTCGGTGTTGTGGCGGGGATTTCTGACGCGATAAACAACGGGTACCAGTCGTGGGGCCCGCTTTTCGGGAAGCTGTTCTTCGCGTTTTGGGTGATTGTGCATCTCTATCCGTTCTTGAAAGGTCTCATGGGCAGACAGAACCGAACGCCTACTATTGTTGTGATTTGGTCCGTGCTTTTGGCTTCGATCTTCTCGTTGCTTTGGGTTCGGATCGACCCTTTTATAGTGAAAACTAAAGGTCCCGACACCAAACAATGTGGGATTAACTGCTGATCGATAACCGAAAAAAAAGTGTGTACTATGTGCATTATTTGAAGTTTGAGGATCTGATGATGCAAGAAGAAAAATAAAATAAAGCATGCAGCAGAAATTTTGTGGAGCAGTGTGTGTGATATTCGATTTTGTGAATGACTGAAACAGAATATACCGAAATGGATACTCTTTTTGGCTGATTAATGGAGACAATGTAATGATTTATTTGAGTTTTATGTGCTTCTCTTTTAGTTTTTGATCAAGCTTATATCTCGACCGATGGCTCGGATTCGTTATTACATTATACGCAATCAAATTTCACTTCACGATTAAAAACTAACATCGAAATATTCCAACATTTTACGATTTCGAATACAGAGACATGAAAACTAGTAAAGCACATGCTCATGAAAATGGCAGCTAACCTTAAGAGCCGATGCTTGATCACCATCATCAGTTCATCACAGTTTAAGCTCCTGCAAATTAGTTAAACCAGACATCAGAAGATCCATGCGAGAAAAAACCGAAACGAAAATGATTCTTTGGACCAAAATTTAAAAATGTTTTTGAACTCCAAAGTTCGGAGTCTGGTTCCAACATTTTATCAAACACCTTATATGCACACCCAATAAAGCGATGCCCACAAACAAAATCCAACTATAACCCAAAAACTATTGCACGCCCATGAAGCAAAATACCCAACTTATGAAAAAAAAAAAAAAGGAAAAAAATCATATATGGCTGTTTCCAAGGGCATTTGGTGAGAGAAATTGTTCATGTTTGCAGAGAAGGCGTCTGGCTTTGAGGTTTAGTTGTTCTTGAAATATGGTAGTTATTTGCTCATTGAAGAGATTCCTGGCCGCAAAGATTTATATTCTCGACGTTTTGAATTTATATCTTTCCTTCGAAAACACGAATAAGACACACACTCGCGCACATCGATATAATTTGATATGACAAATAAAAATTTATGATGTAATCATGGATGTTGTATTCGAAAATTGTGGTAGAATTTTATTTCCATACGATCATGTAGGTACGAGAAAGACATTTCTGTGGAAATGGTTGATGTTCGTTTCAAGGGAATGTTACATCGAGTGGTATAACTCCATGTGGCAAAAACATTTAATTCTCGACTTGGACTCCTCATAAATGTACACAAGACTCCCACAATAACGCAACAAAGTCCACGTGCAAAGTTGTTTATTAGCGCAAAGTTTGTTATATATGACGAGGTCCCGATGATGCATAGATACTGTTTTAAAACGTTTGACAAGACAATGAAGCCTATAGTAAAGATAGGCAAACTGTTTGGTGGTAAGGTGGTTGTTTTTTAGGAGATTTTAGACATATTTTATCAGTTGTATTGAAAGTATCAAGGTAGGGCATAATACATGCTACGATCAACTCCTTTGTGCTGCGAATTTTCTGTCGTGTTTTGAAGTTGAATACGAACATGAGACTGCAGTCATGTTCTTCTCCCTCTAACATGTATGAGGTAAGAGAATTTGGAGAGTGGATACTGAAGGTTAGTAATGGGGATGTTGGTGAACTGAATGATGGTGAAGTTTCTATAGAGATTCCCGAGGACATGCTAATTGGTGATTTAGAAGATCACGTTTTAGAGCTATTGAACTTCGTTTATTCGGATTTGTTATTTAACATATAAAATCTGATTTATTTTCAAGTGAGGGCAATTATTGCACCCACTAATGAATGCGTCAAGTCTGTGAACGATTACTTCATGTCCCTCCTTCTCGGAGAAGAGAAGTTGTACATGAGTTCCGAATTCGGATAGTGTGTGTAAGGATGAGAAAAATACTGAGGAGAATGCAAAAATCTATTCGACTGAATTCCTCAACATAAAAAGATGCTCTGGAGTTCCTTCTCATGCGTTGAAGTTCAAGATCAGTGCACCAGTAATGTTAGTAAGAAACATCGATCAAGCTAGATGTTTGTGCAACAAGACTATACTTTAAAGTATTAGAATGACATTCATGTTATGAATTGCAAAATTATTTCCGGTAAAAATAGCGGTGACACAGTGCTCATTTCTCGGATGACTTTGATACCATAGAACTCAGGATTGCCAATTAAATTTCAGATAAGACAATTCCCGTTGATCGTTTTTTTTTAATGACGATCAACAAAGTCAAGGTCAAACTCTTTCGCATGTTAGTTTGTATCTTTCTGTGCATGTCTTTAACCATGGTTAACTATGTCGCACTGAATTAAGAGCAGATGTGGCATTAAGATATTTATCAAGTCGGATATAGGTATACTCACCAATGTTACTAGAAATATGTGTACAAGGAAGTATTTCATCGAATTTGAAGATACATGTTATTTGCATATTTATTAATTCTTAATGTAACATGTCTTGGTTATTTTTATTTTTACAACTTATACAAGAGTAGGTTTATGTTTACTATATGTTTTTCTCTTGATGGATTATGTCTTCAATCATATTGTGAAGGAACGGGATGCAAATCTTTTTATCTTTAAGGGAATGTTTGTCGATTTGTGTTTGTCTATTTCCTATAAGTAAATGGACGCATTCATCGAAAATGTGCATACTATTATCCCTCTATGTTCATGGTTCTCTTTTGAAAACATCATTCCAAAGCTTAAGCTTTTCGTGAGTTCCTTGGTTCAACAATGGAGTTGTTGTTTTGTTATGTTGTTGGTCGATGACGTTTTGTATTTATTTCGTTTTAGTATTACGATTATTGAAAATCACTAATCACATTTTTTCAGTGCATATTCAATGAGCGCAATAGCTGTATTTGATTTAGTTTGCTTTACAATTACGTATTTTCATTTGATAAATTACTGTCCCGTGCAGCGCATGGGTAAATACTAGTATTATTTAATATGAAAAGACACTCGATATTTAACCCATATTATTCAACTATACTTTCATTATATTTTTTACACAATTGACTCTTACTATTTAATGTTATAACTTATAACTATTACATAGTATAGGAGCATAATAAGAAATCATAGAAATATTAAAGAACCTAAAATATTCATCCTTTATATAATTGGTACAAATAGACATAACATGAATATGATGAAGTCATGAAGTGACATCATATATATATATATATATATATATATATATATATATATATATATATATATATATATATATATATATATATATATATATATAACGACTCAAGAAATTGAAGTTTAAATAATAATAAACAAAAAGGTGTAAATAATTAATTAAATAATTCATATACTATCATTGATCTTGCCCATAGACGACTTTACTTTGTCATGGTGGTGTATATTGAAAGAGATGATTATCAAATCTCAACCAATACCTCCATAATTGACCATTTTCTTACATAATCACCATTTAATATACAGATTATAATAACTAATTTACATTTCACTAATAGTATATACAACTAGCTAACAACATAGACCTCCCTATGTTGTTTCTAATTGTCGAAAAACCTCTTATGTTTAAAAAATTAGTAAGAAGGCCTCCATGTTGTGTTTTTTAAAGCACACCAGTCTTTATTTCGAAATTTATTGTTGGCTAATATAAAATGACCAAATTACCCCTATAAAAGAAATATTAAAAAAAAACAAAAAAAACCCCAAAAGAATCTTAGAGGACATCTTTGACTTTTGGAGTCAAACAATACACTTTTACTCTCACGATCCACGCGTGCATTATAAACTGTTTGGGTTTTTTTTAAGATTCGACTATTCTCACGGGAGTGTTTCTTCCTAATTTTATTAAGACAGGGTCTTTTTAGCAATTAAAGACTACACATGGATAGTTTTGGAAAAAAACCTATATATAGCTAACAAATTTTGATTACAAATAGAAAATGATGATATAAAATAGTATAGCTAACAAATCCCAACTAACGTGACAATGCTATAGCCTATATAAATATAAATATGTATATATATTATATATAAAGAAAACAAAAAAAGGTGCGGAAGAAATGTTGACACACAACCACCAAGAAAAAGACTGAAGGTTGTTAATTAGTATAATTAATTATCTTATTATAATTAATTATCTTATTAATATTTACCATATAGAGAGGGATCTTGTTTAATCAGTAATAGTTGAGTTCTGAGGCTGTCTTCTTCTACCTGTTTATCAAGTAAATGCAACATCATCAGCTATATATATATATATATATATATATATATACGAAAAATATATCACCTTTTCGAAAAAATATTAATTTTTTTTAATTTGAGGTCGAAAAATAGTCGAATTTAATCGAACAAAAGAAATGCTATGTATCCTTTTACCTGTAATGCAGCTGTAGACCTCAATAGTGATTCGCATTCGTCCAGCATGGCCCTCTCGTGCGCTGCCACGTCAGCAAGTTTCGAGGCTAAGCTGTTCGTCCCTTCCACCTAAATCATCACACAAACGAAATCTAAAAAATAAAAATCGATCTTCGAACGACACCAGCTGCATAAGCGACTTTTAAATTAAATCCAATGTTTACAAGATCAGAATCGAATGTTTTTTTCGAGCGTTGATAAAACAATAAGAAGTTCTCACCTGTGGAATAATGGAACACAAGGAAGATCCGATCCCCATCATCACATCGACAGCAGCGCATACAGCCGATTTAACCGTTTTAATATCTACCTGAAAAATATATAGATTTATTTAAGTGATTATTAATTATTATTATTTTTTGTTGTTTTGTTAAATATATAATATTTACCGTTGCTCCTCCCGTGACCGGAACGAGAATAGTGCTCGACTGAAGATCTTCGATTATGCAGGTTAACGAGCTTGCATGACACCTCTCGATTGAAGCCCACTTGTTAAGATAGTTCATCTGATGAATAGATTGAATTTGAATTAGAATAATTATAAGCTTTCGCGAAATACGAACGTTTTTTTTAGTGTACGAAGTCGAATATATATATATGCATGCAAAATCACGATAACCCCATATGCTCAAATACGAAAGCCGGTATACAGAATATTCGAAAACTATAATCGAGGTTAGAGATAAAAACCGGGAATTACTTGATTGTCCAAAATTGAGTAAATCTTCAACTTAAGTCGGAGCTGCTTTAGGTCGGACCTTTTCTTCGTCACCACATCCAATAGATCTAATATAATCCTCCACACGCTGTAAAATATTTTCTGCGACCATCAAAACCGACTAATTAGAAACATATGAATTTTATTTCGGAAATCTGAAATATAAATATTATAATTAAAAAAAGTTAATGTCGTGGCCGATAGGACGAGAAATATCAACCTCAGCTTTCGCTTTCTGAGAATGCAACGCATCGATATTACGCGCGTTCGCGTATCTCCACTGCAAGTGTCGATTATACAGCAGCCTCAATTGATGCGCGTCTTCGGCATTATTCTCAACCTTCTTCCCTTTCTTAACGTCCGCAGTAAAACCCGGAACCAAAGTGGAATTCTGAGGCTGTCTTGAAGGGCTCGACGGTCTTATTATCTTAGTTGGACTAGCTCCTCTAGAACAACAAGGGGTAACACTCCTCCCTCGAGAAGGACTCACCCTTCTAGAAACCGAGGGCGACATGCCGTGGGCCCCACTACCCGGCAAGGACTGACGCCTCGCTGTAGTAGCATCAAAGTCGTCGTCGTCATCATTATCAACCGAACTTCCATTAAACATTTCTTCACGAGAAATTAGCTTCAACAAATCGGTCGAAGATTTCAGCAGAGGTTTGCTTGCACCATCAAGAGACAGTCTCCTCATGCAAGACGAAGGCGCGACAGCTGTCCGAAAATTGAACAAAGACGGAGTTGTTTTGGTTTTCTTTTCATTAAAATCCGAAGTGAAACCAAGAACCGAAGACGAATTCTGAGGCTGTCTCGAAGGGCTCGACTGTCTTATCGTAGCTGGACTCACCCTTCTAGAAACCGACGGCGACGTGCCGTGGGCCCCACTACTCGGCAAAGACTGACGCCTCGTTGTAGTAGCATCAAAGTCGTCGTCATCGTCATTGTCAACCGAACTTCCGTTAAACATTTCTTCACGAGAAATTGGCTTCAACAAATCGGTCGAAGATTTCAGCAGAGGTTTGCTTGTTCCATCAAGAGACAATCTCCTCGTGCAAGACGAAGGCGCGACAGCTGTCCTAAAATTGAATAAAGACGGAGTTGTTTTGGCTATCTTTTCGTTAATATCTGCAGTAAGACCAAGAACCGAAGATGAATTCTGAGGCTGTCTCGAAGGGCTCGACTGCCTTATCGTAGCTGGACTAGTTCCTCTAGAAGGACTCACCCTTCTAGAAACCGAGGCTGAAATGCCGTGGGCCCCACTACCCGGCAGAGACTGACGCCTCGTTGTAGTAGCATCAAATTCATCGTCATTATCAACCGAACTTCCACTAAACATTTCTTCACGAGAAATTAGCTTCAACAAATCGGTCGAAGATTTCTGCAGCGGTTTGCTTGTTCCATCAAGAGACAATCTCCTCGAGCAAGAAGAAGGCGCGACAGCTGTCCTCAAATTGAACAAAGACGGAGTCGTTTTACTATTGTTCGACGCTTTCACGGCAGAAGGTGTGACAGCCGCTCTGCCCGGCCATCTAGACGAATGCCTAGAATTCTCTGCCACATCAGCGGAGAAACTCTTTCTCTCGGGCGTACTGCTCCTAGAGAGAGAAACCGGTTGTTGTTTCTCTCTCTTGCCAATTGGAGCAGAAGCATCGAGGCTCCTCGTAGTGGACGGCCATAAAGAAGAAGACTCGGGAGTTTTTCTGGACGCTACAGTTGTGTCGTGGACAGGTGTCGACGCAGGAGTGGACGGTCGTTTTCTTTCAGTTGAGACAGCTCTCTTTGGCACCGATAGAGTCGAACTCGATGTTTTGGTACTAGCATTCGGCGAAGGGAAACGTTTCGAAACAGGGGCGGGCGAAGGCGAAGGCGATCTGCACCTTGAGCTGACTTCTCGGGTTTGTGACCTGCGCGTGGTTCCATATTTGTTCTCCGACGAAACGAGTGGCAGTCTCGTAGTTTCTGCTTTAGGTTTTTTCTTGTCGGATGCGTTCTTCGAGTCACTAGTATCCATCGGAACTGCTCGATTCAGACCTCATTAACGGGCCCCTTTGCGTATACTAGTACACCGATTTTTCGCAATCAACCAGTGTGGTAAAAATCTGCCAGGCATAGAAGAATGAAAACATCTCTCACAACAGATTATCGAATTCGAAACAAACCGAAAAACGGGTGTTTTTATTTCATTTTCTTGTTTCCATTTTTGTCCGTGTCACGGGTATGCCATGGTTGGCTGTGCTTGATACACACACACACACACACACACACACACACACACACACACACACACACACACACACACACACACACACACACACACACACACACACACACACAACATAACACAGAGTGAGTGAGTAATACTCACATTAGCCACTCTGTCTTGTTCCTTCTTTCCCCAACTCCACTCCTTTTCATGAAAGGGAAATTCACTGAAAATGATACTTTCACCAGAAATCCACCCCCCCCCCCCCACACCCCACCCCACCCCCTAGCGGAGCTAAGATTTTAAATTCGAGGGGCCGAATGCATTAAAAGTTTTATGAAGGGGTCAATAATACTAATTTTCAAAAATATGTACATAAAAATAGGGACTCGAGCATTGTTGGGGGCCACGGCCCCTCTGCCCTGTTCTGGGTTCGCCACTGCCCCCACCCCCACCCCCATCTCTCTCTCTCTCTCTCTCTCTCTCTCTCTCTCTCTCTCTCTCTCTCTCTCTCTCTCTCTCTCTCTCTCTCTCTCTCTCTCTCTCTCTCTCTCTCTCTCTCTCTCTCTCTCTCTCTCTCTCTCTCTCTCTCAAGAGCAGAAATTAGACACTGTATTGATTCTCCCAAATTTTCTAGGTCCCCAAATCCATACAAATTATGTAAATTGAATAATCGCATTTTCAATTTTTCGACAATTTCATGAAATCTTCAAGGTAAATAATTTGAATACAGAAATTCCGATCAATTCCATTCAAATTGCGGATTGAAATCAAACAAGAAAAATAAAACGAATGATTATCCTATCAAACCAGAAATTGCGGAACACAGTAAATAAATACCTGTAATAATTTCCGGCGAAGAAGAGATTTTTCATTCTTCCAGCGTTTGGATTCTTTGATTAAGAGAGATAAATGAATAAATAAAATTTAAATATGTTTGATGAATAGATTAAAAAATAAATAATTAATAAAAAAAAAAAGAAAAGGAGAAAAAGATTCAGTCTAGGGGACGTTGAGAAAATAGAGGGGAGGAAGAGGAGACGACGGCGGTTGTTTTCGCGCCACCTAATTAATTAATATGAATTTATTATTATTTGACGTCATTATTTTTCTTTTTATTTTCCTACGCAATATGTTGACGATTTTGCCCTCGTGATAGGGGCTGGCTACTGGCCTACCTACAAATAGTAAAATAGGTAGGGTAAATTCATATTTTGGTTCTTCAAAAAAAAATCATATTTTGGTATGACGTTACTATACTACTATATACTCTTTTTTGTGGATTTATTTCAATAACAGGAATCGAAATATAAAAAAAGGTAAATGATAAATATGCCCATAAATAAGAATATTTAATTAGAAAATAGTTATTTTTTTTTTCTTGCAAATAAATTCAGCTCATTCAAGCTTATTTGCAAGTAACGAAAACTCTTTTATATATACCAAAATTATCACTATCTCTTGAAACTCTAATTCAACTCCTATCATAATGTACATCCCAATTTAGCATAATTTCACAAATTAATTAATTTTGACTCTTAATCCAATTTTGACCACCACCGCTGGAGACCGCTGGTCAGCCGGCGTTGACCATTGTTGACTTTTTTCTTCTTTGAAAGATTTAAAAAGAATATTAATTAATTTTCATTAATATTGATGTTGTGACTTGCAATATTACTGTCTCAAACAGTAATATTATTGTCGGAGACAGTAATTTAACTGTTTGAGACAGTAATATTACTGTAGTAATTAATTTTATCGTCTTGGGCTGCAATTTTGATGTCTTCGACCGTAATATTATTGTTTTATGCAATAATATTACTGTTTGAGACGATAATAATAGTTATATTATTGTTTTGGCAGTCAATATTACTGTCTCAAACAATAATTTCGTTCCTAACACAGTCATTTAGCAACAAAAAAGTTTTCAAAAAAGCGTTAACGTTGAAGACCGGCGGTTGACTAGATGGAAAAAAAAACTCAAAAAATAGGATTTCAGAAAAAAAAAAAAAAATTAAAAAGTCAACACCGGAGACGCGACAGAGTCTGGTAATTTTAAGCAATTCGAATAGTAGTTTTGTAGTTATATTTCTTCTTAATTATATTTATTTTTTTCTCTTAAGTTTTTTCTTTATTAATTGGGGTCTTTACAAATATGCCCATCAATGGGTACTTATTCATAAAGAGATCCAGACAATAAACTCATTTGCAAATAAGTCCACATATGATCCAGATTTTTGTAAAAGACTAAAATAGCCCCTCATACTTTAGTATGCTCCAATTTCATCCTTAATTTTAATTTAACCTTAATTTGTCCCCAAATTTCACAAATTATTCAATTTAGACCCAAAACACATTGTTATGGACAAATTCGTCCGTCACCCCCGTTGACTTTTTTTTCTTCCCGATTTTTCCGCCGGTTTCCGTCGTTGATTTTTTTTTTCTTTTTTCTCCTGATTTTTCCGTCACCGGTTTCCAGCGTTGACCGGCGGTCGACGCCGGTCTCCGTCTTTGACTTTTTTGATTTTTTTTTCTTTCTTTCTGTAACATATTTTTTTTCGTGTAAACGACAATATTGTTGTGATTGGCAGTAATATTAACTATATTACTGTTAAACACAGTAAAATTAACTATACTACAGTTTAACACATTAATATTGCTATATTAATCTCAAGCACAGTAATATTAACACAACAAAACTCATTATTATTGTGTAATAGAGTAATATTACTATGTTGACCGTTCAACAAATGTAAACATAATAAAAAGTTAAAATAATTAATATTATTGTGAGTGACAGTAATATTACTATAACAATAGTGATATTACCGTCAACCACAGTAATATTACATTGATAGACAGTAATATTATTACGTTACTCCGTGAATAACTCAAACAAACAAAAAAACGCAAAACAAATAATAATATTGATGTGGTTGACAACAATATTACTATAACAACAGTAATATTACCGTCAACCACTGTAATATTATTGTGTTTACAGTCGTATTACAATAATAGACAGTCATATTATTACGTTACTCAGTGAATAACTCAAACAAAACAAAAAACACAAAAAATAATAATTTTTATGTGGTTGACAGTAATATTATTGTGTTTACAGTTATTTTACTGTCAACGGCAGTAATATAATTACATTGAGTTGTCAACAAATCAAACAAAATTAAGAAAAAATAACGAAAAGAATATTACGTTAATTTACTTGCAACGGCAGAACAATTACGTAAATGTATTGTCAACGGTAGTACAATTACGTTAATGTACTGTCATTGATAGTACAATTACGTTAATTTACTGTCAGTGACAGCACAATTACGGTCGACATTTAGCGGCAGACGTAACAAAAATAATAAAAAAAACACTAAAAAATGTCAACGCCGAAGACCGGCAATCAACGCTGGAATCCGGCGACGGAAAAAAACAAACCAGAAAAACAAAAAAATAAATAAATAAATTCAACGCCGAAAACCGGCGAAAAAATCCGGGAAAAAAACAAAAAATAAAATAAATAAGTCAATGCTGGAATCCGACGACAAAAAAACGTTTTTGAAAAAAAAATCAAAATTGGATTTTTGTGGACAAAATTGATTAATTGGGGTTACAATTAAGAATTGGGTATAAATGGTTGGAGGTAATATTGTCATATACATAAATGTTTCATTTATTTATAATAAATATTGAATGAATGGGCTTATTGGTGAAAAAGATATAGCTCATAAACCTAAAATAATATAAAAATGCTTGGTAATTAGGGCCCTATGCAAAAAAACCCCATATTAATTGCTTTATTTCTGTAACAATTAATTTCATTTTCTAACAACTAAATTTATACAATACTACAAAAGAAACTATGAGGCAATCTAATGGTATTTTTATAATTATATTTTAAATTATATTTTCTCTACTAATTAATAAAAAATTAAAATTCAGACCGAACAATGTAGAATATTTTCAACAATTAATCTCATGCCTTTTCCACCGTACATCTCTAATTATATTTACATATTCTTTTGGGTCTTTCTAGGGTGAGATCATGTGTTCTAAACTTTTATGAGATACCCCCTTTAAATTGCGACACGTGTCCCACCAAAAAAACCTATTTTTTCTCCATTTATGTATTGTCGCAAATACCCTTTTTACAATTATTATTTTAAAAAATCAGCAATTATAAATTATTAATGAAATGTCAATTTTACCCTCTATATTTTAATGCAATTTTAAATATATATTTATTGCTGAATTAAAATTTATAACGTAAATTATATCATTATTCGTAAAAATCATTAAACCACCCATCCAAAATCGCATCAAACTGAATTCGAACTTGTGACCATCTGAAAACATACAAGAATACTTACCATTAAGACACAACACATAATTGACAATAAACTAACAATACGGATATATATCACAAAGCTACAATTTATAATGGTTATAAAACTTATATAAATAATGTTAAATAAATTATTAATTCTCATATAATTATTATTATTATATATTAAAAATATCCCATACTAACAAATCTTTATATAATATAATTTAAAAATCTAAGGAAATGTTGTTCAACTAGTGTAATCTAAAAATGAATTTCGAAAGAATTTGAAGTTTGAATTGAATCGTAAATTGTAAGATTTAATTAAATCGTAATATTTGAATCAATTAAACTCATGTGTTTTCAATTCAAAAACAACATTCAAAGATTTGATCGATTAAGCTCAACTCATTTCAATTCGTAGACAATATTCAAATATTTGAATCGGTTAAACTCAATAATTTACAATAGCGTATTAATCAATCTGTGTATAGTTAAAGTTTAGTAACCTTTTTTATTGAATTTTATCATAAAAAATAATAAAATTTAATTCATAAAAATCGTAAGATTTAATCGGTTCATGGTTAGATTAAATCTTACGATTTACGATCTAATTCTTACGATTTTACGAATTAAATTATTATTTTGTTGTTAAAATTGAATTAAAAGGATAGTAGACTTTAATTATAAATAGTTAACTCGATTAATACGTTCTTGTTAGTGGTTGAACTTAATCGATTCAAATTTTTGAATAATATTTACAAATTAAAAGGATTTGCGCTTAATTGATTCAAATCATACGCTTTAATTAATCTTATGATTTGATTGTTGCTTAATTTAGGAATTATTTTTTTATGATAAAATTGAATTAAACATGTATCACACTTTAATTAATAATAGTTAATTTGATTAAGACGTTCTTGTCAATAGTTGAGCGCGCTAATGAATCGATTCAAATATTTGAATAATGTTTATGAATTGAAAGGACTTGAGCTTAATTGGTTCAAATATTACGCTTTGATAAAATATTATGATTTACGACTAGGTTCTTACATGTGTTAGGAATTAAATTTATTATTTTTTATGACAAAATTGAATTAAAAAGATATTAGACATTACTTATAAATAGTTAAATCAATTATGTAACATGTTATGTCAATAGTTAAGCAACCGATTCAAATATTTGAATAATGTTTACTAATTGAAAGGATTTGTACTTCTTCGATTCAAATCTTACTAATTGATTAAATTAAATATTAAAAGAAAATTCACAATATAGTATTTGTAGTATATAATTTTATTTTAAACTAAGAAAACTACTAATTGGAATGAGTTATAATTTTTTCTTCTTCTAAATAAATATATTATTTTATTTTTTATTTGGATTTGTCACACTATCGATTAAATAACATAAATTAGTTTGAATTAAGTTATGCATTTTTTTATATTTAATTGAGCATTCTTTACATTTTTAAATGGTGGAGTTTATTAATACTTCTAATATTATATAATTAATGATAGATGTTTGGCCTATTGAACTGCAATTATTTATAGTTTTCAAACTTTATTTTATTAAATTTGTTAATAATTTATTTAATACCATTTAAAAATAATGAATGTTGCAATTAATATTTGAATTAACAGTATTTATACAATTATGGTTAAATATATCATAATAAGTTAATGTGCTTGGATGGTTAGGAGTGATAAATGTATTAAGAGGTCACGAGTTCTATTCCTAATGAATGCATTTTTTTCGATTATTTATCAAATAAAACTCGGTCACAATGAATTTAAATTAATTATTTAATTAAAATATAGTAGGGGTTAAATTAGACAATTCAATGTTAATCAATTTTATAATAATTTAATAAAAAAATAATCGAAGGATAATTTGGTAAAGTACTTCATTTTTTAGAACATAAACCATGTTATTTTCCTAGGGTCCAGATTTAATCTTAGAAAATTAATGGTAATTAATGCATATCTCATAAAAGTTTAGAACATGGGGTATCTCACCCTAGAAAGACCCTATTCTTTTTGTTGTTTCTCCTAAATTTTTGTTTTATTAAATTGTTGGTTCCGTCTAAAATTTTACTCCTTCTGTCCTATATATATTATTTGTTTTTTTGGTATGTTTTTTGTTCCAAATTATTTGTTTATTTTAAAGTTCCAATAAACATTAATTGCATTTTCATCAATTCCTCTTATCACTCTTAATTAATTAAAAGAAAAATAGTTAATGACAAGGGTATTTTAGTATTTACTATAATGTTTTTGGTATAACTTATACATATGTACTGAATTTCTTAATATATGCGCAACCACCAAAAAAGATATACAATATGAGACGAAGGGAGTACTTTTAAACATTTACGTTGAGCAGTCAATAATAACTAGTTTAATATCGATAATCATATGGACAATGGTGTTCATAAATCATAATTAAACTATCAACATCACCTTAACAACTATATATAGATAACATAATCTATTATTTGATAAACTAAATTGATTGTACATGTCATAACTTGTTTGTGTGTCGGCGCGGCGGTGATTTATCGGAGATAAATCGGAAATATATCGGTTTTTAAATTTAGTGTAATATATTTCTAAATATTATTTGTAAATACTCAAAATATATATAAAAGAATATTTAAACATAATTCTATCCTATCATTCATATGTTATTATATAATTCTAATTACTCAATAAATAACAAAAATTTAAAAACAATAAGATCATAATATAATAAAAGATTCTTACGAAATACAAATACCACGCAAGTCTTTCGCATCAACAATTAATATAAACACAACAAAGCATAAATTGCGGGGTAGTACTTGGTTTGGTTTTGGAAGTTGAAAGAATTGGAGAAAAACAAAAAATCAAAACATATTTTCATTTTAATTTAAATTTAAAAAAAAAAAAAAAAAAAAAAAAAAAACCGATTTGTTGACCGATATATCGGTTTGACCCGCCAAAAAACCGCCGCAAACCGCCTCGCCGTAAAAAACCGATATTTCAAACCGCCTCAACAAAATCGTAAAGGTTTATAACCGATACCGATATGGCGGCCGATATATCGACCGCCACGACCGATATTTAGAACACTGGTTTATATACATAGGAATTTTCAATATGTTATTAATAACTAACAATAATTTTATATATAATAATTAAAAAAATAATGATAATAGCTAAATTCTCTCTCTCTCTCTCTCTCTCTCTCTCTCTCTCTCTCTCTCTCTCTCTCTCTCTCTCTCGTACATATAACATAAAATCTTATATTTAATTTTTTGAAAATAATTTTCTGAATTGATGGCCACGTTATGATTAAGACACGTTGCATGTGATGTCGTGGACTATTGTCCCCACCTTAGAATATCATATATACTATGTTTGGTCTAATGCGTTGTTTGCAACAAAAGGTAATTTAAAAATAAAAGTTATGTACTGTGAGTTAAGTTGGTTTTAACTTTGAGTGCTTATTTCTAAAAATATTAGTGTATTTTGTGAATTTGCTGAAAAATAAAGTTAAATAGAAAATACAGAGTCATAGTTGCTTCATAAATTATAGCTTAAAGTTGCTTATATTAAGGTGGTGTTTGCAAATGCTTTTTGAAAGTGATTATACGGTTTTTTTTGCTCATAATCTGTTTTTAGGTGTTTGCAAAATCAACTTTTGCTTTTACTTCTCTTAAAATAATCTGCTTTAAGCTATTTTTTTAAAAGCACCCCTAACCCTGCTTTTTCAATTTTAGTTCATTTTCCGAAATATTTGCAAACACCCCCAACTTTTAGAAATAAACAATTAAAACTAACTTAAATCACAATCACTAACTTCTGCTTTTAAATAATCATTTGCAAACACCACCTAAGAAAAACTTAATAAACTCTTTTACATGTTATATGATTATCTTTCTCATCATCAATATGGATGAAACGAAAAATGGAATCAGAAAATGACTTAAGAAAGTTAAGACAAACTAGCAAATACTTGACTAGGGAAATTTTAACTAAAGGAAAATTAAATCAATTTTTAAAGGAGTAGTAAATCAAAAAAAAAAATTGAAAAAAAAAATACTTGACTAGGGAACTTTTCAGAAAAAAAATGCATAAGTAGGAATGATATTATAAAACAGTTTCGATTATCGAAAAAGAAGAGAGACTATTTTACCCAAATATATGATAATTTAAGATGTTTCGAATAATCATGGACAATAGATCCTAGATTTTTCTAAGTGTAACGAGATCGAGCCTCTTATGTGTTCGCACTCGTCAAATTTTATAAATTGAGCCATCAATCTATTCAAAGACAACTCAAGCATACAATATGAATTGAATTAATCAATTGTTTGCAAATTATCAGATTTTAGTTATGAGCCTTGTGAACGTAAAACGATACTTGAAGCAACATTTTACTATGGTTTATCATCAAATAAGTACCAAGGTCACCCCCCTATATCTAGAGGTCGGGCGAAAAACGCAAGGTCGGGCGACAAACGCAAGGGCATATCTAGACCTTATTATTATTATTATTATTATTATTATTATTATTATTATTATTATGGGGGCAATTTTTTTTATTAAAAGACTTGGCCAAAGTTGAGCTTAAAAAACTAGGGGGGGTTCCTTAACAGTGCCCTCGTTTTTTTTCAATTATTGATAAGAACTTGTCAAAATAAGTAAATCTTTATATTTTTTAATAAAAGATTTATAAATTCTCGTATATTTTTTCCCTATTGTTTTCTGCATTTGTTTTATAGTCATTTTGAATTACCTAATATTTGTCATTTTTTGAGACCAAAAATACTATTTGACCTCGTAATTGACAATCTCGTGTTTGGCTCTTGATTATTTGGAAGCAAAATCATTTGGAATGACGTTTCTCACCAACGAATACAAATAGTAGAATAATAAAATATTTGTGAAAAAAATCAAATAAACAAAGTGTGAATGTAAGAGTATGCTTTTGATTCCCGAAATAGATTGCCTAGCGGTTGGAGCAAGTGCTTGTGCCAGTTGATTCAGGTTCGAAACTTCTTGCCAATAGTTCATAGGTCAAGCTTGTTACACATGATTAGGCTAATGTTGTTTAAACACCTCTCGTATGTGTTGTAAATTATTATGCGAGAATGTAGATTTATCTTAGAGCAACTCCAGTGGAGGAATTAAATGGAATAACTTCTAGTTTGATGCTCCAAAACATAAATTTTCATCTCCAATGGGGGAATTAAATTGGTAGTTATTTTGATATTCAACTTCCCGAGATGCAAAAATGCATCCTGAAAAAAGAGGTATCAAAACATTAACTACCCAACAAACCAATTAAAAATTGACACGTGTCATTATTAAATATATTTATGCTTATATTTAAAATTAGATGATTCATTTAATGCTTGCGGTTGGAGTAAATGAGTATCAAAATAATAAAACGAGTATCAAATTAATATTTGATGATCGATTTTGATACTTTACCATTGGAGTTGCTCTTATGCCATGTACACCTATATGGTTGATTGGCTGTGAGTTCATTCATTATATATATATATATATATATATATATATATATATATATATATATATATATATATATATATATATATATATATATATATATATATATATATATATATATATAAAAGGGTTTATTAGGGATAACCCCATTGTTCATATTTTCTAGGGTCTATTAGATATAACTCCCTTAAACATTCAAATAATAGGGGTAGACCCAAATTTAAATTTGCCATTTTGATAAAAGACCAAACTTTTCGTAATTACATAATTACCCTCAATCAAATCCCACAAATCCCGTTACTTTACCTTTTGAAATAATATTAAATCCCTTCATATTTTCCCGTTAACACACTATCACCCCAAAACCCACTATCAAATAAACTGCAAAAACCTCCCAGAACCACTTCCCGGTACGGCCGATCGAAAGGGGAAGAAATCTGCACTGCCGTGAAACGACGATTTTCGTGGACTCCGAGCATGCCGCCGTAGGTACGTCTTCGCCGGTCGCTGCATCGCTATCGTCCATCGATTTGTTCATATGTTTTGGCTAAATCGACTATCACGTTTGTATAATTGCAGATCTGTTATAATCGCATATCGAATTCGAGCACTAAATCATTGATATTGCAACAATTGATGGGCAAGACATCCACCAGAAGTGATATCGTCGTTGGCCGCCGTCACTGCTCCAATCTAGGGTTACTCAAATCTAGGATTACTCAAATCTAGGGTTTTGATAATTCTTCGGCCCATAGTTGATTAACGAGATGCATAGTCGAATTACATCTGTATTAATATACTATCTCATATCATTTAATAGACTATCCCACTGGTATAATTTTACTATGGATCTCGTTAATCGACTATGGGCCGAAGAATCATCAAAACCCTAGATTTGAGAAGTGACGGCGGCGGATTTGTGTTTTAAAATTAATAGACTATCTCATATCTTTTAATAGACTATCACATGTATCTAATTCGACTATGGGTTTAGTTAATTGACTATTGGAAAAATAATAATATATATGGAAACTGAATAATATGTTTGTTTGAAATACTAATCAATTAGGGTAATTTTCCTTATTATATGAAAATGATTAGGGTAAATAATAATATATATGAAAAAATAATAATATATATGGAAACTGAATAATATGTTTGTTGGAAATACCAATGTTTTGAAAACCGGACCGGACATCGACCCGGCCAAGCTACTGGGTCACGGTTGGACCGGTTCAACCGAGGTCCAACCGGGTTTTTTATTATTTTTTTATATATAATTATTTTATTAATTTAATACCTCAATTATAATACATTTTATATTTTTATATTTCCATCCCACTTTAATCACTTTATACTCTACCTTTTTCATAAAAAAATAATTTAAAATTATTTCTCTCCCCCTCTCTCCTCTCTCTCTCTCTTCTTTCTCTCCCCCTCCCCCTCTCTCTCTTCTTTCTTCTTCCTCCTCTTTCTTCTTCCTCCCGACTCTTCACAGTCCCCATCCCTTTCTTTTTCTTCCCTTCTTTCTCTGTAGATTCTTAATTATCATAATCTCCACCAACACATATACTTTATTTTCTCTACTTATTTTACATTTTTTTCTTCATTTTAACTTTTACCTTCTTCGTTTTCTTTTCCTCGGTGGAAAGTTATGGCGGCCACAACTTGGATTGGGTTAGATACTACCCAGATCCGTCTATATTCGTTCACCAACAACCTTTCCCGTCTAGATTCATTCACCGACGACCACCATTGATGTAGATCCGACATTGATATTTTGTCTTGAGCTGAAAACCGATATGCGGACTTGGTTTCGGGTTAACCGGTTCTTACCGGTCGAACCGGGATTTTTGCTGTTGACCCGGGTTTTTGAGCTTTTTGGGTTTTCACATATAACCGGACCGGACATGGCGGCGGTTCGCGGTTGAACCGGTCGGACCGGCCGGTCCGGTCCGGTTTTCAAAACATTGGGAAATACTAATCAATTAGGGTAATTTTCCTTATACCATCATGTAATAGACTATCTTATTGATCTAATTCGACTATGGATCTCGTTAATCGACTATGGATCCCGTATTATTCAACCACATAGTATATTAATAATTTCAATATAGTACATTAATCTGCTATGATAGTATATTACGGTTATAGTAGTGATATGAAATTGTGTTACAAAAAATATACCACTGAAATGACAAGAACATTGAGAACAACACCAACGTAAAGTATTCCACATAACCAATAAAATAGTACATTAATAATCTCATAATTTCAATCTAGGGTTTTGATAAAATACATAAAACACAATCAAACCAATATGTCGAGTTAAAAAACTCTAGTACATTAATAATCTCATAATAGTATAATAAAATGATAATGGTAGTATCATACGGTATTCATAATAGGATACTATTGTATTACAACGGTTTAACACTAAACCGAAGTTACCGAGCCATTACATCGTAAACACCTCTTTATAGCAACCAACCCACCAAATCTCAACAAAATCCGTACGAAATTCGCCATCGAAAAAACCTAAAATCATGAAACAAAATAAAAAATGCAGAATACTAAAAAATGATTAAATAGACTGCAAATACATTTGAATGATAATACATTAATATCATCAAAAATAAACTTAAAATGCAAAATTCATACGTTAAATTAAAAAAGACAACGAACTATATTTTAATGTACTACCCAACACACTTAAATCGGCTGTTATAAACAAATAAACCAACTATCGATCGGGATAAAAACATGAACTCGACCACAACGGACAATTATTCCGATTATTGCATAAACCAACTACGAAGCTCATATAAAACAACTCTGGTTCCGATCTGCGTGAACCATCCTCTTCTAACTCTGTCAATCCTCTTCCAAACAAACATTATCGGCAAAAAAAAACGATATATATATGACGGAATAATTTTGTTAAAAAACGTTCTACTTAATAGAATCAAGTATCAACACAACTCTTAAAAATTTCTAACCACCGTACACGACAATCATGGACATTGAGCAAAAAATAAAAACGAATAACGCATTCATACCCGCTTAACAACGTCCAAAAACAAACGCTCAAAAATCGATCCTATTTCCACGACGGTGCAGAAATCTTCAAAGACGATAAAACCCGCTGGAACGATGAAGCAAAATCTTCAAAAAATATTGTACACGATTTGATATAACGGCCAATGATCTCACGTAAACTTATTCCGTGATTTTAGGCAACGTATCAGCAAATCTCAAATCACGTATTAAAGGAAATAAATGTCGTTTAATAATAAAACAGGGGTATTAAAGGGAAATTATATAATATATTTTGCCAAGTTCGCAAAATTGGGTGTATCTCAAAAAGGGGAAAAAAAAATTGGATCTATCTCATTAGAAAATATGAACAAGGGGGTTTTCCCTAATAAACCCTTATGTAAATGATACTTTCAATATAACCATATGACCCTCCACTAGTTTGAATTTTGTGCATATGATTCCCTTGTACTTTTTTTTATGCTCGCTGCTCAACGTTGACCGTTGACCGTAATGTACTGACATTAACAGTAGTTGTATTGTCGCTGACAACAATCGACAGTACAATTACTGTAAACACAATAATATTATTGTTAACCACATCAATATTACTATTTTTTTGACTTTTTTATTTTGTTTGATTTCTTGACCAGTCAACGTAATAATATTATTGTTGTTGACGGTAAAATTACTTTAAACACAATAGTACTACTTTAAGCGCATCAATATATTTTTTATTTTTTTTTTGCACTATAATTTTGTTTGATTTGTTGACCGATTAATGTAATAATATTACTGTTTGCTATAGTAATATTACTATAATCACAATAACATTCTTGTGGTTGACGGTAATATTACTGTCGTTGCAGTAATAATACTATGGTTGACAGTAATATTATTGTCAACCACATCAATATTAACTCTTTTACTTTTTTATTATATTTGTCTTTGTTGAATGGTCAACGTATTAATATTACTCTATTACACAATAATAGTAATTTTTGTTGTATTAATATTAATGTGTTAAACAGTAATGTAGTTTATATGACTGTCAAAAAAAAGTTGAAGAAAAAAAATTCAGAAAAAAAAATGTTATTGTGATCAGGGGAAAAAGCAGACAGAAAAAAAAAAGAACACCAGAGATCCGCAGTCAACGTAGGTAAAAATGGCGAAATTGTAATCAAAATTGAATTATTGTTCAAAATTAAATAATTGGTGAAATATGGAATCAAATTGATATTAAGATGAATCAAAATGATGAACTTGGAGCATATTAAAACATGGGAAGGATATTTTAGTATGTTACACACCTCTACACATTGTCTGGATTTTTTTGTAAAAAAATTTATTATCTGACAATTTTATGAATAAGTAGGCCATGATGGGCTTATTTGTAATAAACTCTATATTAAAATACAAGACGGTCATGTGCTATATTGAAAGAATAAGGGGGTCATGTGCATAAAGTTCAAACCACAGGGTAAGTGTTATTTACCCTATTTGTTTTACTAACATTCACCAAATAGGCTCAATTTTCAAAATAGAGATAAATATGGGGCAATTTTTTATTTTTTTGTTGTTGTTTTGAAAAGTGTAAATAAAATAGGGTTGTTTTAAATGGTGTAAATAAATTGGAGTTCGTCATCACGTGGCATGGCAACTTCATGATCTGTCGCCACGGTCAGCGGCGACATTAAATCCTTTTTTTTTTATTTTGAATTTTCACCATTTTTTATCTTAAAAAAAAAACATGAAATACAATAAAATATAAAATACATAAAATCCAATTCTGTTTTTTTTAAACTAAAAAAAAATAGAACTAAAAAAAAACATAATTGGATTTTATGATTGAAAAAAGGGTAAATTACAAACACCCCTGAGGTATGGTCAAATTACAAAATCCCCTCTATTGTTTGGATAATTACATCTACCCCCCTCAACTATGATTTTTTCTTAGACATCCACCTTTATGGTGCCAAATTCAACATAGTCATCTAGATTCCGTGAAATGTGCTCTAGTTTGTACTCGTTTTGTGTAAAAAATACAGTTTCGGATGCACCACAAACTGATATATACAAGCTAAAAATCACATATTATGATCATCTTTCTTCATAATATAGAGTTTGAATGGGAACGGGGTACAAAAGTGATAATATTCATATAATCTCGAAGATTCCACTATATTTGAGGAGTTGAGGGGGTGGATGTAATTACCCAAACAAGAGGGGTGTTTTTGTAATTCGACCATACCTCAGGGGCGTGTTTGTAATTTACCCTTGAAAAAATGCTAAAAATGTATTTTATGTATTTTATATTTTATTGTATTTTATGTTTTTTTTTAAATTAAAAAAAATCTGAAAATTCGAAATTTGAAAAAAAAATGGATTTATTGTCGCCGTTGACCGTGTCAACGAGTCATGAAGTCGCCACTCCACGTAGCGACACGTCATGAAGTCGCCACGCCACTTGGCGACGGAATCCAATTTGTGTAAATCTTTTAAAACAACCCTATTTTGTTTACAACTTTTCAAAACAATCAAAAAAAAATCGCTCCGATAAATATCAAGAGCATACTTTATATATAGGGTCTATTAGATATAACCCCCTTAAACATTCAAAAAATAGGGGTAGACCCAAACTTAAATTTGCCATTTTGATAAAAGCCCAAACTTTTCTTAATTACATAATTACCCTCAATCAAATCCCACAAATCCCGTTACTTTACCTTTTGAAATAATATCAAATCCCTTCCTATTTTCCCGTTAAACCCACTATCAAATAAACTGCGAAACCTCCCACAACCACTTCCCGGAACGGCCGATTGAACGCGGAAGATATCTGCAATACTGTATCAAAACGACGACTACGTGCACTCCGAGCAAGCATAAACCCATAGGTACGTCTTCGCCGCTAGTTGCATCGATATCGTCCATGGATTTGTTGATATGTTTTGGCTAAATCGACTATCACGTTTGTATAATTGCAGATTTGTTATAATCGCATACCAAATTCGAGCAATCAATCGCTGATTTTTCAACTTTTGATGGGCAGGACAACCACCAAAAAAGGTCACCCATTACTATGTTTATGTTTAATTGCGACGTGATAGTCTATTTGAGATTTTTTTTCGGATAATCTGTATATATTTGCTTATCTAACATACATAGTAAAATGTTGCAGTCATCGAAGCATCGAAAATGGCAGACGACATTATGCTGCTAAACGCGGGTGAGCAATTGATATCCCCTATTGATACATATCAGAAAATTGTATAGACGAGTAAAACGTCAATAATCGGATCTGTGTTTTAGATAGCGTGTTGTTTGTCCGTAGTGTATTTAGAGGGTGTTTGGCTAAGCTTATAAGATGTTAAAAAGAGCTTATAAGATGTTTTAGAGCTTATAAGCTCTTCCAAAGTGTTTGGTAAATTTTTAAAGAAAGATCTTATTTTTTTAATAAATAAGCTCTTGGAGAGCAAATAAGATCTTTTCAAATAAGTACCTCTACCCCACCTTTTTATTTAAGATTTTATAATGAGTAAAAAAAGGAAATAAGCTGATTATCCAAACACTCTAAAAATTTATCATAAAAATAAGATGTAACAGCTTATCAGCTCTAAAAACATCTTATCAGACATAAGAGCTTATCAGCTGTTTAAAATAAGCTTAGCCAAACACCCTCTTAATATCATGGGTTTATTCATGTTATAGATTGTAATTAAATCGATGAATGTGATAGTTGGTTAATGAAATTCGATAGTACATTAAGGTATTAGTAGTCAGATTTGTGTTTTAGATAGCGTGCTGTTTGTCCGTAGTGTAATTACTCTCATGGGTTTATTCATGTTATACATTGTGATTAAATCGAATCTATGTGATAGTTGGTTAATGAAGTCCGGTAGTATATTAGGATATTAATAGTCGGTTCTGTGTCTTAGATAGCGTGGTGTTTGTCCGTAGGATAATTAATCTCATGGGTATTTTGATGTTTTACATTTTGTCAAGATACTATTGTGTATGTGATGCTTGGTTGACAAATCTGATAGTATATTATAATAGTCTGACAGCATGCTGTGTTATTTCGTTGTTACAATGAGATGTTATTTAGAAGAAATTCAGACCGAAATGTTATGAATTGAGATAGTATGCTAATATAAAATTTGTGTTGTTATGAATCTATATATTAATTGTAGAACGAGTATTAATATACCATTACTTTAGAAATGAATTGTTGGTCGCTTAACTACACTGCAGTTTTAGTTATGCGTGCTTGTGTAGTTATGTGTATGCTGTGAAAATGTATACCTATGATATGTTTAATTGTTATCAATATTTGTTGCGTATTTTATGTTTCTCATAATTACACAATTTTACGTACTTTACAGCCGAATCAAACCTAATGGCACAAAAAGAACTAGACCAAGGCAGCTGGACCCGACAATTCCGATCCAACCTACACTCAACAGTAGACTTCTTCGCAAATGTCAGTCTGCGAAAAGCGCACTACAAATGCCTCAAAAGAACGCCATTCTACCGGCTAATTTTACCGTTTGCCAAGCATGAAATATCCATCTCGCAAGTCACAGGGACACAAATAAGCACAGTCCTCATATTGAAAACATATAACAAAGAGAACAGAGTATTCAAGATTGGAGGAAGAGAATTGCGCGTCACAGAGGAGGATTGCAATCTCATATTCGGCATCAAATCAGGTGAAAAAAGCATAAGTATTCGCAGAACCACCAAACCAGAATTCGGTCTAACCAATCGTAAATTTAGAGACGTAGAAAAAATACGGTTGGGGATGTTGAAGCCTAAAATGCTGGAATGCATTGACAGTAGAGATGACGAAGATGTGGTTCGTATAATCATACTCCATGTACTTACATCCTGTTTTTTTGCAACTTCCGGAGACCAAGTCAGCTGGTGGATGGTACAGCTGTGTGATGAATTGTACAAACTCATTGATTACAATTGGGTAGGTTAGATCGTCGAATTCCTGATGACATATGTGCAGGAAACAGAACCATCATTAGTCCGTGGATGCACAACACTATTGTTGGTATGTTTGCATAGTTATATATACATTAAATGGTGATCAACTCTGCATAATAGTATTTTTGTTAGTGTACATAGTTAACATGCATTTGTAATATGCAAGCTCGTATATTGATTTGAAACATAGTGTACATTATATCCATATAGTATAGTACTGTAAACTAATAGTATATTTATTTTGTTTAGATAGTATATTTATATTGTCTTTATATGATATTTATAATATCTTAATAGTATATTAATATCTAACATGCAATCCATTTCTAACACTAGATTGTTTCCGCAGTTCTGGATGTGCGAGAGGATAAATATCATTGAACCAATCATCGTTGATGCTTTCCCAAGGTTCCAGAAGTGGAATTTGAAAACACTGGCGACAGTGCTGGAGCATAAAGCCATCAGAGACATCCACAACGATGAAGTGAACGAGTCAGCACTCACTCAGACAGAAGAAGAAACTGCGTTCTTCAACAAGGACACATCTGCTGCAGAAAGAGGCAGTAAAAGGAAAAGAACAATTAAAAATAAGGAGCACAAGAAAGGCAAAACAGATGACACATGCACCAGTTCTGAAACAAGAGATAATGATCAGAATATCAATGTCCCAGAAAAAAATCATGACTAAATTACGTGAGAAGTCGTCAGAAAATCGCCGTCTTTCCAAGCTAGCACTTCAGTACGAGACTGAATCCCATATACTGAGAGAGAAGAACAAACATCTGGAATACCTCTTGGCCAAATACGCACCAGCTACAGAAGCGAGTCATGAGGGATCGACCCAACCCATAGACCATACAACAGAAGCAAGGTTAGCTGCCGAAACATTACGTTGCGCCGCACTCGAAGAACAGCTGATAGTTATGAAACATTCGTACGATGACTTGGAAGCAACAACAGCACTGTTGAAGCTACATGTAGAGGCCCTGACCGCTGACAACAATAGCCGCAAGAAGTCCTCTACATGTTGTTGTCAGCGGTCAGGGCCTCTACATGTAGCTTCAACAGTGCTGTTGTTGCTTCCAAGTCATCGTACGAATGTTTCATAACTATCAGCTGTTCTTCGAGTGCGGCGCAACGTAATGTTTCGGCAGCTAACCTTGCTTCTGTTGTATGGTCTATGGGTTGGGTCGATCCCTCATGACTCGCTTCTGTAGCTGGTGCGTATTTGGCCAAGAGGTATTCCAGATGTTTGTTCTTCTCTCTCAGTATATGGGATTCAGTCTCGTACTGAAGTGCTAGCTTGGAAAGACGGCGATTTTCTGACGACTTCTCACGTAATTTAGTCATGAATTTTTCTGGGACATTGATATTCTGATCATTATCTCCTGTTTCAGAACTGGTGCATGTGTCATCTGTTTTGCCTTTCTTGTGCTCCTTATTTTTAATTGTTCTTTTCCTTTTACTGCCTCTTTCTGCAGCAGATGTGTCCTTGTTGAAGAACGCAGTTTCTTCTTCTGTCTGAGTGAGTGCTGACTCGTTCACTTCATCGTTGTAGATGTCTCTGATGGCTTTATGCTCCAGCGCTGTCGCCAGTGTTTTCAAATTCCACTTCTGGAACCTTGGGAAAGCATCAACGATGATTGGTTCAATGATATTTATCCTCTCGCACATCCAGAACTGCGGAAACAATCTAGTGTTAAAAATGGATTGCATGTTAGATATTAATATACTATTAAGATATTATAAATATCATATAAAGACAATATAAATATACTATCTAAACAAAATAAATATACTATTAGTTTACAGTACTATACTATATGGATATAATGTACACTATGTTTCAAATCAATATACGAGCTTGCATATTACAAATGCATGTTAACTATGTACACTAACAAAAATACTATTATGCAGAGTTGATCACCATTTAATGTATATATAACTATGCAAACATACCAACAATAGTGTTGTGCATCCACGGACTAATGATGGTTCTGTTTCCTGCACATATTTCATCAGGAATTCGACGATCTAACCTACCCAATTGTAATCAATGAGTTTGTACAGTTCATCTTCATCACACAGCTGTACCATCCACCAGCTGACTTGGTCTCCGGAAGTTGCAAAAAAACAGAATGTAAGTACATGGAGTATGATTATACGAACCACATCTTCGTCATCTCTACTGTCAATGCATTCCAGCATTTTAGGCTTCAACATCCCCAACCGTATTTTTTCTACGTCTCTAAATTTACGATTGGTTAGACCGAATTCTGCTTTGGTGGTTCTACGAATACTTATGCTTTTTTCACCTGATTTGATGCCGAATATGAGATTGCAATCCTCCTCTGTGACGCGCAATTCTCTTCCTCCAATCTTGAATACTCTGTTCTCTTTGTTGTATGTTTTCAATATGAGGACTGTGCCTATTTGTGTCCCTGTGACTTGCGAGATGGATATTTCATGCTTGGCAAACGGTAAAATTAGCCGGTAGAATGGCGTTCTTTTGAGGCATTTGTAGTGCGCTTTTCGCAGACTGACATTTGCGAAGAAGTCTACTGTTGAGTGTAGGCTGGATCGGAATTGTCGGGTCCAGCTGGCTTGGTCTAGTTCTTTTTGTGCCATTAGGTTTGATTCGGCTGTAAAGTACGTAAAATTGTGTAATTATGAGAAACATAAAATACGCAACAAATATTGATAACAATTAAACATATCATAGGCATACATTTTCACAGCATACACATAACTACACAAGCACGCATAACTAAAACTGCAGTGTAGTTAAGCGACCAACAATTCATTTCTAAAGTAATGGTATATTAATACTCGTTCTACAATTAATATATAGATTCATAACAACACAAATTTTATATTAGCATACTATCTCAATTCATAACATTTCGGTCTGAATTTCTTCTAAATAACATCTCATTGTAACAACGAAATAACACAGCATGTTGTCAGACTATTATAATAGACCCTTTACATAAAGCTCAAACCAAAGGGGTTAACCAAACAAATACACTTGAGTCGAGTTTCAACTCATCTAACTTTAGATTAACACAAAATCGTACATAAAACATATTTTACATTTTTACTGCACAACTCAAGTATCCTGTGAGATTTTTCATTAAAAGACAAACATAAAACCCAAAAATTCCCAAATTAACCTCACCTCAATTGATTTATACTCAAAACCTACAAAATTACTTCCTCACAGAGTCAACATTTGATCTCTTCTGATTAGAGCAGTGGACATAACATTTTTTTTAACTGAGACTCCATCACTGTAAAAAAAAATATTAATAAAATAAAATTAGAGAGAAAAAATCTGCTCAACATACGTCCAAAATTGTCAAATATCGACAGATGTTCAACAATAATTCTAAACCAGGAACATATCTACAATTAATTAATGGTAAAAAGTTAAAACAGGCTAACAATCGATTGGACCGACTCTCAGTATTACTTCAATTTTCACGACGATTAAAAAAAATTCAAAAAAATTCAAAAGTGTAATGAGTAACTCACCAGTTTATTGCCCCATCAAGAAGTGATTCATTTAGCTTGTTGGATTATAGAGCTTGGAAAACAGAGTGAAGAAGAAACGGAACTTTCAGTATTTGACAAACCCGACATTTTGAGGCTTGCCCATAACCGAGTCTAAGCTGCCATTGTACAGACCAAGATTTCGTGCTACAGCAAATCCAGCATGCATTCCATCAACTGCAGCACTCACTATTCCACCGGCATATCCTGCACCTTCACCCACTGGATACAACCCTTTTAAGGAGGTGCTCTCCCATGTATCACTTGTTCGAGTTATCTGGATTGGAGAACTAGTTCTCGTCTACAACAAGGGAAACAAAAAAAATTTAAATATTATATTCTTGAATTCGTTTTTCACTCGGTACTTATTCGAATTGTCAAAAGATCCCTCCTGTTTTTTTTATTAGCATAAACCCCTTTTATGGTGTAATATTAACGCGTGGAAATCTGCAATGTGCCTACTAATCTGAAGGATGGTTAGTTTTTGATAATATAAGTTATTTGATTCACGAAACGAAAAAATGATTTTAAGCAATTGGCAAACCGGGAAAGTATAGTACCTCCACTCCATGAAGAAGGGCACTGGTGGAGACAAATCCCGGCAACTGTAAGCTCGACAATGGTAATTTAAAAATTAGAAAAGAAAAAGAAAAAAAACAGAGAAGATACGGCCTTTTAACATTTCAGTTTAGAAAGTGAAATATCATTGAAGAAAGATTAGAATAAAACCTCTTTTTCGAACGTTGAAAGTGCGCGCTGTAAAGCTTCAGTAATCTGAACAGGAAATAGCTCATGAAGATTTGAAGCCTTTACACCTAATCGATAGCTGGATTCTGGCACAGGTGTTCCTGCAAAATAAAGCCAGTTCAGATAGTCTTTAAGAATTTAGATACTGCACAAGGAATTTAACCTCGAGGTAGGAAAAAAAAAAACCGATTTTTTTTTTATACATATGTATATAAATTGTGTTCCACCTGACAATCTGTTGCACAGAAAATCAGCAGCTGTTTGCACAGGAACCACAAAGTTGCCACCACCCATTATAGCTGCTTTTCGCTCTAATGTTCTCTGAGAGTAAATTAATAATTAAAAAACAAAATGGAAGATATGAGCAAGATTTAGATAAAAACAAGTTACATATAAACACAAAAGTACCTGAAATTCAACACCTGCTAGAGGCCCACTCAAACTTAAAGCGTCGAAATCTTTTGATGACACAGTTACTACAAGTGCTGCATTTGCCCACCGAGATGCACGCCGAGAAAATGACATACCATTTATACAAAGTTCCGATGGATCTGTGCTGGTGAGGACCACCTGCATAAAGTGTTTACTGAAAAATCATTTTTTTTTTTTTTTTTGAATTCTCTTGTTTCTTGGAACCCCTAAATCAAGGTAGTTAAAATCGGGATTTTACTTGAAATCGGAGAGGGGTTGTAAAATCGGAAACGTAAAATCGGATCGTAAAATCGTAAGATTTTACACGGCTTGTAAAATTAATTGCAACCCGCTATATATATATATAAACTGCTAGTACTTACTACTTAAAAATCATCTCATCACAAATAAAATAAGTCCAAACAAATATAAAACATCCAAAGTCCAAACATTATTGTCAATGTCAATGCCATGTTCCCACCCAATATCGGGTCTACTTCCACTAGACTTCTTCGAATTACTCTTCTTTTTCTTAGACACAACTGAAGAACTAGAAGCAACCCCCGACATTTTAGTAAGAATCTGAAAAACAAATAATAATGTGTAAGTAATTATTTGATTCCAAAGACGAGAAATTGTCGATATTTAATTTCAAAAACAGCCAGCTTCTGCTTCTGCCTTGCAAACACATAGACTGAAGAAAGAAAAAAATAAACAAGAAAAAAAATACTCACCACCATAAACAGAGAAAATGAGAAAGAAAAACGAAAAAAAAAAAGAAAAAGAAAGAAAGAAGAAAAAAAAAACGAAAAAAAGAACACTCAGCCCACAAACAGATGCAGAAGAAAGAAAAAAGAAAAAAAAAGGAAAAAAAAAAGAACACTCACCAGTAAGCAGCGCCGCCTCCTTCACCGCTGCGCCGCCGTACCACCGCCTCCTTTGCTGCCGCCTTCCTCACGGTCAGCCGCTTCCGTTGGTTACTCACACTCACAAACTCTGGTTTTCTCTCAAGAGATTTTCTTCCCGTTGAAATGTTTTAGGGCAAAATAAAATTGGGCCTATAATATTATTAATTTACTTGCTATTGGGCTGGATTTTTTTTAATTAAATATAGAGTTTTTTGGGCCCAAACTCAAAATTTCAGCCCAAACTGAGACAAAATAAAATCGCCGAAATCGCATTAAAATCGCGTTTTTAACGATTTTAACGATTTGGATTTTACACGATTTTGAGGTACTTACGATCTTAGTCCGATCTTACTCCTTAGTGTCTAAAATCTTAAAATCGTACGATTTTAAGATCTAGATCTCGATTTTAACTACCTTGCCCTAAATATAATTTTTTTTTGGACTAATACGTACTCGTTTTATGATATACACGTAATTAAGAAAGAGGGTTAATATATACCTGGCCTCCAGGACACATGCAAAATGAGTAACAACTACGACTCGTTGGCTCCGAAATTGAGGGTGTATCCTTAAATTTGTGATTGACATACTCAGCAACCTGGTAATCTGCTACTGGTACTTTTCCACGTCCACGTTGAACCTCTCTTGCTAATTCCGAATACTGCATAATTGTACACATACATCTGATTAATCGGCAAATCACAATTTGTCCTTTGAAAACACTTTGTAGGAATAAAAAAGAGAATGAAATTCTTGTTTGTAATAGGCATCAATTTTTCAGAGGCGGTACGAGCACAAAGTTCCTAAAATATGTCCAATGAATCCACATATGTAGTTCTCCCTCATGGCAACTCGATTGAAACTTCGATTCTCCACAATCTTATTTTGTTTCCAAGGAACATACCAACTTGCATCTCTTTATACTACTAGTAGTGGAATATCTTCGATCACTAAATAAATATACCCTCACACCAACTTGACAAAAAAAAAAAAACCATGTAAGATCGTTCCGAAACTACTTAGTCTTCCTAAGTAACTCTTTAACTATATCAATTAATAAGTGATATGTTTCATTGTTGTACAACTCAACTAGTTTAATGATCCGACCAAATTCATAGACATTGGCTGCAATTTGTGTTAAGAAATAAATTTTATTAGGAAATTATCTAAACTTGGCGTATGAGAAATTACTTTAGATCTACATTCCAGTAATAATCCTCTGAATAAGGCTTTTTTTTATTTTTTTTCTATGTTCTCTGAATAAGTTTCTTCGTTGTTGCCTACAGGCCTAAGACCATGGATCTAATTGCAGATGGAACTTTAATCTTCTTTCTCATATTTATTTCCTATGAAGCAATTAAAATAACAGTAGAAAAACCAAAATTTGACGTAAACGAAGCAGCCAAGAATGTTCAAACAGTCCTTTATTAAAGACATTTAGTTAAGTGAAAAATTTCCCCACTTCTATTAAACTAGTTGACGAACCTGTATATCGTTTATCAGTTCCTGGGGATGTTCTATCCGCAGGCCAACCTGCCAAGTTAAAAGAAAATATATTCCAATTAACAAAATTAAAACCCGAAAATGAAACTGAGTAATCAAATGGCAAGTACAATGTCTGATGAAGTACCATGTTTATAAACACTAGTAAGATTAATCCTTACAACAGAAGTAATTAGATGATGTGCAATTACACTGCCAACAAAAAGATACTTTGGTCTGTTTCAGACACTCTTTATGACAATATTCCCTGAAATGTATGCTTCTGTTCTTAAAAGTCCGCTCACTCTTGAGAGTAATGACGTGACATTATTAACATTCAAACCACCTTTTTTTTATGGAAATAGTAAAGTATACCGAAATCTCCAACCTTTTCAACTCTGTTTCAGGTCAACATGAATACATAAAAATGAGGGCAAGGAAGTATAGTTAGCTTTGTTTGTTAATTCCGGAATAACTAATTCGAAAAACATAAATCACTGCTAATACAAGGCAAAAGATGCACAAGGACCAAAACAAAACCCTTTTTTCAATTATTATTAAAAAGAAACTCACAGCGAAATCTTTTTGAACCAAGTCGACATTATGAGAAAGAAGCATTTCATAAGTGTCTCGTGCAGAATGCCCCACAGCAAGAACTACAGCATCGTATTCCAATTTCTGGCTACTAGACTCAATGCTGCCTCTTGAATCAGAGATTTGAACGCCTGTAACACGTTCATCCTTTTCCAGCAGATCATCTACCCTCGTCCCGAATCTGATAGTTACCTAACCATATACATAAAAGAAAAAATAAAAAAGAATAAGAAGAACATACAAGCACTGACACCTGCTATACACACAATAATACTAAGATTGGTTTATAGATTCGCACAATCCATAATGTTACTCACACCCGACTCTTGCAGGTATTGACGAAAGTTTCTTAGTAGTGGAATCAATCTGTCAGTTCCCAGATGAGGTTTCCCATCGACCAATATACTACATGGAGCTCCAAACTGAACCAATGTCTTCAGAACCTACACATGCAAAAGATAAACTATAAAATATGTTTTTCCCGACATATAAAATGTAGAAGCAAGACCTATGTCGTAAGAACCTAAAGAATAATTTAGGGGTGGCAATCGGACGGATCCAACCGAAATTAGCACCATCGGAAAAAATGTGATATATATATATATATATATATATATATATATATATATATTTCGGAAATTAGAATGAAAACTTGTTCCAAAAATCAAAATATTTTGGATCGGAAACAGTACAGTTCGGAAAATTTCATGTTTTTATGTATGAAGTACATAATAATATTGATATTGTAAGCATAGTTTTTGGGAGGAAATAAAATGGAATTTTCAGAATTATTTTTGGAATTTCAAATTGGATTAGAAATTGGAATCTCGTATATTCCAATTCCCATAAAAATCGGAAAAGTTGGAAATGGGAATTCTCGGAATTCGGAATGAAAATATTGTTACAAACTCGGGAAACTTTGGATCGGGATCGGCGGAAATCGGAAATTCCGCTCAAATTCACAACCCTACTAAAGACACAAAAGATCAATTCAGAAGAAATGCAGCATTGTAACTTGTAATTAGTAATAATGAAAAGATGAACAAAATACGCAAGAGAAGGCATTAGATGGTACAATAAGATAGTAACACTTACTGATGTCACACTACTATTGTTTCTCCCAATTCTTGTAACCAGCTTCCCATCACTCCAAGTACCTGCACCACCCTGTCAATCATAAGTCTTTAATAAATTGAACATTGGCATAGAATACAGTGAAAATTTTAAGAAGTTAACGAAATACATTTAGAAGAAACACAACTTTGCAAATACTATGTAATTTGCTCAATTCATGACGAAACTAATTTAGTTGTTACTCTTTTTCTACACTAACCTCACAAATAAGGCACCTTTCGACATAATAAAATCAAGGAAAAATAATCCATGACACAGGAAAGACCTTGAATTACAAATTGGATAAAGATATGACCTCTCCAAAGCAAAAATTGCTTTCCAGCTGTAACATTCGACGGACTACCAAAGCACCAATATCGCGTCCTCTTTGTTCAACCGCTTGCCCTCTTTCCACTAGTGTAACATCCGCACCAAATTCAGCCAGCACGAGAGAAGCAAACAATCCTGAGGGTCCACTACCAACAACTACTACTTTCGGTTTTCTTGTGGGAGATAATTTAGAAGCTCCCATTTCGTTATTACTCTGCATAACTTTCTCAGAAGATGCATCTTCTTCGTCTATTGTCCGGTGATTGCGTATGACACTCATCAAATCGCCCGAAACACTATCGTCTTGCAGAAACTCCAAACTCCCAGTTTTTGGCTCCAGTTCAGAAATGAACTCCCGCGTATGAGGCACAAGGCTTACGAGTTTTTGCACATCCATATCCACGGTGTGTACAAACTTGGGCTCTTTCTGCAATTCATTAGAGTAAACAGAACAATTAGTTGGTCTGTAAATCTTTTGAGTTAAACTAATAGTGTTCGATTCAAAAAAGACTATCACAAGCACTATATAAGACTTTTTATATGAAAATACATACTCAAGTGCAATACAAGTAGTAACCATCACTTTCATTAAGTGTAGAGGAAAATATGAAACAATACACCACTGTCTACTGTATTCTAGTAATTTATGGAAGTTTGAAATCAATATTTTCCTACGATTATCAGACAACGTGTCCATACGGCATAGGCTGAATTATTTTGAAGGAAAATATAGCTTATGGATTTAGAGAAGACTAAGATTAGTTCATTTAGTTAATTACATCATCAACCAGTGTTATTTAAGGTATTACGAAACTTTTTCCATTGGCAAGCAAATGTTGTTAATATTTATTTGACGTCGCAATTATTGTTAGTGTATGTATTGGAAAATGCTAAGACCATCACCAAATCTCAGTAAACTTATTATACTACTCTTGCATGTGACAGGATATGAGTGTAATATATCAAGTATGAGTGCAAGGGATCGTAAAGTTTAAGTTACATGCAATGTTTCACCAATCTAAAGGGTTAAATTGTAATTTTCCTCGTGCCATATCAATTTATACTTTTTTCAAGTGTATGCTACTGCAGCATGACCAGATATATATATATATATATTTTAACGTTATGATTACTGTTTGAATTATGTGTGACTATGTGTGTATGAGAATATATATATATATATTTTAACGTTATGATTACTGTTTGAATTATGTGTGACAATGTGTGTGTGTGTGTGTGTGTGTGTGTGTGTGTGTGAGAGAGAGAGAGAGAGAGAGAGAGAGAGAGAGAGAGAGAGAGAGAGAGAGAGAGAGAGAGAGAGAGAGAGAGAGAGAGAGAGAGAGAGAGAGAGAGAGAGAGAGAGAGAGAGAGAGAGAGAGAGAGAGAGAGAGAGAGAGAGAGAGACATTGGAAGCAAACTTCAGCCAACATTAACATGGTCCAAGCAAAAATTAAATAATAAAAAATTATCAAGGTATTAGTAATTATCGTAACTAAGATGAGGCGGTGTAATAGCTTCATTAAAATATCAACACACTCAAGGTAAAACTTTGATTTCTTTAAAAATGAGAAGGGAGGATTTGGTTATCACACAAACTAGGAGAGGTGGCAGTGTAAATTCTTTTATACAAGGGCATTCTAGACCTTTTGCAGGTTTCGACTATTGACATGCTAACCTCTTTCTCCTACAACCGATGTTGGTTATCATCGTCAACCTCTTCGTAACGTTTTTTTATTACAACTTCTTTCAATTGTCCCAAACTCCTATTTTACTTAAGCACACAAATTAGTCAACTAATATATTTGAATAGGGTATGGTGGTCTCTTCACAAAGACAAATTAGGAAGTTCATCAAATTTTGTCAATTCAACTCAGTACAGACAATGAACAGCATATTCTGTATTACCTGTTTATTGTGACAACAAGATAGACACAACATTATTATGTATCAAAGGATTACCCACAATTTCATACGAAGAATCTCTCAGGTTTTGGAAGCTGGGTCCACTAGCGTAATAATTCTTTTTCCCTCTTCTAACAATTAGCAAATCACTTAGAATTCAACACAAACATAATCAAAGACAATCAAAGACACACGCCTGCAAACTGATATATTAGGAATAATCTTAAAAATCATTTTCAGAATCCGTAATACTACGCCCCGGATAAAGTCGTCTTAATCATCTTACCATCTTAAGGCCATTGAATTAGATTCGCTCTGTAAAAATAATCCCCATATATTTATTATCGACCCTCTATAAATTCCGCTCCGCACCTCTATGAAAGTTCATCACATTAACCTAGTATAATATTTTTCGGCCGTGTTTCAAATATTTCTACTCCCAAATCATGACTCGTTCCCTTGATATGTTGAAAAACTTTCCATCCAAAAATGCAGAGATCAATGAAAAGGCCGAAGAAGATTCAGATGGTGATCCATCACTAGATTTGAGTCTATCCCTTGGAAAAATAGATCCAAATCCAGTTGCAGTTAATTCAACAGAGCCTCCTCCGCTCGATGGGCATGTGGTACAGCATGAGGAGAGAGAATATTCGTGCAACTATTGCCCAAAGAAGTTCTCCAACAAGCAAGCATTAGGCGGACATCAAAACGCCCACAAAGTGGAGAAGGTCGTGGCGAAGAGTGCAATGAAAGGGCATGAAAGCAACTACGGATATGCCGGTTACCAATTCTGTAACGGCATCCCTTTTCCTAGTTCTTTCAATCAAGCACCCGAAAGAGCTATCAACCCTTTCTCGATGAATGCCCCATACTACCCTCAATACATGCAGCATCAAATGCATGCCCCTGCTTACCCAATGTTCCCCATCTTCCATGAACCTCAACTACTTCATACAAATCCAGATTTTACTTCATACCTTCCATATATGGGACAGGGTCCAAGTACTTCAGAGGGAAACTTGAGCGCTGACGCAAATAATGAACAAGATGAGGAGCAGCCCCCTGAAGAATTAGGGCCTGACTTGTCACTAAAGCTTTGATCATTGAGTGTCTTGTTTGTTGTTTTATTGGTCTATTAAATCTATAGATTTAGGCCTGGTTTTTTTAACAGTTCATGTCCTTCTACTCCTTATTTGCACCGGGATTTTATTGGTCTATTAAATCTATAGATTTAGACCTGGTTTTTTTAACAGTTCATGTTCTTCTACTTCCTTATTTGCACCGGGATTTTAAATTTTAGAAAAAATAAATAAAGTTTTCCATTGTTTAATTAGTTGATTGGTTTGAATATACTCCAACAGGGTACATTGATTCTTGACTCACATTAAATCGATAGCAAATCTCCAAATAATTTATATGAATATAACTGTATGAAAATATTAAATTTATAATAAACAAATAGAGACATTTACTTTATCATTTAATAAACATACTCCTATGTTTTTTTATATTTAAACGTATCCAACGTTCATGTGTCCTATTTTTTTCTTTTTTTGTATAAATGGTGTTTCCCCGTACCTGCTTTCGAGTATCTTTCTGTCTGCGTTTCGGTGTCTGTACTATATTTTATTGATATGTGGATTCCTTTACCTTACTTATTGAGGCTATCAACTCCAAATAAATTCCATCTATTTGCTTTGTCAAAGCAGAAAACACTAATCCTTGTCTATGTTAATTATTTTCAGGATTAAGAGACGATAAATCATAAGAACTTGAAATAACAAGATTTCATTAAATCAATGTAGAAACAAACTATTTCAACTTGGTTCTATTCAATACACACTAGCAATATATTGTTGATTGAAGCAACATAGATCTAATAGGAGATGTTATAAGGCCATCTCCAACAGTTTGTCTAAAAACGGTTGTCTATATCTATATTATACACAATGAACAGTGTTTTAGCACTTCACTTTTAACATTGCACTCCAACAATATTGTTTATATTTTACACAATTATAATATTTAATTATTTTTATTAAATAATTTCTACATGATATTCAATTATTATTAAATATTAATAAAAATGTGTATTATTCTAAACAATATATTTATATGTTGAATATTTAATAATTTTTGTTTTACAAAATTATTTGACTTTTATTTTAGTTAATATACTAATAACTAATAATACTAATTAATAAGTATACAAAAATAATTTTAAATTTGATAAAAGAAATTTCAATAACTTAATTGATATATATAAATAAACATTAAAAATTTATAATTCATTAGAAAATATTTTTTATGTTAATTAAAATGATAAATATTTTTCTAATTTTATTTATTATTGATATTAAGTAAAATAATAAATTTCATCTTTAGTACATTTATTTGCAAAAAAAAAAGACAATATAAAATAATTTTTAATGCTAAATATATTATAAAGAACAATATAATATTATTTTAATATCTTTTGCATTAGCTAAACTGTAGTTTTGGTTTCTCAAATTTGAGAAGCCAAAGTTACAATTTAGCCAATTTGTTAATTATGCATTTTACTCTTGGAGCTCACTATTTTGATCTTTGTTGTTCATATTGTGTATAATATAGGTTTACATTACACTCTTGGAGATGCTCTAAGGTCTGAAGAAATAGATCATTATGCAGTTCCAAAGGGAATGTTGAGCAACAAATGCTTAAATTTTTTGGGGTAGTTGACTTTTCAAGGTGCTCGAGGAGGTCCTGGATCACATAGTGAATATGATCGACTCTTGGATGTAACACAAGATCTACTTGGGTTCTAATTAAGATTCAGATAATGTTTCCAGGTGTCAATCTCAAAGAGGCCAATACCTACGTTATACATCAATAATTGTGTATCAAGTGCCTTGGCTACTATCAGCAGTCATAATTACGGATCAACTATATTCTCTAGTGTCGTGGACGTTACATACTAACGAAAAACTGTCAGTAATCAATAACCGAGCATAGTTATGCTAGAGAATTAGCAACATGACATCTCTTATAGAGGATCATATCAACTATCGAGACCATATGTGTGTGTGTGTCTTAAAGTTGGTCAGTATATCCAAGGCTGCTAATTAAAATCCTGATATAATATAGTCATTTACTTACATCCAAGAAATTCAAATAAAACATTCAATACCATTCTACCATCATAGCCTTTGATTTACACCTTCCCACTTTAGTACCAAATAAAGTAGACGAAAACCGTAGCGCAAGGGTGAACTCAAGCCCACCCTCAATTGATAATATCTCCCCTAAATTATACTTATATATCTATTTAGCCCACCCATATTTTATTAATTAGCCCACCCAAAATCCAAATTAATGCAAAAAAAGCTCTAATTTATTTCCTATTCCTATTTTCTGATTTTGTCACAAAAAAGTCCTTAAAAAAATTTCGAGGGCGCTACCCCTGAACCCCCGAAAATTTAAGGCCACCCTGTAACAAATTCCTGGACTTGGCCGCCGAATTTACAAAGGCCTCAAGTAGTATGATCACTCGCTAATATGGAACAATATGGGTATCGAATTCTCAATTATGTTGCTCAAATTATTATAAAATGCACAAATGAAAATATTGATATTTATCATGTTTCCCATACCTTCCTTGCATCAAATGATTTTCGAACCACCCTGAAAGCCTCTGGTGGCAACATTGAAGGAACCTTCAAAATAAAAATAGGGCAACAAATTATCAATCGGAAAATGTCATGCAGAAAACCAAGCCACTAAATAAGCATAGTAGTCTAATTATGCAATAAACATGAATAATCAAACACCATTTCTCGATTCAATCGAATATAAGAAACAAAAGTCCAGAAAAATGCAGTATCTTCACCGGAAATTCAATAATTTTAGCAATCTCCTTGAGCAGAGCGGCAGAAACACCGAGAAAGTCTTTTCCGGGGTCGTCATTGACCGGAACTCCGACGCCGGAAAGCCTCCAAATACCTTCAATTGGATTTGCGCCGCCGGTTTGGGACTTTTTCTGGTGCTTTAACTTCTTTTTCTCCGATGGATATCTCAATTTTCCGGTCCTTTTGGCCTTCTGAGCACAATTAACAGTGAGAATTTTGGGGAATTTGTGGAATTGCTTGGAATTAGGAAACGGAAATCTGGAATTGGAATTTGAGAAAGAAAATTTGTTGAAGGAAAAAGTGAGGTGGTGGGAGATAATTGGCATTGTTTCGAATTTTGCAAAAAATGTAGGAGTTTCTGATAAGGTGCAACAACTCTGGGTTTTAAGGATGGGGTTTTACACCTTTATTTTTTCATTTTTCTGTTAATTTCTTTTGGGTTTTAAAAGATTTTGACTTTTTTTTTAGTATATAAATAATTAAATAAATAATCATAAAATAAAAATTTAGATTTATTTCGTTGTATAAAGTTGGCAATTAACTTCACATTTGAGGATTTCATAACAACCGAGTAATTAACAGGTCCCGGTTAATTGGTGCGGAGGTGATAAGTTGGTGCAAGGTCCTAGGATCGAATCATAGCAGCCGCAGTGTGGGAATTTGAACTCCAATGAGGGTTGGTTCCTTGTGGGCACCAGCTCCGAGTCCGCTATGCAAAATGTATGTTACTTGTCGTCATTTTTTTAATAAAACTTGAATTAGTGTGATTTGGAGTTTGAATGCAAAAGTTATAAGTCTAGTAAAAATATGTTTTCTTGTTGTATGTTAAATAGTAAGATAATCGACCGTAAAATTAAAACTATATAAGAAAATGACATTATTATTATTAAGAAGTATTTGAAAAACAAATATAAAAAAGAAAATGACCGAACAACGCAATCAACAATCGATCAACTGCCAGCAGACGAAATTGGGTGTAAAATTATGGTTTCGAATCTTTCAGTTGCATATGTTAAAATTGTGAAGGATAATTAAAAAAAATACTTCAAATTTAATAGATTAATCTACTAATGGACTTTGAGAAAAAACAAAATATTTGATTAGGGCTTTAAGAATTTTCATCTCATTTAAGGGTTTTTGTCTAATTTTCCAATTTAAAAAAAGGGGAGGTTGTTTAGAAGACCTCATTCAGCGGTATACACGAGATCATAGTAAATTCACTTATCGGAAATTAACTCGGGATTTCAGTCATCCATCGCCGAATGCCCTTCATGCAGTCGGCAACTCAAGCCCATACCACTAGTAGAAACTGAGTAACGAATTTAGCTCGAAAATTAGCTTAGAGATCAAGAAAAACACAAGTCAAATTGAATCCAAAACGAGTAACAAAAACTAGGGGAAAATGTCCGAGTAACGATTTCAGAATATATATGTTTTTACATATTCAATTTTCAGATGTTATAACTTATAGGTCGAATTCGAAATTTGGCTACATTTGGCGGGTCAAGAAATTTGAAAAGAAAAAAAATATATGATGAAATAATAAAGATATCTTTAAAGGTTTGATATCGAAAATCCTTGGATATTTCACCATTTATGATTTAACCTCCAAAAATATATTGTACGAAATTTTAATTTTCAAAAATTTAGAAAATGACCGCTTAATAGGCAATAGCTATGGTCATTTGACTAAATATTGCTCGATTACATGCGAAAATAGTCAATATTCTACCGATATAGAGAAAGCTGCCAAAATGCATGCGAAAAAACATTCAACATCGTGCAAATATGCTAACTTCGATTAATAAATTGCTTTAATTCGTGATTAATTATAAGTTTTCTCATACGCATTTGAAATTAAAGCCGCATAATTTTATAATCTAACAAAAGAAAAATGGTTCGAAAAAATTAGATTTATGGAAATAGTTTTGGAGAGTTGACCGTAATGTTGCTATAATTTTGGTATTATTTGCTTTCAAAAAAAAATTGGTAGTATTTCTTATTTTAGTCAAATAAAGATTTATCCGAAGTCCTATCGTTATTCAAATTGCATTAGAAAACTAATAAATTTAAAAAATCTAAAAAAAAAGAAAAATCACATTTTGTAATTTTTTTAAAGGATTCGAATTATAACATGGCTAGTTTTGGACAATTTATAAAATTCTTAAATCACAACCTATTTATTTTCTTGATAGTATTTGCTATTTTAATCATTAAACTTCGATTCTATTAGTTGAAGTTGCAATTGAATAAAACAAATAGAGACATATAGACTTAATTTTTGCTTCCCAGCAAAAATAATGAAGACGAAAATACTTTGTACCCCAAAACGAAGACCCACTCCAGACGACATCATAAATCTCGATGTTGGTAAGAGCTTTAGTTTACGAAATCAATTGGGACATTATTCGAGTACGTGCAACTGGAATCAAAACATTTTCTTTTTTTTTTCTTTTTTTTATTCTTAAGTGATATTTTCCAGACTTGACTGCTTGAGTGTTTTTTGGTTCCAATTTTCCAGTCCTACTTATTTGTCAGTGCAATAAAAGTTGTTTACCCATACAATTTTCCCTTCAATTGTCAACAATAAATTTCTGTAGAGTATGTGGCCCAAATAAATTCTTTGTGAATGGCCCATTAAAATTCCACCTTGCAACCCACTTACGAGCAGCCCACAAAATTTGAGACCAAAATTAAAGTCAGCCCAATCTCACTAGGTTTTCCCTTTTATTCTCTCTTGACCTTTTTTTTTTTTTTTTTTATCTCGGTGTTTTGTTTTACAGCAGATTGATTATTCAAATCTGCCCCTTTTTTCTCTCTACAAATCTTGGTGATTTGTTACCTAATTCTTCGTGAATTTGGTGGATGATTTGGGCGTATAAGTGCACCATTTTCTTTGTCTGTGTAAGAAACGAAAAAAAAAATAGACGAGAATCGAAAAAGAGTAGAATACTTCGTGTATTTTGGGATGAAAAATTAGAGTGAAAGAGAGAACCTTTTTTGAGAAGCAAAGCTCGATTATTTCAATGAATTCGAGCTTACTTCTTTAGGGATAAACCAGTGAGATTAGGGTTTGAATTTGGGTTTCGTTTTCTTCGTTTTGTTCGTTGGAGTACACTGTGTGTGTGTGCGTGTGTGTGGCTGCCGTGAGTGTTTGGAGGCCCCACTTGGATCTTGGACGAGGACTCGGAGATTGAGGACTGAGCCGGAAAATCGAATCTCGCCGGAGCAGCCGTCGGAGGATTTCTTCCCAGCATATCTATGTGATTTGCTTCTGGTTATTCAATTCTATCTCTACGAATTATCTTTGCCTTTAATGTTTTGCAAAATTATTAATTTGAAACTGTTGCATCTTGCTCCAAAAGGCGAAATCCCTCGCCCCCAGGGCCCCCATCCCTTGGCCCGACAAGGATTGATGGAGGAATGTAAATCTTGTTATTATCAATTGTTGGTTTTGAATTGTTTTGATAATTTATATGGCTACGTGCAGTTGTTGCTGATTGTTGGTTTTATAAATTGTTGCCATTAGTTTAGTTATTAATTAATTGTGTTGATTAATTATAACCAACCCTCATTAGGAGAGTTGGTACCTAGCCTTTACCAATAGGGTAAAGGTCTAGGGTTCGAGTCCCCCCTCCCCTACTTTCCCTTGTAATAGACTTGAATTTACTCAAAAAAAAAAAAAAAAAGATTAATTATATTATATTGGGTAAATTACACACACCCCCTGAGGTAAGCTTAAATAACTATAAGGTCCCTGTGGTATCGATAATTACACTTAGCCCCCTGAAACGTAGTCAGAAACTCTAATGGGATAATGAATTGGATACGTTATTCCGATAGGGTTCTAACGGACTATTGGTTTCAGAAAGTGGTGAAGACAACAAAGAGCTATGGGGTAACATGGCTCCCCGAACATTCCCGAACATTTCTCAAATCACCCATAGCTCTTTGTTGTCTCCACCACTTTCTGAAATCAATAGTCCGTTAGAACCCTATCGGAATAACGTATCCAATTCATTATCCCATTAGAGTTTCTGACTACGTTTCAGGGGGCTGAGTGTAATTATCGATACCACAGGGACCTTACAGTTATTTAAGCTTACCTTAGGGGGGTGTGTGTAATTTACCCTATTATATTTTAATTGTTTCTAATAAAATATGAGTATTTTGATTTTGTGTGGTTTGTCTCTCCGGGCGGATACCCAACAATTTCTTCAACAACTTTTAGCCAAAAAAACCTAAGTGCGTATAACTCAAATTTGCTAGTTGTTTGTTGAGGCCATAATATCTCTACTTCATGTATTTATGAATTTGTGGACATAATTTTTTTTCTATTCACTTTTGAAGGACCCTTACTAATCTTGTAAACTGAAATTGTCATTTCAACAAATTTCTTAGTAATTTACAAGGAATTGAAGATTGTTTGGTATTCATCTCTTAGGTAGTATATGAAATATCATACAAGTCCATCATTAAAATTAGGGTTAAATACAAAAACACCCCTGTACTATGGACTTTGTATCATTTACCCCCCTGTACTACACATAAATACAAAAACCCCCTCACATTGCATTTTTTCCAAAATATGACGAAAATACCCCTACTCAAGCATATATATATATATATATATATTTTTTTTTTCTTTTTAATTTTTTTTTCTGTGAGCCATTATCCACCATATATTTTACCATTTTCAGTCAATTTTACGTTGAAAATTTTGGTATTTATACTTTTTTCTCCAAAACATCTAATTGCTTACATTTTTTTTCCTAAATAAAACCTTTTATTTTTGTCATTTTGAGTTTCTTCATTTTTTTTCTTAAATGTCTTCTGGTAGTTCAAACATCCTAAGATTACAAACATCTTTACAATCCTATTATTGTTGAGAATTTGAACTACCGGAAGACATTTAAGAAAATAAGAAGAAATTCAAAATGACAAAAATAAAAGGTTTTTATTCAGAAAATTTAAAAAAAAAATCTAAGTAATTAAATATTTTGAAGGAAAAAATAAAAAAATACAAATTTCCCAAGTAAAATTAACCGAAAATGTTAAAAAATATAGTGTAAAATGGCTCAAACAAACCCTTATATTTATAGGTTTAGCAGGGGTATTTTCGTCGTATTTTGGAAAAAATATAATAGCAATGGGGTTTTTGTATTTATGTGTAGTAAAGGGGGATAAATGATACAAAGTCTATAGTACAGGGGTGTTTTTATATTTAACCCTTAAAATTAATAGTACAATATCAAGTACCGATGAAATCTCACCTCAAATAACGATAAACCTTATAACAGTACATTGATGCTGTTTGCATGTTAGCTTGTATGGAATTTGCAATACCAGATAATACGATATATACACAGTATTGAACAAAATATTCGATAAGCATACCGAAACCACTCCTAAAAATTCGAAGTATGAACAAATTATTGGTCGGTGTCACATAGCCGCCACCGTGTGCCCATGCTAGTCATGCTACTATAGACCACAAAATCCAAAAAACAAGAACAACATATCTTTATTTGTTTTTTTTTAAATAAAAATCAACGGTTTAGAAAACTTGCTTCCTTGGTCAAAAAAGCCGACGGATGGAATAAAGTAGGGTGAAATTGGACCCAACATAAACATATCGAAATTATAATTTTCGAATCAACTAAAAAAAATAAAAAATCACAAAAAAATAATTAAGATTTCTGCTCAAAAGATAAAATTCCAATTTAATAATGATTAAATTTAGCAAATCAACTGAAACGACCATACATTAATGACCACAATTTATTTTTTTTGTGTTAAATAATGAATTCCCCTATGGTATTTGTATTTTTGTATAAATATAATTAATATATATGTTATGTATATATATTTTTCGGTAAACTTTTGAACATTCTGAATTATTTTCTAAAATTAAAATGGGACCTAAAATCAAGTTTCCGGTTTTTTTTATGTATAATAATAATAATAATAATAATAATAATAATAATAATAATAATAATAATAATAATAATAATAATAATAATAATAATAATAATAATAATAATAATAATAATAATAATAATAATAATAATAATAATAATAATAATAATAATAATAATAATAATAATAATAATAATAATAAAATAAAGACTTCCTATAATAAAAAATAAATAAATAAATAAAATTGGAACCTAACACATCCACTCTCATACAATAAAGCACATATGTTATGTGTAAGAATCTCAAATTAGAAATGTTGACATTTCATTTTTTCACTCCCAACTAGGGTTGGGCATTTGGGATCGGGATTCGGGATCCCGTCCCGTCCCGAACGAAATTTTACTATTTGGGACTAAAACTTCGGGAATTCGGGATTATGGGATTCGGGATTGGGATTAGGAACAAATACGGGATCGGTATTAGGGAATTGGTTCAATCCCGATCGGGATATTTTAATCCCGAATTAGGAAAAAAAGAAAAGAAAAAAAAACTAATAAACACACACACACACACACACACACACACACACACACACACACACACACACATATATATATATATATATATATATATATATATATATATATATATATATATATATATATATATATATATATATATATATATATATATATATATATATATATATAGTGTCAAGGAGATGAGAAATACAATATAAAATATATTGTTTCAACTTATTTTAAAAAATTTAAAATTTTATTTGTTCCAAGTTTTGTGGTAAAAATAAATAAGACAAGAACAATAGTATGTATATAATATATTCAAGTTGGTTTAGTGTATAAAATAATACTAATGGAGAAAAGATGCAATATTTCTTAGTTTTTAGGCAAAATATGGGATTTCCCGATCCCAATCCCGATTCCCGAAATATTTAGGGATACCGATATAACCGGGATTTAATAGTTTGGGACGGGATTGGGATTTAAAATTTCTATCCCGAATCCCGAAATTCCAATCCCGAAAATCCCGAATTCCCGAAATCCCGTCCCGAACTCACCCCTACTCCCAACTATGTCATGATTGTCAGAATGCATTTAAATATCAAAATAATGAAAAAAATAGGAGAATAAATATGACTTTTTTCTTTACTTTTTGGGTAAATTATGAAAACCTCCCTGAGCTTTGATTAAATTATGAAAAATGTCCCCGTCTATCCGTAATTACAAAAAAAAAAAAAAACCTACGTTTGTTTCCTTCCTACACCTACACCTTATGGTGTGATTTTTCACGAAATCTTTTTTTTTTCGGGGAAATTTCCCGTAAAATGCCGATTCTAATGCAACATCACATTGCAATGTCACTACACTTTATGAATTGCTAGTATGAAGTATGAACCATCATATCATACACATATATTTTTTAAACATCTCTGCAAGACCTTCAATCACGTTTGTAGGGGTAAAATTGATATCTTTTGGAATATTCTCTCGAATAAAAAAAATTTCATGAAAAATCACTCTGCAAAAAGATCGGTGCAAGTCATAAACAAACGTGGTTAGATTTTCTTAATTACAAACATATGAGGGTATTTTTCATAATTTAACCTAAATTTAGGAAATTTTTGTAATTTACCGGTTCTTTTCGAATCGATGAACTTCAACCGAACCAATCCATTAATTGGTTCGATTTTTATTAGAAGAAAAACAGAGATCCAGATTTATTGGAATCACATCTGAACCAAGGGCAAAATCAATATCAAATTGATGATATACATTGGTCAATGTCTCAAATTAATAAAATATAACATAATTAGTAGTAAAACGTGCATGAATTAATATAATTATTGGGAAACCAATAATTAATTATATTAATGGAAGCTTCACATCTTCCCACAGCTCTCAGGTAGTAGTTGCAAACCTACCATTCCAACATTTTTCCATCCATCTACAACCCCTCTCTCTCTCCTCTCTCTCTTCTCTCTCTCTAGAAATATATATATACATATAATAATATATATATATACACACAACACTCTCTCTTCTCATAACTAAAAACCAGCTATTCTTCTCTCTCTCATCACCACTTGCACTTGCAGCAACGAATAACCTTTCTTCTCCAAAAAGATGGTGACTTTGAAAGCTACCCACACCGTCCGGCCATCGGAGCCGACGCCGGAGGAGATTATGTACCTGAACGCCTCCGATCAAATCAAAGACATAACCCACACGCCGACCATCTACTTCTACAGGCACTCCCCTTCTCTCGACGCCGCCGGAGATGCCGTTTCCAGGCTGAGGGATTCCCTCAGCAAGGCGTTGGTCCTGTTCTACCCGCTCGCCGGGCGGCTGAACTGGGCGGCGGAGGGCGGCAGCAGGGTCGAGCTCCACTGCAACGGCAAAGGCGTCCCGATTTTCGAGGCCGAGTCGGAGGCCGCGGTGGAGGATTTCGGCGACTTCACTCCCACTCCGGCGATCCAGGCCTTGATCCCGTCGGTGGATTACACCACCCCGATCGACGAGATCCCGATGGTGATTGTGCAGCTCACGAGGTTCAGCTGCGGCGGCGTCAGCATCGGGCTCGGAATATCCCATGTGATGGCTGACGGGCCGAGCGCTCTTCATTTTGTTGACGAGTGGGCCAAGATAGCCCGATCCATGGGGCCCATCGTCCCGCCGTTTCTGGACCGGACGGTTCTTGAAAACGGTTCTCCGCCGCAGAAACCCTTCGACCCGGCGGTTCTCCGGCCGCCGCCAACCCTGATCGGCCAGGAGGACAACATGGAGCAGAGGAAGAAGCCAATCACCGTGGCCTTCCTCAACCTCACCAAAATCCAAATCGAGAAGCTCCGCAACAAAGTCAACCTCGACTCCGACAAAAACTCCGGCGGCCGCGGCTACAGCCGATTCGAAGCCGTCGCCGCCCACATCTGGCGGTGCACAAGCAAAGCCCGCGGCCACGTCACCGACCAACAGACAAGCCTCCACTTCGTCGCCGACTTCCGCAACAAACTCCAACCACCCCTCCCGAAGAACTTCTTCGGCAACGCGCTGATCCGCGTCGAAGCAACCGACACCTCCGGCAGCCTCCTCACGAACACCATCGGCGCCGCCGCCAAGAAAATACGAGAAGCCGTCGAAAAAGTCACCGATGAAACCGTCAGGGCATACCTGGAGTACCTGAAAGGTCTGCCGGACGTGGGCCGGTTCAGGTCACTAGACAACTCGGGCCGGCCGAAGGGAGACTTCTACGGAAACCCGAATCTTGCTATCATAAGCTGGACGGCGCTGCCGCTATACGGCGCCGATTTCGGGTGGGGGAAGGAGATTCACATGGGGCCCGGTTCAATGGGGTTCGACGGGAAAACGTTCCTTATACCCAGCCATGAAGGAGACGGTTCTTTCAATATTGCCATTTGGTTGCAAGAAGAACATATTTCCGCCTTCAAGAAATGCCTTTACAATGATATTTAATTAATTAATTATTAATTATTATTATTATTATTTTTATTATTATTATTAGTTATTACAGTTTTTTTTTTCTTTCTGGTTCAACTGTGGGAGAAGAAGATGCTGTTTTATTATTATTATTATTATTTTTTATTTTTGAATTTTTTTTTGGGGGGTTTTTTAGATATGCTGTGTACTTTTATTAGTTATGAATTTATATAAATGGCCTTTTTACGATAAAAAGAACTTGATAATTAGTTATGCTTTTTATTTATTTATGTGTTGCCTGGTTAATTAAAATATTTAATTTGCTCCTTTTGTCTTGGACAAAGTTGTTGTAACGTGTAATTGAAATAGTTTCGGTTCACTTTCTCGTTTTGTTGTATACATTGTTAACTTTTAATTGCTTTAGGGGTTAGTTTGTGAGCTTTGTTAATTTTATCTACAACAATTATTAATAAAGATAAATTACGGCCCCTGAGTTAAGTTTAACTTACGAAAAAATTCATTATGTTTGGGTAATTACAATCACCCTCTCAACTATGGACTTTTTATACCTCCACCATTGTGTAGTCAAATTTAGTGGGATTTTCTTGATTATGTGGAATTTTTTTTTTTTTTTTTTTACCGTTTTACCCGTTAGAGCTCCACATTTTGAAACAAGATGATCGATCATAAGATGTGTCTCTCGCTTTGTAAATATTAGATTGTGGTGCATCAGAAATTGCATTAATTTTGCAGAAACGAGTATGAACTAGGAAACATTCCACGGAATCTAGAAACATTATATTGAATTTGACACCTTATAGGTGGACGTATAAGAAGATTTATAGTTGAGGGAAGTAATTATAATTATCCAAATATGAGAGATTTTTCGTAATTTAATTACCTCATAGTAATTTACCTAAGTATGAAAATGAAAAGGAGGACGTGCAAGATAGTCATAATATATTTAATAGTAATTTATAGCAAATAAAATTATAAAGTGCGTGACATTTAATATATTCAGGGACTATTAGCTAATTTTACAAAATATTTAGGGTAAATTACACCTACACCCTTAAGGTATATTAAAATAATTTTAAGGCCCGTATAGTATCTGTAATTACAATCACCCCTGAAATATTGGATAAGTTATTCCGTTAGAATTCTAACGAACTATTACTTTCAGACACTTGTGGAGACAAGATAGAGTTAGGTGGTGACACGACTTTCCTAACATTTCTTAAATTTTTATTATTTTATATTAAATTTATAAATTTTCATCTACGGTAGCAGTAACGACCCCGCATGAAACAAATATAGTGCATATCGGTCTTCATGACATGAGATCCTGGCTACAATGATTGTTTCAAGAGTATGGTTATAATTACCAATATCACAAGTACTTTAAAATTATTTTAACATATCTCGGAGTGTATAGCTATAATTTACCCAAATATTTATAGGCACATATTGGAAATTCAGAAATTTTTATTACTCAATTGAAGTCAAAATTATAATATCTATATATATATTATTTATAGTCGTTGGCTTTTAAATCATGGACAACACCAAGTGGGGTCCCGCCGTGCAACATTACTGTAGTGAGTATATATATATATATATATATTTTTTTTTTTAATAGACTGTAGTCTGTATATACAACCTTGAATAGTACAATTAATAATATTATCTTATATTAATTTCATAGTTTGGTATTAAATGATCACGTGACAATTACTTTTGGGGTCATGAGTTTGGAAATAAACAACATATTATAAAATATATAGGGGTTTAGGATATAGGTCCCTGCTGACTAAATTTAGGGTTTTTGGCACTTTGCATCTTTAAATTACACTATTTTGGCACTTTGCACCCTTAAATTGCAAAATTGGTAGATTGTACTCTTTAAACATAAATTGTTTGGCACTTTGCATCCCAAATCACTTTTGGCTTTAGAAAAATTACCTGCAACTTGTTGAAAACCTGAAATATTGGCAAATTCGCAATTCTCTAATTATCTATCCTCTTTCCCCAATTCTTAATCATCGTTCCACTATTTTTATATCTCCTATTAATCAAAAAATCTTAAATTCTTCTTACCCATTTCTATTTGCCATAATATGTAAATTCTGAACTAAAACTCAAGAATGGTCGGAATATATAGACAAGAGTCCGATAACACACCTTCAAAAAATCAAGGTTTATTCCATGGTAACGCTATTTTTTTTTTCTTCATAATTTTGCAAATCCAAACTATTCAATGGGAGCACAAAAATCTTTCTATCATGAAACTAATAGGCACCACCTTTCTATCACCAAATAAACTTCTCAATAGCCTTATTTTGTCATTTGACTATTCAAAAAAATATTGAGGGCTCGGCCTAAAATTTTCAGTTACATTATTTTTCATACTCAAACAAAATGATTTACTATTATTGTTTAGTGTTTATACCGATTTTACCATTGAACGAAATGGCTAAAAAAACTAGAATTTTTTGATTGAAGGGAAGAAAGATAAAAATGGTGGAACGGTGATTAAGAATTGAGGGAAGAGGATAGATAATAAGAAAATTATAAATTTGCCCATCTTCCAGGTTTCGAGCAAGTTGCAGGTAAGTTTTCTAAGCCAAAAGTGATTTGGGGTGCAAAGTGCCAAACAATTTATGTGTAAAGGGTGTAATCTACCAATTTTACAATTTAAGGGTACAACGTGCTAAAAGGGTGTAATTTAAGGGTGCAAAGTGCCAAAAACCCCTAAATTTATTTGAACTAAATGACAAGTCTAACTAAACATTTGTTTTACATCCTTTATAAAATTCATTTCAAAAATGCTCCTTCACTCACAAATTCGAAATATTCATTAAGTAAATTCCAAAATATCATTTTATTTATTATGTATTTAATATTTTCATATTTTCATCTAATATTTTTTTTCTTGAGAATATCCGTTTGTCGTCCTTTTTCTCGTTATTCATTTTAGAGAAGAAGATGATGTGAGATCTGTGATTTGATCGTGTATTTTAGGGTGTGTAGGAGTGTGTAAATAAAGCGTACCTTCTATGGTGGAGAATATGTAGTATTTATCAGTGATCAATTTGATAGTAATAGGAAAAATTGCACGTCACCCCCCTGTAAATTTTTAATTTTCGCACTTTACCCTTTCAAAATTTTTAAAAGTGGATGCCCCCCTTCAAAATGTTATTCTTGTTGCACATTGCCCCGATGACAAAACTCCGACGGATTATTCACTGCAATTGAGTATTATTGTTGCACGATGTTTCTTTAAAAATGTCATTTTTGTTGCAAGTTGCACCTTAAAAACACTACTTTTTTGCACATTGCCCCTTTAAAACATTATTTTTGTTGCACAATACCCTTCAAAAATTGGCTTTTGGGCAAAGTGCAACTAAAATATTATTCCGAATGGATAATATCCTTTTTTTAAAATTCTTAGGAGGGAAAGTGAAAAAAATGGAAAATTTATAGAGGCTGAAATGCATTTTATCCATAATTATATAATGTGAGTTTATATAGGGCCGGGCCGGACATATATTCATTACAAATGGGTGTTTTACAAATCCGTACAAAAACAAGAAATGAAGTACCAGAGATTTTGGGGTTTATGCCTTTATGGCCAAAGTGGCGACTGCTCATAATCTTGCGAAATGGGCGTTTTGTTCTTCGTGGCCTCACTTATTTTGTCTTTTCTTTAATATAATATCTTTTTCTATAAAATTAAATTAAATTAAAAAAAAAAAAAGTACCAAGTTGGGCTGGCAATCTGAGTATGGAAGCACAACTGCAGATTTTGTGTACCATTTGCTGTACCCATTTGATGAATAACCACTTTTCCCACCACTAGTTCAAATTCGAATACGTGGAGTGCTAAATACCGACCAACAATCTATGATACAACTAAGGAGTGGTGAACGAGTCGAGCCGACTCTTGAGCTCGATAAGCCGTCTCGAAAAAAGCTCGAACTTGGATTCGAGTTTTTCGAATTCGAGTTCGAGCTTTCTGACGACCCGAGCTCGAGCTCGAGCTAGGTTTTAGTTGTTCTTGAGCTTACGAGCCGGCTCGCGAGCTTTATTTATTATTATTTTTTATAAATATATTAATCCACAAGACCGTTCTCGTGTGCAGCAACTCGCAGATCATACGAGAGATGTAAATCACACAAGACTAAAGATGTGTGATGATGGTTTCGACCTAAAAAATATCGACAAAGACAAGATTCTAACTTATCAATCAAATAACAATATATAATTTTCTTTTTCGATGAACAAAATCGTGCACCGTGGATTTTTTTTTTTATCGATTTCATGTGAACTTAGATTGAAAATACATTGTATATCCTCCAGTTCATCCACCCTCAAAACCTACACTCACTCACAAAAATGACGTTTCTTCCACTCATTCGCCTCTATCTATCAGTCTCCTGCAGTCTACCACCTAATTTCCGCCAACCACACCACTGATAAATAGTCTCAGTTCTTCTTTCCAATTTTAGATGTCCAAATTCTCCAACTAAGTTATTCATTTTCAAACTAAACTCTCTAACTAATTAGCTATCTATTTCCAGGCTAAACTCTTTAACTAAATTGTCTATTTTCAGTTTCATTCGAAGCTGTCCAACTACACTGCGCGAATAACTTCAAGCAAATCCGATATATACATTCAAACTGACTATTAGTTATCCAAAATATTTTTGAAGGAATTTTAATCAATTTTTCCTTTTTTTTTTCTTTAAATTCTAAAAATTATTTAACTTTATAGTTATGAAGTATGAGCTACCCTCTCTAGCCATTAGAGGGCATACTAATGGGATTTGTAGTATGTTAATTAAGTGAACCTTGCCAAATCTAGTATTGTACAATGTACACCAAAATATATATTATGTGAACACATTAATGATGGCTAGCTCTCTTGATGACTATATAATTTAATTTGTTGCCCCCCAATTAAATCCTTGTATGGTTACATAATTGAGTTGAAAATTGATTTTATTCATTTAAAAAAAATTGAAATTATATGCGTCACACCAACAATTAATTATAATGTTTTATTCGTTATTCATTAATGGGCTTGACATTGATACGTCGTCGTTGGCCATAAAAGCTGTGGCTTACTCTTGTCACAACAGCTTTCACTACATTGGGCTACATGTCACATATTATAATTGTTCTCCACCTAATTATCTTATCTTGTAAGTTGTGAGAGAGACATATATAATTATTCACATCAACTTTCATGATTTCTTTTTTCCTTTTTGAAATCACCTATCAATTATTGTTTTTAAGAAAGCAATACTGAGTAATTAGGTAGGGGTGAAAATTGGAACGAGATTTTCGGATATCGGCGATTCAATTTTGAAACAATATTTTCATTTTGAATTCCGAAAGTTCTGATTCCGATTTTGAGAGCAATACAAGGGACAACGAAAACACTTTGATTTGGACGCAAATAATTCCTTGAAGAAATAATTAAGTTAGAAAAATATTTAACTTTGAATTTTAAACGGTAAGAGAACTATGTAGACGTTGATGATTTCGTACCGAATACATAGACAACGTTATTTTAAAGGAGCATTTAGGGGTAAAAATTAGAAACGGGTTATCAAATTTTGGCGAATCGATTTTGAAACAATATATTTTATTTCGAATTCCAAAAGTTTTGATTCCGGTTTTGAAAGCAACACAAGGAAAATTCAATTATTGTTTGCAAGGAGTACGTACTTAGGGGTGAAAATTGGAACAGAATTTTCGAATTTCACCAGTTTGATTGTGAAACAATATTTTCATTATGAATTCCAAAAGTTATGATTCCAATTTTTCCGATTTTTTTTTTTGGAAGTTTAATTGAATACATATTAGATTCTAAATTCCATATGGATTTTAATTTCTGAATTTTTTTTATTTTTTTTCAATAAAGACTTTATTCTTTTCTTTTCATATTATTGAGTTATCTCAAATTTATATATTTTTACTATTTTACATTTTATTACTACCATATTCATTGAATAAAAAAAACATATATAGTTAATATGAGAGTAAATAACAATTAGCATCAAAATACCGAAATTATACAGACAAGGATCTCGAGATAATCGAAATCTACGCGCGATTGTTCGGAAAAAACAAACCAGAAATACACGAAAATTGTTAGCAACATCGCCCAGGTCCCAGGATCTCAATAACACCATTTAATTATGATAATCTTGTCATTAGTGTATGTCATTTTCTTATTTAATTCAGACCAGCGATTTAAGACTTCAATCATTGAGTTCAATAACAAGAGTTGTTAATACTTAATACATCATTGTGCCTAACACGATTCATTACTTATAATGTAACAATAGTATCCCTTTTTTTAATTATTATTTATTGCATCTTATAATCTATTTTCCTTCAAATTAAATTAAATCTAGAAGACTCAAAAAAAGAGTGTCGGAGAAGGGTTTTTCGGCATCAGCACTCCAATGGTTAAGTTAGTTGGATAGAGTGAAAACCGATATATCTCTTAGATAGGTAAGGAACGCTGTATTGAATTCAATATATCAAGAGAATGGATATGTTTTTTCTTGTGTTCCACGGTTTTTATTTATACATGCCATGGTGATGGGTCTGGTAGGGCCCTTGTCTTATCAAAACCATGATACATGCACAGTGTGGTGTAACTTGTTGCGAGCTCATTTTACCTACTGAAGAACGATTTGCTTCGTTTTGCTGCGACTTGAGTGAGTCAGTTTGCCGTTGCTCACTAGTAGAAAAATGATTTTTTTTGCTACGGTAAATCTTAGTATTCACTACGATTTCAAAATTGTTCCGTAGTAAAAAATACCTTTTATTACGGCTTTTTACCGTAGCAAACAATTTCGTAGTAAAAATCAAATTTTCTACTAGTGACTCTTAATTGCCGTAAACGAGCTTGTTGTTGATTGGTGGGTCTCTTTTCAATCTAAGTCACGACCTTTCCGCCCATGTTTCTGACATTGGGTCTAATGTAGTCACATCTAGTACTTACACATGCACTATGTAAGATATTTAGTAGGCTTTAACAGTTGTATTGGGTGAGACGACTTCGAGCGTGGGCCGCCCTTAGGCTTGGAATATTATGTATTTGGTATTATACTGTATCTATATGTACTCTTATTTTATAAATATTGTATGTATCTTATGAACTTACTACTACTAATAAAACTCTAACTTTCTATGATGAATGGTGTATACAATCAAGAATTCTCTATCAGAAAAGACAAATTTATAACAACTTCTTCAAATAGAATATAACTACGTCGTCATAAATATTCAACTACAGCTTTCTGACCACGAAAATATCTCCATTCCTTATCCATAAGACGTTACCCTTTGAATTTTTATTTCATTAAATGAGTAATAGACAATGTTGTATCTCTATTTTGAACTTGAAAAAAATGAAGTTATGTTCAAACGGATTTTCAAATCTAACAACAAAATTGTCCTCAAGAGACAAAAATCCTCATCAAACGGAGGCATCAAACGAGTAGTTGTTACCTTATTGAGGTGTTTATGCAAAAAAAAAAAAAAAAAAACCTTATTGAGGTGCAAAAATACATTCAATGGAAGAAAAAAAGAATCAAATATCCTTTAATATTAGAAACTGCAATTTCAATCGCACACAACTTAAAGTTTCAACACATTCCTACATAATAGGTATATATAGCAAGGTTGTAAAAAGCGGTAATCGGGTCGGAGACGGTCAGGGACCGACTCACGATTAATCGGTGCGGCGGTGATTAATCGGTGATAAATCGGAAATAAATCGGTTTTTAAAATTTAATATAATATATTTCTAGATATTATTTATAAATACTCAAAACATATATAAAAAGATATTTAAACATAGTTATATCTCCATCATGTATATATCTTAATAAAATAATAAAAATTTAATAATAATAAGATCATAATACATAAATATCCTTGTAAAATATAAATAAAAAATCAATTTTTTTGAATTTACATTTATTCTTGAACATTTCTAACATACATCATTAGTTCTTTAACAATAACAGTTTACATAAAAAAAATAAAACATAAGTTAATATTTTGTTTATTAAAATCCCAACTTTTATTTTGAATTATTAAAAAAAAAAAAAAAAAAACCGATTTTTGGCCGATTTTTGCCACCGAAGTTTGACCCGCCATAAAGGTTTGACCGCCTCACCAGGCAAAAAACCGATTTTTCAAACCTTTACACTAAAATCGTAAAGGTTTTTGACCGCCTCCGCCTCGGAGACCGATTAATCGGCCGCCTCGGCCGATTTTTAGAACACTGATATATAGAGGTGAGTCCACCCTCAATTAATAATTCCCCCCCTCCATATTATATATATATATATATATATATATATATATATATATATATATATATATATATATATATATATATATATATATATATATATATATATATATATATATATATATATATATATTTAGCTCGCATAATTTTTATTAATTAGCCCATTCAAAATTCAAATTAAACACACAAAAAAGTCTGAACTTTTATTAATAAGCCCACCCAAATTCAAATTAATGCAAAAAACCTCTAAATTTTTTTTTTCTGCTTTTCCTATGTTTTAATTTTATCACGAAAAACCTAATCTTTTTAGGGCCGCTGCCTCCGAACCCTTGAAAATTTAAACACACTCTGTAACAAATTTTAGGACTCGCTACTGATTACATATATCTATTTAATTTATTTTAATTCAGTTTTATTTAAATAATAATGTATGTGATAATTATGTGTTGAAACATAAGAATTTTTTGAAAGTGTCAATATACTATATCAATCATCGATCCAATGTTTGATGCTCAATTTTAATGCCTACCTGACTAAAGTTAGCTCTAATTTCGGGATAATTACAGTTTTGGTCCCCCAAGTTTGCACGTTTTTCACTTTTGGTCCCCCATTTACCGCCGTCAACAAAATACACACTAATGTTGTCACATTTTAACACATTTAGTCCCTCCATTTGTTTGACCGTTAAGTAGTGACGGTCAACGGTTGAATTTAGGGTTTTTCTTTGAGAAAATTGCAATAAGAGCCCTGTATTCTTTCAAAATATTCTAAAAACCTCTAACATTTTATCCAACCATAATTTAACCCATATTTCATCAATTAACCAATTTTAACCGATGACCCCGATTTTTCAAAATTGGGTAATCCGACGTTGACTTTCTTTTTAACTCGGTTGACTCTTTTGTCGAATTATTTTTTTTCCCGCTATTGACCGATGTTGAATGTCGGCTTAACAACGTTGACATTTTTTTTCTTGATTTTTATTTTATTTTTATTTAAATTGTTCAGTAATGGAAAAATATAATTAAAAAAAATCAAAGTTGATAATCGACGAGGAAATAATATCATAAAAAAAGTCAAAATAAAGAAAAAATGAAAAAGTCAACGCATCTCAATGACGGAAAAATTTTAAAACAAAAAAAAGATAAAAATTAACGACCGGTGTTAGCCCAAAAAACCGTTGTAATAGAGTGGTTATCTCATTCCAAATTACTCCGCACATGCCTAATTCATCTTCTTCATATTTTCTTGGGAATAAATTTGAGATGCACTGGCGGTTCCACGAAGCAAAAACTGAGGGGAAGAATTTATGGATTTTAGATTTTTTTTAAATTGTATTTAGGCCCTAAAATTTTAGATAAAAACTTTCTTAGAAGTTTGTAATTTTAATATTACGATACTAGATATTAATATAGTATTATTATTGTGTTATACAGTAATTGTGTTGATCGGAAAAAAAAAGTCAAAGGAAAAAGTCCGTAAAAAATCAAGAAAAATAAAAAAAGTCAACATTGTTAACCGAGAATACAATGTCGGTGAACGGCGTCAAAATCAATATTAAATAAAAAACTCAATGCCGAAAAAAAATTACAAAAAAAAAAAAAAAAAATCAACGGCGGTCAAGGGTCAGCGGTAAGGTGGTAAAAATCGGGGTCGTTTGTCAAAATTGATTAAATGATGAAATTGGGGTTAAATTAGGGTTGGATAAAATTTTAGGGGGTTTAGAATTTTTTAAGAGAATGTAGGGGTTTGAGTGCAATTTTTATCTATGAAAAATCTTAAATTCAGCCCTAATTCAACAATTGACCGTTACTACTTAACGGTCAAACAGACGGAGGGACTAAATGTGTTAAAATTTGACAACATTAGTGTGTATTTTGTTGACGGCGGTAAATGGGGGACCAAAAGTGAAAAACGTGCAAACTTGGGGGACCAAAACTGTAATTATCCCCTCTAATTTCCCAAAACTTCAAATTCCCTCTAATCATCAACTTATTTATTAATTCAAAAAAGAAAAATTGCAAGAATTTTTCATCATCAACTTTATAATCACCACTTATTTTTGAACTTAGTATCACAATTTCTACTTTATAATTATTACACAATATAATGACCAAGTTCAAAAAAAAAAAAATTATATATTTCTTCCCCCAAAACAAAAAACAACAACATATTAATTTATCCTTTTAGAATTTAGACAACGTAAGACCAAAAATAAATAAATAATATATTTTTCAAATACCATCATATAAGAAGTTCTTGAAAGCTCCCATATACTCCTCCTGCAACCATATAGCTACGTTAAACGACCCGTTTCCTTCCCGGGTCGGAATAATGAATGTTTTCCCGTCGAAACCCATCGGACCCGGTCCTAAATGGATCTCATTGCCCCACCCGAAATCCGCCCCGTATAGCGGTAGTGACATCCAGCTTATGATTGCTAAATTCGGGTTTCCGTAGAAATCTCCCTTCGGCCGGCCGGAGTTGTCCAGTGATCGGAATCGGCCAACGTCCGGCAGTTCTTTGAGGTAGTCTAGGTAAGCCCTCACTGTATCTTCGGTGACTTTTTCGACGGCTTCCCGGATTTTCTTGGAGGCGGCGCCGATGGGGTTCGATAGGAGGCTGCCGGAGGTGTCGGTGGCTTCGACGCGGATTAGCGCGTTGCCGAAGTAGTTCTTCGGGAGGGGTGGTTGGAGTTTGTTGCGGAAGTCGGCGACGAAGTGGAGGCTTGTTTGTTGTTCGGCGACGTGGCCGCGGGCTTTGCTTGTGCAACGCCAGATGTGGGCGGCGACGGCCTCGAATCTTGAGTACCCGCGGCCGCCGGAGTTTTCGTAGTCGAAATCCAGGTTGGCCTTGTTGCGGAGCTTCTCGATTTGGAGTTTGGTAAGGGTGAGGAAGGCAACGCCGATCGGCTTCTTCCTCTGCTCCAGGCTGCTGTCGTCCTCCCCGACTAACGTCGGTGGGCGGCGGAGCACCGCCGGGTCGAATTTGACGGCCGGAGCCTTCTCCGGCGGTGTCTCCAGCACTTTCCGGTCCAGGAACGGCGGCACCGCCGGGCCGACGCCGCGGGCGAATTTCGTCCACTCGTCGACGAAGTGGAGGGCGCTCGGCCCGTCGGCCATGACATGTGAAATCCCGAGCCCGACGCTAACGCCGCCGCACCGGAAACGAGTCAGCTGGACTATAACCAGAGGAATCTCGTCGATCGGGGTGGTGTAATCCACCGAGGGTATCAAAGCCTGGATCGCCGCCGTCGGCGTGAAGTCACCGAAATCCTCCACCGCCGCGTCGGACTCGGCTTCGAAGAGTGGGACCCCCTTCCCGTTGCAGTGGAGCTCCACCCTGCTGCCGCCCTCCGCCGCCCAGTTGAGGCGGCCGGCGAGCGGGTAAAACAGGAACAGAGCTTTGCTCAGAGAATCCCTCAATATCGAAACGGCGTCGTTATCAGAATCCAAAGCTTCAGAATTCTTGTAGAAGTAAATAGTTGGCGTGTGTGTTATGTCTTTGATTTGATCACAAGAGTTTATGTACATAATCTCCTCCGGCGTCGGCTCCGCCGGCCGGACTGTGTGAGTAGCCTTCACCGTCACCATTTTCTCTCTCTAGAATTCAAATTCAAGAATTGGGATTGGGGGGGTGGGGGGTGATGAATATTATTTGATGGGAAAAATACAGAATTTATAGAGGAAGAAAATTCATTTAAGTTTGATTTAATTTAATTTGGTTGTGACTTAAGACTTATGAGGATTGATTGGTATGTTCCCACTTGTATTTTTAATTTTATTATTATTAATTTTTTTTTAATAAGGAGTAGACTTGATGAACAACGATTTGCCAGCTTCCACAAATTGACCAATATAATTTGGCATCAAACGCGTAATGATTTTATACAATAAGAAAAAAAAATATTGTAGTAAGTAGTGTAATGCATGTTCATTACATCTCAAGTAGTGATCAAAACATGTTTAACTATTTTTTTTAATGCTAATGATTAATCTTGTAACAACTATTAATCTTATATTATAACAAATTTTAATATGATGAGTGTTTAACCAATTGAGCTTATGCTTTAAGGCTAAACAATTATATATCTTGTGTGCGTATATATATATACAGCAGAATCTCGATTAGTTAATTACATCGATTAAATAATTTTTTTTTCAGTTCTGATTCGATAAAAACGTACTGCATTATTAGTTTTGATGATTTAATATTTCTCTGGAACAATAGAGTTTTGCTAGTATCGACTGTATTAATTTATAGAAATTCAACTGTGTATTTATATTCGACAAGAAATTTTGGATAATACGAGAGTTTACTATTTTTTTCTTCCTCTACCTTTTCCTTTTCATTTTCCCTTTCAATTTGCATTGAATTTGAAGAATATTTTAAATTGGTCAAAAGAAAAAGGAAATGATTTTTAATTGTGTTGCTTAGTAATCTTAGCACAAAGACATGACGAATGCTTTTATATTGGTGAGGAAGTTGGTGAAGAAAATTCAAATGCTAAAAAGTCAAATTAAAGATATGTGACAAATAACGCATATATAATTATTAAAATATACCACCTAATTAGATGAAATGAGTTATACTTATCATCTCTTAAGTAATTAACGACCAAACAATCCACTAATAAGTGCAGTTCAAATGCATTAAAAATTAATTTAACTATGGGAATTAGATAGCAATGTAAACGAGGTGGCTGGTTAAGTTGAAGACACCTTTGACACTCCACTTTTGAGGTTTGAGTGTTTGTGTATGATATATCTATAGTTTTATTTAATATATTAAGTTGTCGTGTCGCAGTTAAGATAAAATTAAATAATCGAATGAAAAAAATTAAATTATTTTATCAAGATATTCAACTGGAAAGCTTTCTAAAAGACAAGATATAACAAGATAAACCATGGTACCATAATATTTTGTGGGTCGACCGAACAAGTTAATCCCAAACATCAAATAAAATCTAGTTATTTAGTTAATCGTAGCTAATCTGGTAGCCGAATGGAGTTAAAAGTATAGATATATCATATACACACACTTTTGAGATTTGAGTGTGTGCATTTATTAAATATGTTTGTTGGTTACGTTGACCAAATCAAGGTAATTAATTAAGGAGAAATGTTTTGTGGGACTATATGATATGGTTTAATGTGAATTCTAAGACAATTCATGAGTTTGTACAGACGACATATAGTTAGTTGCCTTGTTAGACTAGAAGAGGTCAATGCCTCTCAACAACTTCTACCTTCCAAGTAATAGACTAGGGATGCCAACGGGTCGGTTCTGGGCCGGGTTTGCCTAAACCCAAGACCCGACCCACGAAAAATTTATAAACCCAAGACTCGCCCCAACCCGTTTTAGCTTAGACCCAGACCCGCCCCAACCCAGACCCTAACTAAACGGTTCTGACCCGCCAGACCCGTTAACATACAAAAAGTTTAATATTTTTTAACTTTCATAACATTTTGCTTGTATATTTTTACGAAATAATCTCAATACTAAAATACAATATTTTAAAAAATCTCTACAAGTGATATAACATGAACAATACAATTACAATTAATTATATGTAACTTCGATAATAAGTAAAATTCAAAATGCAAGACAATTAGCGGTGGTCGACAAGTGATAAATATTAATAATGAGAAATGAGATTCGAAAAATAAAACAGCGAAAATAGGCAAAATGAGAATAGATAAAATGGAAATTGATAGTTTGATAAATGAAATCCGAAATTATGTGTATATATATATATATATATATATATATATATATATATATATATATATATATATATATATATATATATATATATATATATATATATATATATATATATATATATATATATATATATATATATATATATATATTGATATGCCTAATTGGGCCAACCCAATGGGCCTACAATTTATTTACCTACTGGGCCACGAGCCCAATATCGAAGACCACTATCACCGAGGCCCAATCACCTTCAAGCAAGGTTTGGGGCCCGACAATCTCGACTAAGCTATAAATACACCTTTGAACTCATTCCTTAAGGTACGTCCTATTAACTGAGCAATACTATCAACTGTATTCTCTGGACTATTTCTATGATCAGCACGTCTGACTTGAGCGTCGGAGGGGTTTCCGCCGGATCAACCCCCGGCGTAGTTCACGTTGTTCATTTCGCAGGTACCTCAGGATCATCAAGTTGTCAAGCTACTGATCTGCTTTGCTCTCCCAGTTCGTTTTCTACATCACCCTAGGTGAGCTATATTTTAGCATCATCATTTTGGCGCCGTCTGTGGGAACAATGCAAACCAGATCACGTAGCCAACAAGATCCTCCTGTGGCGTCTGCTCGGAGAGAAAATGACACAGCTAACGACCTCCCACCTCGTGGAGGCTCTGGCTTGCCACCTCCTCCACGTCCCATGGATCCGCCTCGCGAGGTTCAGGTGATCCCCCTCGGGACCCACCACTCGCCGATCCATCACTCCCTGCTCCTCGAATGGTTCAAATAACCGAGGATGCGCTTCAACGCATGATAGCAGAAGCTTCAACTCGCGCAGCCACAGAGGCCGTGATCTAATATATCGCCACGATGGGAGCAAATGCTCCCAACGCGATACCAGCACCTGCTCCACATGTGGAGCCACCTATGGCACCACCGCCATCGACTCTCTGGGGTTTACATCGCCCCCAAAATATTTTGCTCGCCAAGGGTTATCGACTCCCTGGGGGTTTACATCCCCCCCAAAATATTTCGTTCGCCAAGGGTTATCGACTCCTTGGGGGTTTACATCGCCCCCGAAATATTTCGTTCGCCAAGGGTTATCGACTCCCTGGAAGCTTACAGCTGCCCCAAAATATTTCGCTCGCCAAGGGCTAACGACTCCCTGGGGGTTCACAGTGCCCCCAAAACATTTCATTCGCCATGGGTCATCGACTCTCTGGGGGTCTACTTCCGCCCCCACGAACGATTCAGATAACCGAAGAGGACCTTCAGCATATGATCGCCGAACCTTCAACAAGATCAAATTCTACTAGCTCCTTTAACGGTTCAGATAACCGATAAGGACCTTTAGCGTATAATCGCGGAAGCTTCAACTTGTGCTACCACTAAAGCAGTGGCACCATACATCGTCATAACAGGAGTCAACGCTTCTCCTCATGAGGCCCCTCTGGGTCCTCAACATGATCAATTTCTATTTACTTCTCGAACGGTTCAGATAACCGAAGAAGACCTTCAGCGTATGATCACGGAAGATTCAACTCGTGTTGCCACTGAATCAGTGGCACCATATATCGCCAAGTTTGGGCATCTCACCCCAGTGGTTCGTGATCGCCTCATCCTAAATGGGGGGCTATCCCACCCTAAAGTTGGGCATCTCATCTCAAGGGTGGTACATCCACTTACCTTTCAACCCCAAGGGGTTTCACATCCCATCAAGTATTTCACGTCAAAAACAGAAAAAAAAGGGTCTGACGCGCACGCGCGAACCAATGGCACAACCGTGCGCATCCACCTCAGACCATAGGTCTCGAGCGCCTCATCCTACAGTGGGCAGTTATCCCCATCCTAAGGTTGGGCATGACCCTTATCTTTCAACCTTAAGTGGGTTCACATCACATCTCAAGAGACGAGTAGAATCTCCCTACTCAAAAAATAGAACATCCCCAAGTGGGTGCACATCTCATCTCAAGGAACGAGGATAATCTCCCTACTAAAAAATAATAGAACATCCCCAAGGGGGTACACATCCCATCTCAAGGAACGAGGATAATCTCCCTACTCAAAAAATAGAACATCCCCAAGGGGGTGCACATCCTATCTCAAGGAACGAGGATAATCTCCCTACTCAAAAAATAGAACATCCCCAAGGGGTGAATATCAACCAAATAAATAAAAAAGAGGGGGGTCAAATCGCGCACGCGAGACCCCAGAAGAAGATAAAGAAAAAAGAAAAAAAAAAAGGAGAAGAGAAGAAAGAAGATGAAAAGGGAAGAAGATGAAAAAACAGAAGAAGATGAAAAAACAGAAGAAGAAAGACAAAGAAAAGAGAAGAAGATGAAAAAATAGAAGAAGAAAGAAAAAAAAAAAAAAAGAGAACAAGATGAAAAAATAGAAGAAGAAAGAAAAAAAAAAAGAGAAGAAGATCAAAAAATAGAAGAAAAAAGGAGAAGATGAAGAACAAAGAAACGAAGAAGAAGAAAAATAAAGAAGATGGAGAAAAAGGAAAAAGAAGAAGAAGAAAAAAAAAAAAAAATAAAGAAGACGGAGAAAAAAGAGAAGAAAAAAAAAAAAAAAAAAAAAAAAAAAAAAAAAAAAATTCAGCCGAGCCGCGCGCCCCGTCCAAGCCGTGCGCGCTCTCTCCAAGCATCGAGGCGCGCGCGCCTCTATTCACCGTAAAAAAAAAAAAAAAAAAAGTGATATGCGCAGTAAAAGCACGCGCGCGTGGCGGACACGCGCCAAACGCGCGGCGTTCGATCCACGCGCGCGAAAAAAAAAAAAAAAAAAAAAAAAAAAAAAAAAAAAAAAAAAAAAAAAAAAAAAACAAACTGAAAAGCGCCTGACAGCCCGCGCGCGTGGCATCCACGCGCTGACGCGTGACGCGCGCGTGTTGGCCACGCGCCAGCAGCTTCCTTCCCTTGTCAAATCGCCATCACTTTATTTTTCTCTCTCTACACATGAATTAAATGCACGGCACCCTATAAAGCCTTGCAGCTCTTCACTCTCTCTCTCTACATGAAGTAAATGCGGCACGGCCCCCCACGAAGCTTTCACAGCTTCTCTCTCCTGGTATTAAAAGCGCGCGCCTTCCCAAGGCACCGCACATTCCAGTACGCGCGCGCGCACGTTTTTTCTAGCGCGCCGCCTCCTACATTGGAGCGCGCAACTCTGGCTATTTTCTACCAAATTGTGCGCGGATTTCACCTCGCTTCACCAAATCGCTCGAGAATTTCAACGCGCTCCACCAAATTGCGCGAGCTCTCCAACGCGCCTCATCAAATCGCGCACGCTCTCACATGGATAAATAAAAATTATTATTTTTCCACACCACGCCAACAATTAATGATACACCACAACATCGATCTACTCTCGACACGATCCGATACCCTTTTCGACCCGACTCCCACATCGTCTCGAGAGTGGGAGGCTTGCGAGATAACTCCCACGAGGAGACCACTCGCTCGGCCTTACAACCCATTTGCGAGATAACTCCCACGAGGAGACAACTCGCTCGGTACTACCAACCCGCAGCGAGACAACTCCCACGAGGAGACAACTCGCTCGGTACAGCCAACCTGCAGTGAGACAACTCCCACGAGGAGCCAACTCCCTCGGGTCTCAACACCAAAGCGAGACAACTCCCACGAGGAGACCACTCGCTCCATCCTACAATCCGCAGCGAGACAATTCCAACGAGGAGACAACTCGCTCGGACCTAAAACCCCTTGCGAGGAAACAAACTCCCACGAGGAGCCAACTCGCTCAATACTACAACCCGCAGCGAGACAACTCCCACGAGGAGCCAACTCCCTCGGGTCTACGAAACCATAGCGAGATAACTCCCACGAGGAGACCACTCGCTCCGTCCTCTAACCTGTTGCGAGATAACTCCCACGAGGAGACAGCTCGCTCTATCCTACAACACACAGCGAGACAACTCCCACGAGGAGACAACTCGTTCTGTCCTACAACACACAACGAGATAACTCCCACGAGGAGACAACTCGCTCTGTCCTACAACACACAGCGAGACAACTCCCACGAGGAGATAGCTCGCTCAGTCATATAACCCGCAGCGAGGCAACTCCCACGAGGAGCCAACTCGCTCAGTAATACAACTCGCTCGGCCATACAACCCGTTTCGAGATAACTCCCACGAGGAGACAATTCGCTCAGAGCGACCTCAGTCTGCGCGCTCCTCAGTCGCGCGCCATCCGATGCTCCTACAACTCCCATGCGAGACAACTCCCACGAGGAGCCAACTCGCGCAGTAATACAACCCACCGCGAGACAACTCCCACGAGGAGCAAAACTCGCTCGGTCCTACAACCCCTTACAAGGAAACTCCCACGAGGAGCCAACCCCCTCGGGTCTCAAAACCACAGCGAGATAACTCCCACGAGGATACCACTCGCTCCATCCTATGCCCCGCAGCGAGATTACTCCCACGAGGATACCACTCGCTCCATCCTATGCCCCGCAGCGAGATTACTCCCACGAGGATCCAACTCGCTCGGTACTACAACCGGCAACAAGACAACTCCCACGAGGAGATAACTTGCTCAGTCATATAACCCGTTGCGAGGCAACTCCCACGAGGAGTCAACTCCCTCGGATCCACGAACCCATAGCGAGATAACTCCTACGAGGATAACACTCGCTCCATCCTACGACCCGCAGCGAGGAAACTCCCACGAGGAGCCAACTCGTTCGGTCCTACGAACCCACAGCGAGATAACTCCTACGAGGATACCACTCGCTCCATGCTACGACCCGCAGCGAGGAAACTCCCACGAAGAGCCAACTCGCTCGGTCCTACGAACCCACAGCGAGATAACTCCTACTAGGAGACCACTCGCTCCATCCTATGACCCGCAGCGAGATTACTCCCACGAGGAGCCAAGTCGCTCGGTACTACAACCTACAGCGAGATAACTCCCACGAGGAGACAACTCGCTCGGTACCCCAACCCGCAGCGGGACAACTCCCACGAGGAGCCAACTCGCTCGATATTACAAATCCGTTGCAAGGCAACTCCCACGTGCAACCACCTCGCTCGATAATAAGACTCGCTGCGAAACAACTCCCACGAGGAGACAACTCGCTCAGAGCAACCTCAATCCACACGCGCCTAAATCGCGCATCATCCAATGCTCCTACAACTTCGCTCAAGACCACTCCTACGAGGAGCCAACTCCCTCAGGTCTACGAAACCATAGCGAGATAACTCCCACGAGGAGACTACTCGCTCCGTCCTATAACCCGTTGCGAGGCAACTCCCATGAGGAGCCAACTCCCTCGGGTCTCAAAACCACAGCGAGATAACTCCCACGAGGAGACCATTCGCTCCGTCCTATAGCCCGTTGTGGGACAACTCCCACGAGGAGCTAACCCTCTCTGGTCTCAAAACCACAATGAGATAACTCCCACGAGGAGACCATTCGCTCCGTCCTATAGCCCGTTGTGGGACAACTCCCACGAGGAGCTAACCCTCTCTAGTCTCAAAACTACAGCGAGATAACTCCCACGAGGAGTGCACTCGCTCAATCCTACAACCCGTTGCGAGGCAACTCCCATGAGGAGACAACTCGCCCGAAATTCAATATATAATCGCAAGCTCAAGATAGCACGATTACGACCCTAGAAACACTTAGAAATATTATGGGAATCTACATAGCCTGGCCAGCTTGATTACTCAAATTTATCTACTTGTTTTCGATGGGTCCTTCACTAAAACGTGGCCACGGTCCAAACATACTTACGACCCACGAGGTCTAACAAAGGGCACGATCCCCATATAAAAATCTTGAGAGCCTGATCCCCTCCTCAAGTACATCACGCAGAAGGCTATATGTAAACACATACAAGCAACGCGTCAAAACATTGAAAATGTCGAAAAATAACAACTCCCACGAGGAGAATACTAGCTCCGTGCTACTACATTAACGCGAGACAACTCCCACGAGGAGATAATTCGCTACTACATCGTCGCTAGACAACACCGACGACTCAAGTAACTTACATCGTGACAACTTGGTCGCTCAATAAATAACAACTCCCACGGGGAGATTACTTGATCCGTGCTACTACATTATCGCGAGACAACTCCTACGAGGAGATAACTCGATCAACACTATTACCCCGCGACGAGACAACTCCCACGAGGAGATAATTCGCTACTACAGCGTCCGGGACAAAACCGACGACTCAATTAACTTACATCGCGACAACTTGGTCGCGCTATGCGCCAACACGCATTCACGCCCCTCCGACACACGCTCCAATACATTTTCGCACACCATCAGGCCATATGCCAAAGAACGAACACTACAATTTTTACTCTCGACACGATTGAGAACCCATTTCGACATGGCCCCCACATCGACTCGAGAGTGGGGGGCTTAATGATATGCCTAATTGGGCCAACCCAATGGGCCTACAATTTATTTACCTACTGGGCCACGAGCCCAATATCGAAGACCACTATCACCGAGGCCCAATCACCTTCAAGCAAGGTTTGGGGCCCGACAATCTCGACTAAGCTATAAATACACCTTTGAACTCATTCCTTAAGGTACGTCCTATTAACTGAGCAATACTATCAACTGTATTCTCTGGACTATTTCTATGATCAGCACGTCTGACTTGAGCGTCGGAGGGGTTTCCGCCGGATCAACCCCCGGCGTAGTTCACGTTGTTCATTTCGCAGGTACCTCAGGATCATCAAGTTGTCAAGCTACTGATCTGCTTTGCTCTCCCAGTTCGTTTTCTACATCACCCTAGGTGAGCTATATTTTAGCATCATCATATATATATATATATATATATATACGGGTCGGTTCTGGGTCGGTTCCAATAAAACCCATAACCCGACCCAGAACCATCCGATTCTAGAAACTTAAACCCATTACCCGACCCAGAACCATTTAGTTGACCCAGACCCGCCCCAAACGGGTCGGTTCCGGGTCCAAGACCCGCCAAACCCGTACCCATTGCCATCCCTATAATTGACATCTCTCTCTCTCTCTCTCTCTCTCTCTCTCTCTCTCTCTCTCTCTCTCTCTCTCTCTCTTCCCTAATTTTTCATTTATATAAAAAAATAGGGTAAATTACAAACACCCCCTGAGGTATGGTCAAATTACAAAAAAACCCCTCTTGTTTGGATAATTACATCTACCCCCCTCAACTATGATTTTTTCTTACACCTCCACCCTTATTGTGCCAAATTCAATACAATCATCTAGATTCCGTGGAATGTGCTCTAGTTTGTATTCGTTTTGTGTAAAAATACAGTTTCCGATGCACCACAAACTGATATACACAAGCTAAAAATCACATATTATGATCATCTTACTTCATAATGTAGAGTTTGAATAGTATAAAACGGGTACAAAAGTGATAATATTTCATATAATCTCGAAGATTCCACTAAATTTGAAGAGCTGAGGGGGTGGTTGTAATTATCCAAACAAGAGGGGTGTTTTTGTAATTTGACCATACCTCAGGGGTGTTCGTAATTTACCCTAAAAAATATGATTCATTTTGGTTTCCATTCAAAAAATCATCTTTTGTTATTTTTTTAAACACACCCTTATATTTTAAGCTAAAATCCCATGAAATATCGCGGACGAGTCCTATAAATATTGTGACCGCGATTGTAAATAGTGCCAGACGAACCCTGGGGACGTAAGTCAACTGTCTGAATTCATTGGCAATTTCACAATTCGTTGTTAAGTTTCAGAAGTTCATTGCCAAATTTCAACAAATTTACAACAATCCTCGATCGATTTTCGCCAATTTTTGCAAGTTCACTTCTAGAGTCACACTCGAGTGAGAGCATTTAAAAAGTCTACTATCTTCCAACATGAGATATTCATATAATATACTCCCTCGACCCATTTTATATGTCGTTTTTGGCGGCCTCGATGCTACACCCGGTTATAATCACCGGGTGTGGCTACTTGTGACACGTGTCCCACTTTATGAGTTAATTGTTTATTTTTTATTTTTAATAATAATTTTCTTTTTAAAGTAAATCAGAATTTTAACTTTAATTATTTAAATATTTTCTCTCTCCATTTTAACAATCATCTTCATCCTCCTCTTGATGCACGTTTCTTCCTCTCGTCAAAATTAGAGTAACCATTGCTGCAATTGAAAGAATCTTTATGCCTATACAGTTGATTTTTATTTTTCTAACAAACCCTTTTGATAAAAAAAAAAAAAAACTTTCATTAAAATTATAAAATCCAAATTTTGAAAGTAAGACTGAAAAATCAAATGCCCAGATTCTGATGGACTTCAAACATTTAACTGGATGTTCACAAATAATATTGAAGCTTTCTCTGAAAAACATTGATGGCTATTCCTTCATTTTTTTTCGCTCTTCACTCCACAACAAGTTTAAATCAAACATTTGTTATATTTGTTTAATACTTTCGGTGGTCTTACAGAGACCCAAAATAAAATCCAGCTTTGAAGTGAATAAAAAATAAAAAATAAAAAATAAACAATTAACTCATAAAGTGGGACACGTGTCACAAGGAGCCACACCCGGTGATTATAACCGGGTGTAGCATCGAGGCCGCCGTCGTTTTTGGTGGTTACGCATAGATTAAGATATTCAATAAATATGTATAGATTATACCAAAAATAGCATAGTAAATACTAAAATACCCTTGTCATTAATTATTTATAGATTATAATTAACTAATTAAGAGTTATAAGTGGCAAAATTGATAAAAATGCAATTAATACCTTATTGGAACTCTAAAATGATAAATAATTTGGGACAAAAAAAAAACACTCTAAAAAGACATATAATAAGAAACAGAGGGAGTAACTACATATTTAAATTAAATAACTATAAATTATATTTTAATAAGGAAACTAAATAAGCATAATTAGCTATAAAAACCTAATTACAATTACAATATAATGTCCACCTATGTTTGACCTCATAAACCAAATAATTCTCCTCTCGGTTGAGTTTTTTTCGTCAAAATTATTGGGTTGCAGATCCTTCAGTTAATGATGTTGGAGTCATTTAATATCTCGTTCGAGAAATGACAATATTTCGTATTTATGTCGGATTTTTCAAATTGCTCCAACCGTCGTCTTCTTTCTGACTCCATTGTTTAAAGACCGATATTGAAATGATTAATCACAACCTTATTCTAAATAATAATTGTGTGTGGTGTGTGTAATTATGATACAATTGCAATCTCGCTCTGATACAAATTATAAATACGATCTCTTGAGAATAATCTTCTTGATTAGCACATACCGATCGATTTGTATTTGTTTCTCGATGGTTGGTCAAATAACAAAAATGTTGAATTTAATTAAGGGTTTGGGTCCAATACTTTATATAAATTGAATCGAATGGTAATTTCATGCTTAATAAATTCTAATTAATATGGTATAACACTAGAGTATAATTCTCTTTAATTAATTAGTGAAGATAATTGCCCTCTTAAGTTAAATAATTAAAAACATGATCATATATTCTAACAAGAAAAGTAATCTTATCCTAAATTAAAATATTGAATTCTAGCTAATTAAAAATCATAACCTTTAGGCTATGTTCACAATATTATAACAAGTTCATGCATATCTCAAGTGGTGAACTTTTCTCAAACGGATTGGACATCCTAGATCATGGTATTTATAAACCAATTATAAAGTTAAATGACAATAAGCATGTCATTAACATATTGATTAGGATTAGGAGATTGATAAAGTTAAAGTATATATATATATATATAATTAAGCATTATGTTGCCCATAAGCATGATGTGTTGTCACTAGCTAGCTAACGTTAATATTATTGATTAGGATTAGGAACTTGAGAGTTAAAAAGTATATGAACATCATTTTTAGTTGTTAAGCATGCATTTGCAGAAGATACATTATTGGTGTAATGAGTAAACCTACACACTCGTATAATAGCTTATAAATCATACGATAGATGTATACCACACTAGGCTGATCTGTGCGACAAACTCGACCTAACTAGTGGTTGTTGGCGAGGGGATTCGAATAACACAATAATACAATTTAATTTTATTGAACTTTGTGGTTATAGTATTTTTCGTTATAGGTTGTGTTTTCGTTATTCTGATTTACGTATATTTTGAGGTTATTTATTAGGAGTAAACTGCAAAAACTACCCCTGTGTTATCTCGAAATAGCAAAAACCCCCCTGTGATAAATAAACTAGCAAAAACCCCCCTGTGAAATTTAGTCAAAGGCAGAATCCCCCCTAGCTGATTTTTTAGACTTGAAATGACAAAATTGACCCTCAAAATGTATTTATATATATACATATTATATGTATATTTATTCTTTTTAATTTATTTGTTTAGAAATTAAAAAAAATAGTAAACAACTAAATTGATTATTTTTTAAATAAAATAATTAAAATATTTATAAAATATAAGAATTTATTAATTGCAAGACTCCAGGGGTATTTGTGTCTTTTTATATCAAGTCAACCCTCAAATAGTTCCATAGGGGGGTTTTTGCTATTTAAATAATTTCACAGGGGGGTTTTTGCTAGTTTATTTATCACAGGGGGGTTTTTGCTATTTTGGGATTACACAGGGGTAGTTTTTGCAGTTTACTCTATTTATTAGGGGAATATGCTAAATGTCAATTGGATGTAATTTCAATAACAATAAGAATATGTTCTTTTTTGGTTCTATAAAAGTCCTTTCTGCTTCGTTTTACAAAAACGCTCTCATATTTTATTAGCTAAAAGTTTTTGGGAACAATGCAAGTGTGTCCTGTACGAGCACATTCTTTGAACACAAAGGGGTGCTTTAGGCCGATTGAAGTTCACTGTCAATTTTTAAAAGTTCATTGCTAATTTTCAGATGTTACCGTGAAATTTGGAAACAGTTAATTTTAGCCAATTCAAGAAGTTCATTGTCAATTATTCAATAATATGTTTGGCTATACACGTTTATTAATGAAAATGAGATATTTTGGAGAAGCATGATATAATGATCACAAGATCTACCAATAAAATTTTGGAAAAAGTAGGTGAAGCTTAGTTAATTTGCAGCCTCTTGCTGATGATAAGAAGAGTACACACCAAATTTATTTCTTTGGTCCTCTCTGCCTTAATAATGGCTGGCTGCTTCAGGTTTTCATCAGACTTGTCATTTGACAGCAACCATTTGTTACTTTGCCCCAAAAAATCAGCCAATTAAACCAAACTAAAAAATCAAATTTGAATACCTATGCATGAACCAGAACGAAACTGAAGCCGAAACCGAGAAATTGTGAAACCGAACAAACCGAACTGAACAAAAGTTAATGTACATTGTTCGGTCTTAGCTCAAAATTGCGTGTTGTGGTGATCGAAATCGAAATTGAAACCCGAAACCCCAAAAAACCCGAAACCCAAACTTGAAACCCGAAAATGGCCCCCAATATTTTTTAAATCATTATTATTTAAAAAACAATCGTGTAAATACATTCAACCCCGCGAACTTAAAATTCTGGTTGCGGCAGTGGCTGCCCCCCGTCTTCGCAATCCCTTTTTCTTCAATTTCGGGCTGCAAATGACCATTTTGCACCTAAAATATGGGTTTTCTCTTTAATTTTATTGGAGGGTCAAAATTGTCATTTCGGCGCGCAACATCCCATATTTTGGAACTGGCAGGTTTGAGGATGATTTTTGGTTTTAAAAAAAAAGTGTATAAATACCTAACAAAGTTTCAAGAAATTTCACACAAATTTTCAATCAATTCTCATTTTTGAAAGTGATGGCAATATAATAGTGCGGATGAATACGACATCGAAACGAATTTTAGGGGCTTAGATTTTTGAAGGTCAACTACAACAAAATTGAAGATTAAGAAGAAATATTTGAATAACATATTATTATTTTTTTTTTAATTTTAATTTTTTTTTGTTTTGTAGAACTTCAACTTCAAATAATTTTCCTTGTAATTTAACTGCGAAGTAAAAAAGAAAAAGTGTTCCAATATTTTCCTGTAACTTTACAACTTTTAATCAACAATAATATTACATAAAGTTATATTTTATGAGCCTCTTTTAATCACGTACTAATAAATTATTGAATAATATTTTAATAGATATTTATACTAGGGTTGGGCATGGTCGAGTCAGGCAATTACCTACCCGACTCGACCACCAAATTTTGCTGAATATTGTAATTTATTATCGGCCCGACAATTAAGGGTCGGATAATAGTTTGCAACCAACTTTATTAGATAAACTATGGGTCAATTAGTGGTATTATCCGCATCTATTTATTCAAATTTTTTTAAACAATAATAACGTTTTGAAAAGGTTTTTTATTTAAACTAGCATTTCACCCGTGCGTTGCACGGATGTCAGCTTCAAATTGAGAAAAATAATAATATGTAAACAACTATCTCTTTATAACAACACCAATTCAAGTAAAACAAAATTGAAGGAAATAAAAAAACATAAAATTTATCTCTTAATTCAAAGTTGTAACAAATGAAATTCAATTAAATATTACAAAGAAGAAAACATGAAGCGCGCAAAACACGATATGAAGATTAAGTGAAATCATTTGAAACATATGGTATAACTATATTTCATGGAATGCAATCTACTATACCATGTGAATCTTCTGCAAAATAACTAACTTAACAACAAACACGGTAGCAGAGAAGTAATTCAATAGATATTCAAATAACCTGCAAGTTTATCACTAACAACATTCAATTAGTGATGTTCATTACTCAAACAACAATACAACTTATAAATATTGCAAAATAGATATGATGTATAAGCCACTACCAATAATGATACCAATACTGATAACAATACTGATACCAATACCAACTCTGATACTAATACCGATACGAATATCGATACAAACCTGATACTCATACTGAAATTAATACTAATATTAATACAAACATTAATACTAACACTAATACTAATACTAATACAAACATTAATACAAACACTAATACTAACACTAATACTAATACTAGTAGTAATACTAATACTAATACTAATGCTAATATTAATACTAATACTAATATAACACTAATACTGATACTAATACTAATATTAATACTATTAGTAATCGTAATCCTACAAACACTAATGTTAATACTAATACTAATACTGATACTAATACTAATACTAATACTAATATTAATATTAATACTAATACTAATATTAATACTAATACCGATACTAATACCGATACTAATACCGATACTAATGCTGATACTGATACCGATACTGATACTGATACCGATACCGACACCGATACTGTTTCGATATTGATACTGATACTGATATCGATACTGATACCGATACTGGTACCGATAATGATACTGATACTTATACTGATACCGATACCGATACCGATTGGTACCGATAATGATACTGATACTTATACTGATATCGATACCGATACCTATACTGATAATGATATTGATAATGATACTGATACTCATACTGATATTGATACTTATATTAATAATAATACTGATATTGGTACATATACTGATATTGATACTGATACTGATACTGATATTAATACTGATACTCATAGTATAACTTAATATTAATACTAATATTAATATTGATACTCATACTAACACTCATACTGATACCGAGACTGATAATAATACTAATACTAAAAATGATACTGATACTGATACATATACTGATATCGATACCGATACAGATACCGATATTGATATAATACTGATACTGATACCGATATTGGCATTAATATTATTATTAATACTAATAATAATATTAATACTAATACTAATACTAATACTAATACTAATACTAATACTAATACTAATACTAATACTAATACTAATACTTATACTAATACTAATACTAATACTAATACTAATACAAATACTAATACTAATACTAATACTAATACTAATACTAATACTAATACTAATACTAATACTAATACTAATACTAATACTAATACTAATACTAATACTAATACTAATACTAATACTAATACTAATACTAATACTAATACTAATATGTTAATATGGTTAGTGTTAATTCTAATGTACATGTACTAATTAATCCTAATACTAATATGTTAATATTGTTAATGTTAATGCTAATGTACAGGTACTAATCCTAATACTAATTTTAATGTTAATGCTAATCTGGATATGCTAATGCTAATTATAATTGTAATCCTATTCCTAATCCTATTCATAACACTCATCATAATTCTAATCCTAATCATAATCTTATTCCTATCACTAATTATAATTCTAATCCTAAGCCTAATAGTTTTATTATTAATAATGCTAATGCTAATGCTAATGTTAATGCTAATGTTAATTCTAATTATAATTTTAATCTTAATTCTAATCATAATCCTAATTCTAATGCTAATCGTAATCCTAATCCTAATCCTAATATTAATTATAATACTATATTAATCCGAATCATAATCCTAGTATTAATACTTAATACTAATTCAAAGAATATTAATTATAATCCTAATTCTAATGCTAATATTAATCACAATTCTAATTCTGATTTTGCATCAATGTTTTTTGCAATGATCTATTATTTTGTATAAAAACAATTATATTCAATATCGCAACCTTTATATCAAATTCCTTATGTGTGGTAACTGAAACATCAAAAAACATATATTAAAGATATTAGAAATTAATATTTACCTATATTATCAAACTGACATTAAAGTTATTTAAAATATTATAAGGGTATAAACAAACGTTAAGATGTAAAAGAACAATAATAGTTGTTAATAGGATAAATTACGAAAATCATCCTAAACTTGGGCTAAATTACGGAAAACACCCCCACTTATCGGTAATTACCAAAATTCCCCCTGACTTTTGTTTATGTCTTACACGACCCCCCTTATGGTGTGATTTTTTTACCGAATCTTTTTAATTCCATGTAATATCCCAAAAAAAATATGGATTTTACCCTTGCGGACGTGACATTTCTTTTATCCTACAATTACCTTTAATTTTGGAAATGATGACATGTTTTTTGATGATTTATTTTCACCAATCAATTTGCCACGTGAGATGAAATTGAATACATGTCATCAATTAAAATTGCCAAATGTCAATCAATTGAGGGTGGAATTCAACTTTTATATATTATATAGATCCTAATACTAATGCATGTCACTAATTATCGTACTAAGCATAATCATAATCTTAATTATAATTCTAATACTAGTATGAATCATAATCCTAATATTATATTAATCCTAATTACTATCTGAATCATATTTCTAGTATTAATACTAATTCAAAGAATCTTAATTATAGTTCTAATTCTAATACTAATATTAATCACAAATTCTGATTTTGCAACATTTTTTTTTTGCAATAATCTATTATTTAGTATAAAAAAACAATTATATTCAATCTTAAACCTCTATATCAATTTTTTTAAGTGTGGTAGCTGAACCATAAAAAAACACATATTAAATATATTAGAAATTAATATTTAATTATATTATCAAACTGACATTAAAATTATTTAAAATATTATAAGGGTATAAGCAAACGTTAAGACGTAAAAGAACAATAATCATTGTTAATAAGATAAATTATGAAAATCCTCCTGAACTTAGGCTAAATTACAGGAAACACCCCCACTTATCGGTGATTACCAAAATCCCCCTTGATGTTTGTATTTGTCTTACACGGCCCCCTTATGGTGTGATTTTTTACGTAATCTTTTTTATTCCATGTAATGTCCCAAAAAATATGGAGTCTACCCTTGCAGACGTGATATTTCTTTTATCGTACTTTTTAAACTAAAAAATTACCCTCAGGGGTAGTCATGGTAATAATAAAAATTTGTGAAAGTGTTATTTAAGAAGAATAAAGATTTCGTGTAAAGTTCACCTGAGGGTAATTTTTGTCTTTAAAAAGTACAATAAAGAAATGTTGTGTGTGCAGGGTATAATAAGCATTAGAGGAATATACAACTTAATAAAAAAATTCCTTGAAAAATCATACCATAAGGGGTCGATGTAAGATGGAAACAAACATTAGGGGAATTATTAATATAAACTATTTACGGCAAGAGCACTTCGAGTGAGATTATTAAATGAGCTATCAAAACATTTAACCACCATTTTCATACTCCAAAATAGTAATTTTTAATTCTAATACAGTTATGAAATGAGGTATTTTGATATTTCATCTTTCAGAATGTAAAAATACATTATGCAATCAGTGTCATTTAGAAAATAACATGTGGCAATTAGATATATTTAATTAACAACTATTTAATACCTATGGTTGGAGCAAATACATTTAGATAAATATCAAAATAAAATATTAAATACAACATAAATATTTGCAAACTCGTTTTGATACTTTTGGGTTGGAGTTGCTCTAGATATTTAATTAATTATATTTCTTAGAGTTATAATGAAACACTTATTAGTGTAATACAATATATAGTATTTACGATCATTATACATTTTAAACAAAACAATTGATATTCTTAATGTTAGGTATTAAATAAAGTAGATAAACGAATTTAATACCAAATATTTAGAATAACATTATTATATTTTGAAATATATAAAATCAATTCGTTTTTTTTTATCAATTGATTAAAATTTATCTTAGGTTATTCAATTTATTAGTATAATCATGATAAAATGTGTATTTTAATTAGTATATAATTTAAAAAGTTAAATCAATCGTTAAATTTATTGTCATTGGATTCAATGAAGAAAAAATAATTGTTTAAATAATAACATGAAATTCATGTAGTATAATTTTCAATATGATAAATAATTGTGAGTACATTACTCTACACATGGCATGCAAAATAGTGTCAATTTTCGCAAAATAGTAAATTCAAACATGTATCTTTCTTTTTTACAGATAATATTAATATATAATATTAAATTTGTAAAAAAAAACATATTCTCGAGTCATGTTCATGTAAAATGTACAATATCAAATAATTTATTCTGCAATAATTTTTTTTAATATTATAAATCCAAGTTTATGAATAAAAGTAAAAACTTCTGTAACACCACCAATCATGCAATTATAATAAGGGAAAATTTTAAATCGAATTTAACTAAATTCAAATTAAATTAATTATAAAGTTAAATTCAAAAAATAAATTTATTTAGAGTTTCCAGGAAAGTTGATATATTTAGAGCATTTTATAAACGGTAGGATATAAATATATTAATAAAATAATTAAATATATTTAATTACCTTAAATTTTGGGAAATGATGACATGTTTTTTCATGATTTATTTCCACCAATCAATTCGCCACATGTGATGAAATTGAGGACATGTCACCAATTGAAATTGCCAAATGTCAATCAATTAGCTATGGAATTCAACTTTTATATATTATATAGATTTTGGGAAATCTGATGTTGCAAAAATCTTAACTGTAAAATTGAAACTCCAACTTTTTTTTTTTCTTTTCCTATTTTATAATTTTGTCACAAAAAAGTCCTAATCTTTCTAGGGCCGCTGTCTCCAAACCCTTGAAAATTTAAACACACTCTATAACAAATTTTCGGACTCGCTACTAATTACATATATTTATTTAATTTATTTTTAATTCAGTTTTATTTAAATAATAATATATCACTACAAAAAAATGTATTTTACGTGACAATCTTTTGTGACAAAATCAAATTTTGTCACAATAAAGGGAGATATTATGACAAAATTTCACATTGTGAGATAAGTGAATATTTTAGGCGATGAAGGTTAATTTCGTCACATAAACTTCATTTTATGTGACAATAATGAAAAACCGTCACCATAGAATATACAAAAATTTTAATCAATTGACGGGCACTATCTTGCGACAAATATTTAGGTTTCTTATGACAAAGTAATTTCGTCACATTCTTTTTTTGTTGTGACAAAATTATTTCGTCGCTACATAAAAATAATATAAATTACTTATTACTAGAAAATCTTCCCCCAATTTTTTAGACTTAGAACAACTCTAATGGGGGAATCAAATGGAGTATTAAATGATAAAACTTCCATTTTGATTCCCAAAACTCAAAAATTTGTCTCCAATGGAAGCATCAAAGGGGTAGTTTTTTTGATACTTCATTTCCTAGAGGTGCAAAAATGCACCCAAAAAAACCAAGTATCAAATATTCCTAGAAATTAGGAACTGCAATTTCAACGTAAAAATAATAAATTTTCTAACAAATTCCTATGGAATAGGGACCAAATATATCTATTAATTTATGTTTAATACATTTTTAAAATTAAAATAATTTATTTGATTCCTACGGGTTGGAGCATATAAATTTTTTCGAAGTACCAAAGTATTATTTCAAGCATCAATTAAGAATTTAGATGTCTCATTTTAATACCTACCACCATTGAAGGTGCTCTTAGTCCGATCCTTTTTTTTTTTTTTTTTTTTTTCTCATAAATTCCCTTCTCTTTCCTTCTCATTTTCTTTACCCGAACGATCTGCTCTTCGATCTGCCTTTCGCGTCCACCATCATCGTTGCACCGCCAGTGTTCGTTTTCCTTCGCCGCCGCTAGTGTTCATTTTCCTTCGCCGCCGCTAGTGTTCGTTTTCCTTCGCCGTCGCTAGTGTTCGTTTTCCTTCGCCGCCGCCAGTGTTCGTTTTCCTTCGCCACCGTCAGTGTTCGTTTTCCTTCGCCACCGTCAGTGTTCGTTTTCCTTGGCCACCGCCAGTGTTCGTTTTCCTTCGCCACCGCCAGTATTCGTTTGCCTTCGCCACCGCCAGTATTCGTTTGCCTTCGCCACCGCCAATCGATTCAGGTATAATTACTAATTTATTTTTCTCTCCATCTCCCCTCTTCACTCTAACTCCACCTCTCCCGTTTTCTTCTCTCAATTTCTTCAATGGAATGTTAGGTTTTTTGCATATTATAAAACGGCCAGAATGATTTTATTTTTGAAACCTATTCAAGTGATCTTAGGTTTGGAATTAAATTAGGTTTTCTAAAATCGCCTATAAAAAATTGATGCAAGGGTGTTTTGATATTTGAAATCAAGTTTGGTATTCCAGAATTGCATGTTTCAAATTTTAGAATTGACGTTTTACCCCACTTTGCAGAGTCATCTTCTGTAGAACAGCTTTAAAAGAATCAATCATCAAACATTTATTTTTGTCCCTCTGTAAATAACGAAAATGAAAAATCACATTGGATTCACAACATCTACGACTTTTCTGATGCATGTTCGTCAAATATTCTTTTTTTCAAACAGTTACTATACATTTGATTTTTTACTATCAGTTTTGTTTCTAAGCAATGGTTTCATGGACAGGTTCAGGGCCAGTGGAAGGTTAAAAACCAAAATATTTCCTGCTTGTACGACAAGTTTAGTAAGTTCCAAATCATGCACGTTCTAAGGGTAAGCTTCAGATTTATTTATTTACGTTAAATCTTTAATTCTTGCATGAATATCTCGCTACATCCACTAATCACATCACCGGTCTTTTAACTAACATCTTATATATACATACGTTATGTCTTATGTAAGGACTTAAACTTCGAGGCTGATGCTCAAGCTAACTTAGTTGTCGATCTTGCTGGTAAGAGATATATGTATTTCTATGTTTTTCTATTTTATGGATTAATTTCTATTGGTGCAGGCTGATAGAAGGTACCAACACTTCTGCAGTGAATGAAAAATGAGTATTTTCATTATTATAGATAAATGCTGGAAATAGAGCTGCAACAAAGAAAATGAATTATGGGTCAAACTACGGCCTGGCCGATGGGAAGAATTTATTTGTATTTTATAGTTTTTGATATGTAAACTAGCTAGAATGTGAGTTTTTTTGTACTCGATCTAATAGTACTAACATATATTGAATATAAGTATTTTTAATTTCAGAATAATTCTTTAGTTTAATAAAGTTTACTTATATTAGAAAATTAAAATATATGTCAGGTATTTATTATATGATAAATTATGTTGTCAGGGAAATTTTACATTATAAAAATGCATTTTATGGGACGAAAATTTTGTCTCATTAGATCCATTAGTTCATGTGACGAAATAATTTGTCACAATAAGCAAGTTAGATGAGTATCTACTGTGACGAAATAAGCTTGATATGACAAATTTAATTTGTTTATGTGACGAACATGTCGTCGCAAAACTATACAACTATGTGACGAAATTACATTTTGTCACAATCTCAGGTGACAAAAACAGTCGTTTGTCACATAACACCTTTCGCGACAGGCCCTACGCGACGAACGTTGCGACGAAATAATTTGTCACATAAACGTTTCTATGACGAAAGTTTAGGTTTTAGCGACGAATTGTTTCGTCACATAAAATGTTTTTTTTTTTTTTTGTAGTGTACTAGTAATTGTACCCGTGCGATGCACGGGACAACAAATTGCATTGTTTTGATGTTGTAAGAATATAAACAAACGTTTGATGTATCGTATGATCAAAATTCTATTATACTGGAACATTATTAAGTATACTACACAAAAAAAAAAGGAAATAACTTTACTATTGAATAATTTTCCAAATGAATTGAATCAGCTAATACCAGTAGATTGAAAATTTGAACCAGGAAAAAAATCATCAACTATGTCTTTCATGTTGAGCTTAAAAGTAATTAGATTTAATAACTTAGTTAACATAATCAAAACTAAACTATCGACAACATAAAAGGCCATCTATACATCTTGCATCGGAACTAAGCCCTTCTCCACTGCCTCATTTTCAGGCTGTTTTGCCACTGGAATTAACAATTGGAAAATTAAGAAACAAAAATAAATATAACAATAAATTAAATATCGCATACAAACAGTAAGTCTTGAAGGTCGACTTCCAATAGCTTGTGGCTCCGCCCATTTTTGGTTAATTCTCTCAAATCATCCATTTCAATAACATGTCCAATAACATATAAAATGAAATAATTGTTATACATAAATTTTGAAAACTTTGGTATAAATTAATGAAACACATAATTTAACAAAATGAAATTACCGATAAGCCATGATGGAAAAAGATGTAAACTAATTGCCACACAGTCAATAGGATGAAGAAGATAAAAAACAAAATCTAAAGTCGGGTTACCAAAAGAAGAAGCCTTAGGTAGGGAAGAAATAAAATTCAAATGTTGCAGACATTATGTAAAACGATGTCACAAAATTCGCTAGGGATGAAAATCAGATTTATTTACCCTTTTCTGTAAAAATCGAAAATCAGATTATTATAAATAATATCTAGGAGAATTTGATGAAAATCGATAATAATATTTAAAATAATATTTAGGAGATAAAAATTTGATAAAAAAAATAAAAAAATAATATTTAAAAGATAAAAATATGATAAAAATCGAAAATAAAATTTAAAATAATAGTTAGAAGATAAAAATTTGATAAAAATCGAAAATAATATTTCAAATAATGTTAATGAGATAAAAGTTAATAAAATAATAATTAGAATAATATTTAGGAGATAAAATATGATTAAAATCAAAATTATTATTTAAAATAATATTTAAGAGATTAAATTTGATAAAAATCGAAAATAATGTTTTGGAGACAATAATCTGATAAAAAAACAAAATTAATATTTAGGAGATAAAAAAACTAATAAAAACATGATAAAACTCGAAAAAAATATTTAAAATATTATTTAGGAGATATAACTTTGATAAAATTCGAAAATAATATTTAGGAGATAAAAATCTGCTAAAAGTTGAAAATTATATTTAAAATTATAGTTAGGAGATATAAAATTGATAAAATTATAAAAATATTATTTATAATAATATTTAGGAGATAAAAATTTGATAAAAATAAAAAATAATATTTAGGAGACAAAAATCTGATAAAAATAAAAAATAATATTTAGGGGATACAAATATGATAAAATTCGAAAATAATATTTAAAAAAATATTAAGGAGATAAAAATTTGATAAAAATTGAAAAAAAATTACAAATATGACATTAGGGTTTCTTAGGGTTGCCCTAGCGTTTCTTTCTTTTATATGTAAGATATCTAGGAGATAAAAAAATGATGAAAATCGATAATAATATTTAAAATAATATTTAGGAGATAAAAATTTGATAAAAAATCAAAAAATAATATTTAGGAGATAAAAATCTGATAAAAATCGAAAATAAAATTTAATAATAGTTATGAGATAAAAATCGAAAATAATATTTCAAATAATGTTAATGAGATAAAAGTTGATAAAATACGAAAATAATAATTAGAATAATATTTAGGAGATAAAATATGATTAAAATCAAAATTATTATTTAAAATAATATTTAGGAGATAAAAATTTAATAAAAATCAAAAATAATATTTAGGAGACAATAATCTGATAAAAAACAAAATTAATATTTAGGAGATAAAAAACTAATAAAAACATGATAAAACTCGAAAAAAATATTTAAAATATTATTTAGGAGATACAACTTTGATAAAATTCGAAAATAATATTTAGGAGATAAAAATCTGCTAAAAGTTGAAAATTATATTTAAAATTATAGTTAGGAGATATAAAATTGATAAAATTAAAAAAATATTATTTATAATAATATTTAGGAGATAAAAATTTGATAAAAAAAAAATAATATTTAGGAGACAAAAATCTGATAAAAATAAAAAATAATATTTAGGGGATACAAATATGATAAAATTCGAAAATAATATTTAAAATAATATTAAGGAGATAAAAATTTGATAATAATTGAAAAAAAATTACAAATATGACATTAGGGTTTCTTAGGGTTGCCCTAGCGTTTCTTTCTTTTATATATAAGATATCTAGGAGATAAAAAAATGATGAAAATCGATAATAATATTTAGGAGATAAAAATTTGATAAAAAATAAAAAAATAATATTTAGGAGATAAAAATATGATAAAAATCGAAAATAAAATTTAAAATAATAGTTAGGAGATAAAAATTTGATAAAAATTGAAAATAATATTTCAAATAATGTTAATGAGATAAAAGTTAATAAAATACGAAAATAATAATTAGAATAATATTGGGGATAAAATATGATTAAAATCAAAATTATTATTTAAAATAATATTTAAGAGATTAAATTTGATAAAAATCGAAAATAATGTTTTGGAGACAATAATCTGATAAAAAAACAAAATTAATATTTACGAGATAAAAAAACTAATAAAAACATGATAAAACTCGAAAAAAATATTTAAAATATTATTTAGGAGATATAACTTTGATAAAATTCGAAAATAATATTTAGGAGATAAAAATCTGCTAAAAGTTGAAAATTATATTTAAAATTATAGTTAGGAGATATAAAATTGATAAAATTAAAAAAATATTATTTATAATAATATTTAGGAGATAAAAATTTGATAAAAATAAAAAATAATATTTAGAAGACAAAAATCTGATAAAAATAAAAAATAATATTTAGGGGATACAAATATGATAAAATTCGAAAATAATATTTAAAAAAATATTAAGGAGATAAAAATTGAAAAAAAATTACAAATATGACATTAGGGTTTCTTAGGGTTGCCCTAGCGTTTCTTTCTTTTATATATAAGATGTGATAATTATGAATTTTTTGAATGTGTCAAAATATTATGTCATTCATCAATTTGAATGTTTGATACTCAAGTTTAACGCCTTCCCATTATATAAAGTTAGCTCTGATTTCCCAAAACTTCAAATTCCCTCTTATCATCATCAACATCTTATTGATTTATTCAAAAAAGAAAAATTGCAAGAATTTTTCATCATCAACTTTATCATCCCGACGTTATTTTTTCGAACTTGGTATCACAATTTCTACTTTATAACTATTACACAATATAATGGAAAGTTCATAAAAATAAATATTATTTATTTCTTCCCCCAAAACAAAAAACAACAACATATTAATTTATCCTTTTAGAATTTAGACAACGTAAGACCAAAAATAAATAAATAATAAATATATATTCAAATACCATCATACAAGAAGTTCTTGAAAGCTCCCATATACTCCTCCTGCAACCATATAGCTACGTTAAACGACCCGTTTCCTTCCCGGGTCGGAATAATGAATGTTTTCCCGTCGAACCCCATCGGACCCGGTCCTAAATGGATCTCATTCCCCCACCCGAAATCCGCCCCGTATAGCGGCAACGACATCCAGCTTATGATCGCTATATTCGGGTTTCCGTAGGAACCTCCCTTCGGCCGGCCGGAGTTGTCCAGTGATCGGAATCTGCCAACGTCCGGCAGCTCTTTGAGGTAGTCTAGGTAAGCTCTGACGGTCTCGTCGGTGACTTTTTCGACGGCTTCCCGGATTTTCTTGGAGGCGGCGCCGATGGGGTTCGATAGGAGGCTGCCGGAGTTGTCGGTGGCTTCGACGCGGATTAGCGCGTTGCCGAAGTAGTTCTTCGGGAGGGGTGGTTGGAGTTTGTTGCGGAAGTCGGCGATGAAGTGGAGGCTTGTTTGTTGCTCGGCGACGTGGCCGCGGGCTTTGCTTGTGCACCGCCAGATGTGGGCGGCGACGGCCTCGAATCTTGAGTACCCGCGGCCGCCGGAGTTTTCGTAGTCGAAATCCAGGTTGGCCTTGTTGCGGAGCTTCTCGATTTGGAGTTTGGTTAGGGTGAGGAAGGCGACGCCGATCGGTTTCTTCCTCTGTTCCAGGCTGCTGTCGTCCTCCCCGACTAACGTCGGGGGGCGGCGGAGCCCCGCCGAGTCGAATTTGACGGCCGGAGCCTTCTCCGGCGGTGTGTCCAGCACTTTCCGGTCCAGGAACGGCGGCACCGCCGGGCCGACGCCGCGGGCGAATTTCGTCCACTCGTCGACGAAGTGGAGTGCGCTCGGCCCGTCGGCCATGACGTGTGAAATCCCGAGCCCGACGCTAACGCCGCCGCACCGGAAACGAGTCAGCTGGACTATAACCAGAGGAATCTCGTCGATCGGGGTGGTGTAATCCACCGACGGTATCAAAGCCAGGATCGCCGCCGTCGGCGTGAAGTCACCGAAATCCTCCACCGCCGCGTCGGACTCGGCTTCGAAGAGTGGGACCCCCTTCCCGTTGCAGTGGAGCTCCACCCTGCTTCCGCCCTCCGCCGCCCAGTTGAGCCGCCCGGCGAGAGGGTAAAACAGGACCAGGGCTTTGCTCAGAGAATCCCTCAATATCGAAACGGCGTCGTTTTCAGAATCCAGCGCTGCAGACTTCTTGTAGAAGTAAATAGTTGGCGTGTGCGCTATCTCTTTGATTTGATCACAAGAGTTTATGTACATAATCTCCTCCGGCGTTGGCTCCGCCGGCCGGACTGTGTGAGTAGCCTTCACCGTCACCATTTTCTCTCTCTAGAATTCAAATTCAAGAATTGGGATTGGGGGGGTGGGGGGGTGATGAATATTATTTGATGGGAAAAATACAGAATTTATAGAGGAAGAAAATTCATTTAAGTTTGATTTAATTTAATTTGGTTGTGACTAAAATTACAAATAATTTGGAAAAAAAAAAACACTCAAAAAAAGACGTATAATAAGAAACAGAGAGAGTAACTACATATTTAAATTAAATAACTATAAATTATATTTTAATAAGGAAACTAACTAGGGTCTTTCTAGGGTGAGATTGTTCTAAACTTTTATGAGATACCCCTTTAAATTGCGACACGTGTCCCATCAAAAAAACCTATTTTTTCTCTATTTACGTATTGTCGCAAATATCCTTTTTACAATTATTATTTGGGTAAATAGCACTTAACCCCATTGTGGTTTGAACATTTTGCACATGACCCCCTTATGGTATGAATTTAGGCACATAACCCCCTTGTGGTTTTGATATTTTGCACATGACCCCCTTATGGTATGAAATTAGGCACATAGCCCCCTTGTGGTTTTGAAATTTTGCACATGACCCCCTTATGGTATGAAATTAGCACATAACCCCTTTGAATAGAAAACTGGAAAAGACTAAATTACCCCTATCAAGTCAAAAATTCTTGTTTTAATTTAAAAATAATTATTCTATAAAATGAAAAGCTTAATGTATTTTTTTGTAAAATGAGAAATATAATATATTATTGTGGTTTTTTAATTTTACAGCAAAAAAGGTATAAAATACTAGTTATTGTTCGATTGACAATTTATTCGATTTTAAAAATCAATTTGAAAATCTTTAACATTATCATTAATTATGATTGTTATATTACTATTTTTTATATAATATACTATGTTATAGCTGTTATCGAACTTTAATTTTATTAAGAAACAAAGTATTTATTTTTGTATTATTTTGAAAAATCTAAAAAAAATATTTCTCTAAAGTTGAAATGAAAATTAAATTTAAAAAATATATATATATGCGGTAAAATAAAAAAAAATACAATAATATATTATATTTCTCATTTTACAAAAAAGTACATTAAGCATTTCATTTTGTAGAATAATTATTTTTAAATTAAAACAAGAACTTTTGACTTTATAGGGGTAATTGAGTCTTTTCCAGTTTTCTATTCAAGGGGGTTATGTGCTAATTTCATATCATAAGGGGGTTATGTGCAAAATTTCAAAACCACAAGGGGGTTATGTGCCTAATTTCATACCATAAGGGGGTCATGTGCAAAATGTCAAAACCACAAGGGGGTTATGTGCCTAAATTCATACCATAAGGGGGTCATGTGCAAAATACCCAAACCACAAGGGGGTTGAGTGCTATTTACCCTTATTATTTTAAAAAATCAGCAATTATAAATTATTAATGAAATATCGATTTTACCCAAAATTTATAACTTTTAAAAAATCAGCAATTATAAATTATTAATGAAATATCGATTTTACCCAAAATTTATAACGTAAATTATATCATTATTCGTAAAAATCATTAAACCACCCATCCAAAATTGCATCAACCTAAATTCGAACTTGTGACCATCTGAAAACATACAAGAATACTTACCATTAAGACACAACACATAATTGACAATAAACTAACAATACGGATATATATCACAAAGCTACAATTTATAATGGTTATAAAACTTATATAAATAATGTTAAATAAATTATTAATTCTCATATAATAATAATTATTATTATATATTAAAAATATCCCATACTAACAAATCTTTATATAATATAATTTAAAAATCTAAGGAAATGTTGTTCAACTCGTGTAATTTAAAAATGAATTTCGAAAGAATTTGAAGTTTGAATTGAATCGTAAATTGTAAGATTTAATTAAATCGTAATATTTGAATCAATTAAACTCATGTGTTTTCAATTCAAAAACAACATTCAAAGATTTGATCGATTAAGCTCAACTCATTTCAATTCGTAGACAATATTCAAATATTTGAATCGGTTAAACTCAATAATTTACAATAGCGTATTAATCAATCCGTGTATAGTTAAAGTTTAGTAACCTTTTTTTTATTGAATTTTATCATAAAAAATAATAAAATTTAATTCATAAAAATCGTAAGATTTAATCGGTTCATGGTTAGATTAAATCTTACGATTTACGATCTAATTCTTACGATTTTACGAATTAAATTATTATTTTGCTGTTAAAATTGAATTAAAAGGATAGTAGACTTTAATTATAAATAGTTAACTCGATTAATACGTTCTTGTTAGTGGTTGAACTTAATCGATTCAAATTTTTGAATAATATTTACAAATTAAAAGGATTTGCGCTTAATTGATTCAAATCATACGCTTTAATTAATCTTATGATTTGATTCTTGCGTAATGTAGGAATTATTTTTTTATGATAAAATTGAATTAAACATGTATCACACTTTAATTAATAATAGTTAATTTGATTAAGACGTTCTTGTCAATAGTTGAGCGCGCTAATGAATCAATTCAAATATTTGAATAATGTTTACGAATTGAAAGGACTTGAGCTTAATTGGTTCAAATATTACGCTTTGATAAAATATTATGATTTACGATTAGGTTCTTACATGTGTTAGGAATTAAATTTATTATTTTTTATGACAAAATTGAATTAAAAAGATATTAGACATTACTTATAAATAGTTAAATCAATTATGTAACATGTTATGTCACTAGTTAAGCAACCGATTCAAATATTTGAATAATGTTTACTAATTGAAAGGATTTGTACTTCATCGATTCAAATCTTACTAATTGATTAAATTAAATATTAAAAGAAAATTCACAATATAGTATTTGTAGTATATAATTTTATTTTAAACTAAGAAAACTACTAATTGGAATGAGTTATAATTTTTTCTTCTTCTAAATAAATATATTATTTTATTTTTTATTTGGATTTGTCACACTATCGATTAAATAACATAAATGAGTTTGAATTAAGTTATGCATTTTTTTATATTTAATTGAGCATTCTTTACATTTTTAAATGGTGGAGTTTATTAATACTTCTAATATTATATAATTAATGATAGATGTTTGGCCTATTGAACTGCAATTCTTTATAGTTTTCAAACTTTATTTTATTAAATTTGTTAATAATTTATTTAATACCATTTAAAAATAATGAATGTTGCAATTAATATTTGAATTAACAGTATTTATACAATTATGGTTAAATATATCATAATAAGTTAATGTGCTTGGATGGTTAGGAGTGATAAATATATTAAGAGGTCACGAGTTCTATTCCTAATGAATGTATTTTTTTCGATTATTTATCAAATAAAACTCGGTCACAATGAATTTAAATTAATTATTTAATTAAAATATAGTAGGGGGTAAATTAGACAATTCAATGTTAATCAATTTTATATTAATTTAATAAAAAATAATCGAAGGATAATTTGGTAAAGTACTTCATTTTTTAGAACATAAACCATGTTATTTTCCTAGGGTCCAGATTTAATCTTAGAAAATTAATGGTGATTAATGCATATCTCAAATAAGTTTAGAACATGGGGTATTCTCACCCTAGAAAGACCCAACTAAATAAGCCTAGTTAGCTATAAAAACCTAATTACAATAACAATATAATGTCCACCTATGTTTGACCTCATAAACCAAATAATTCTCCTCTCGGTTGAGTTTTTTCGTCAAAATTATGACAATATTTCGTATTTATTATGACATTTAATAAATGATGTTGGAGTCATTTAATGATGTTGGAGTCATTTAATATCTCGTTCGAGAAATGACAATATTTCGTATTTATTTCGGATTTTTCAAATTGCTTCAACCGTCGTCTTCCTTCTGACCCCATTGTTTAAAGACCGGTATTGAAATAATTAATCACAACCTTATTCTAAATAATTGTGTGTGGTGTGTGTATTTTGGTACAATTGCAATCTCACTCTGATACAAATTATAAATACGATCTCTTGAGAATAATCTTCTTGATTACCATATACCGATCGATTTGTATTTGTTTCTCGATGGTTGGTCAAGTAACAAAAATGTTATATTTAATTAAAGATTTGGGTCCAATATTTTTATATTCTAACAAGAAAAGTAATCTTATCCTAAATTAAAATATTGAATTCTAGCTAATTAAAAATCATAACCTTTAGGTTATGTTCACAATATTATAACAAGTTCATGCATATCTCAAGTGGTGAACTTTTCTCAAAAGGATTGGACATCCTAGATCATGGTATTTATAAACCAATTATAAAGTTAGATGACAATAAGCATGTCATTAACATATTGATTAGGATTAGGAGATTGATAAAGTTAAAGTAAATATATAATTAAGCATTATGTTGCCCATAAACATGATGTGTTGTCACTAGCTAGCTAACATTACTAGGCTAACCACGTGTGACAAATTTGACCTAGCTAGTGACAGTTGGCAAGAGGATTCGAATAACCACACAACAATACAATTTAATTTTATTGAAGTTTGTAGGTGTTTTTATGTAGCTATTATCTCAGTGTTATTAATTCTTGTAATTGTTATGGATATATCTCGAGCTAGGATTGAGAAAAAAAATCTAAAATTGAAACAAAAACCAAATAATCGAGCCAATGCGAATCGTTCCGAACTAAAAACCCGTGATATGATTTTATTTATCCAAAACCAAACACATTGATTCATGTGACCGTATACTGTCGTAGTGTGCGCGAGTGTGTGTATAAACATTCTTTCACATCTTTCAAATTGGAACTTGCAATTAGTGATGAATGATGATCATACAAATTAGTGAGGTTACTATACGATTATTTCTATGCTACACCCGTTTGAAGACTAGACCGGGTGTTTTTTTACCATTGATCTACACACACCAATGTTGGTGTGGGTGTGAATGTGTTTGTGTGTATATTAATGGTAAAGATCTACCCGGTGCAGCATATATTAAACCTTTGCTATACACGTTTATTAATGAAAATGAGATATTTTGGAGAAGCATGATATAATGATCACAAGATCTACCAATAAAATTTTGGAAAAAGTAGGTGAAGCTTAGTTAATTTGCAGCCTCTTGCTGATGATAAGAAGAGTACACACCAAATTTATTTCTTTGGTCCTCTCTGCCTTAATAATGGCTGGCTGCTTCAGGTTTTCATCAGACTTGTCATTTGACAGCAATCATTTGTCACTTTGCTCCAAAAAATCAGCCAATTAAACCAAACTCAAAAATCAAATTTGAATACCTATGCATGAGAACCAGAACGAAACTGAAGCCGAAACCGAGAAATTGTGAAACTGAACAAACCGAACTGAACAAAAGCTATTGTACATTGTTCGGTCTTAGCTCAAAATTGCATGTTGTGGTGACCGAAATCGAAACTGAAACCCGAAACCCCAAAAAACCCAAAACCCCCAAAACCCAAACCTGAAACCCGAAAATGGCCTCCAATATTTTTCAAATCATTATTATTTAAAAAAACCGTGTATATACATTCAACCCCGCGAACTTAAAATTCTGGTTGCGGCAGTGGCTGCCCCCGTCTTCGCAATCCCTTTTTTTTTTTCAATTTTGGACTTCAAATGACAATTTTGCTCCCAAAATATGGGTTTTCTCTTTAATTTTGTTGGAGGGGCAAAATTGTCATTTGCACGACATCCATATTTTGGAAATGGCAGTTTTGAGGATGATTTTTGGTTTTAAAAAAAAGTGTATAAATACCTAACAAAGTCTCAAGAAATTTCACACAAATTTTCAGTCAATTCTCATTTTTGAAAGTGATGGCAATAAAACATTCCGGATGAGTAAGACATCGAAACGAATTTAGGGGCGAAGGTTTTTGAAGGTCAACTACAACAAAATTGATTTTGAATAACATATTGATTTTTTGAATAACATATTGATTTTTTTTTCTTTTTTCCTTTTTTTTTTAATATATATTTTTTGTTTGTTTTGTAGAACTTCAACTTTTAATAATTTCCCTTGTAACTTAACTGCAAAGTTAGAAAAAAAAAAGTGTTCCAATTTTTTCCTATAATTTTACAACTTTTAATCAATAATAATACATACAGTTAAATTTTATGAGCTTTTTTTTAATCACGTACTAATAAATTATTGAATAATACTTTAATAGATATTTATACTAGGGTTGGGCATGGGTAGGGTCAGGCAATAACCTACCCGACTCGACCACCCAATTTTGCTGAATATTGAAGTCCATTATGGGCCAGACAATTAAGGGTCGGATAATAGTTTGCAATCGACTTTATTGGGTAAACAATGGATCGGTTGGTGGTATTATCCGCCATCTATTTATTCAATTTTTTTCTAAAACAATAATATGTTTTGAAAAGGTTTTTTATTTAAATTTTGGAAAATCCGACGTTGCAAAAATCTTAACTGTAAAATTAAGAGTGTTTTTATTTTTTTATATTAAACTCTATAATAAGTAAACATATAATGAAGAATATTAAATAAGAATTATAAAATAGAAATATAGTACGTAGATGTTTATAAATTTGTGTTTCGAGTTTTTGAGTTTGACTTCTTTTATGTATTATTTCAATGTTAAGAAAGTAGGAATTAAAATTACATATTCATAATATTTTTTTCTCATTAGAAAATTCAGTTGGTTGATGTTGCCCGACAAACCGACTTTTGAGTAAATTGAAAACAACCGACCGGCCTGACAAAAAAATTATCGACGAAAAAAAGCGGGTCAAACAAATGTATCGATTGGCCGATAAAACCGACTCATGCCCAACCCTAGTTTATACTACTTATATATTAACTTTTAATCAGTTTACAATTTATAATTTATAAACTCATTTTGAAATTATAACTTGAGCTAGATTGGACTTGGGGAGAACAACTCATCGTAGGCATATACACCCATTAACTTGGGCTTGTTTATTTGAAGGGTTAAATACAAAAACACCTCTGTACTATGGACTTTGTATATAAGGGTTAGTTTGAGCCATTTTCCACTATATTTTTTAACATTTTCGGCCAATTTTACTTTTAATTACTTAGATTGTTTTTTAATTTTCTGAATAAAAACCTTTTATTTTTGTCATTTTGAATTTATTCATTTTTTTCTTAAATGTCTTCTGTTAGTTCAAATTATCAACAATAATAGGATTGTAAAGATGTTTGTAATCTTAGGATGTTTGAACTACCGAAAGACATTTAAGAAAAAAAATGAAGAAACTCAAAATAACAAAAATAAAAGGTTTTATTTAGAAAATAAAAACAAAATGTAAGCAATTAGATGTTTTGGAGAAAAAAAGTATAAATACCAAAATTTTCAACGCAAATTTGACTGAAAATGGCAATATATATAGTGGAAAATGGTAATATATATATATATATATATATATATATATATATATATATATATATATATATATGCTTGAGTAGGGGTATTTTCGTCATATTTTGGAAAAAATGCAATGTGAGGGGGGTTTTTGTATTTATATGTAGTACATGGGGTAAATGATACAAAGTCCATAGTACATGGGTGTTTTTGTATTTAACCCTATTTTGAATGCATTTTCTTTAATATTGGACTTGGTTAGTTGTTCTGGCTTTTAAACTTTATTTATCATAGAAATTAAATATAATTCTCATTCAATTATTCACTTCATATCATATCACTTGTATAATTTTGCATAATAGTATTACATTTCAATTTTAATATTTTTCTTATTGTACATACATAAATATTACAAAAGTTAAGAAATATTAATCTTTTTATTTGGTGTTAACCGGTTGGCGGGCCAGTCACGCTAAATTCATATATTGCGTGGTGATTCTAAATTTAGAATCAGACGAGCAAATTGGATCTGAATTCTTCATAATTTTCACGAATTTGAGTCTCGAATACAGACAAATTATTTGTCCTCAAACCAAGTCATACTAATTTTTATTGACAATTACATGGAAAACAACAACAACAAAATACATAACTACTTGTACACAAAAAAGAAGAAAAAAAATCCATGATGATGAAATTAAAATTAAATCCATCGTTATCTTTCATAAGTAATTGGGCTAATTACAATTTACACCCTAAAGTATAGAGTGGGTAACATTTGTCCCCTAATGTAAAAAAAGTAAGACTTCGTCCTCTAAACGCTAATTTTGCAGACATGACATTATCTTTTTGATGCATTTATAGTTTTTGTGCATTTTCTTCCGATAATACCCTTCAGGCTTCAACTATTTTATAGGGGGATGATATAGAATATAGTCTTCACACAATTTCTCAAAATTAAATTTCATGCATCAAGGAAAATATTAAAGCAAAAAATATTCATAGCATTTATTTATTAAATGAATTGTTAAAAGAATAATTAATTAATAAATAAACAATTTTATTTATAGCAATTATTATGTGTCTATATTTACACTAATTGTTTTTAACTGTTCTTAGAAGACTAATTAACTTAATTTTCACCATTTCACCCAATAGTACTGCAGTGTTAATTTTGAAAATCGAAAATTATGGCACTCTCTTTCAATTAGTATTATTTTATAAATGGGTAAATTACAACCACCCCGAGGTATGGTCAAATTACGAAATTCCCCCTCCTGTTTGGGTAATTACAACCACCCCTCAACTATAAATTTTCTTACACGTCCATCTTTACGGTTTCAAATTTAGTGGAATCTTCGAGATTATATGAAATATTATCACTTTTGTACACGTTTTATGCTATTCGAACTCCACATTTTGAAGCCAGATGATTATAATATGTGTTTTTTTGCTTGTATATATATATCAGATTGTGATGCATCAGAAACTGTATTTTTACACAAAACATAATATAACACATTTCACGAAATCTAGATGATTGTGTTGAAGTTGACACCATAAGAGTGGAGGTGTAAGAAAAAATCATAGTTGAGTGATAGATATAATTATCCAAATAAGAAAGATTTTTTCGTAAATTGACTATAATTCAGGGGTGGTTGTAATTTACCATTTATAAATTAGTTGAATTTACTATTATTATTATTTTTTTCTTTTCACTATTTTGTCAAATAACGAATAGAAAGTTTTTAAGAACTCAATATATTGTGATTTATGAGATCATTAACTAATAATTTTTACTAATATTATCAATGCATTTTAAGATTTAGGATGTACATTAAATATACATGAAGGATGCAATCTTGTAAGTATTACAAAAATTAACAGAATAAGTGTTAATATCACATAATTTGCAAAATGTGTTAAGAAAAAAGCTAAGATGATTTTTGTACTTAATGGTAATTTTGTCATTTACATTGAAAAAATGACAAAAAGTAAAAACTTTTAAGTACAAAATGCACTTTGCCCCCTAGAATTTTTTAGTTTTCGCACTTCTTCCCCTACAAATTGAAAAATTAGACTCCCCCTTCTAAATTTTGTTATATTTGCACTTTGCCTCAAATAGAGCTTTCCGGCATATTTTTCACCAATTTTTTCATATCTCCATCAACGTGAAGGGTATTTTAGTCCTTTCACCAATTTCACCAAAATATTAATATCATTTAAAATCCAAATGTTGAGATGGGTTCTGCGTTTGCTGTTGCATCAATATCGATCCAAGCTGCAACAGGCTAGATCTTTCGCCTTGGAAATCAAGGTTGCCAGAGTAATTGAACCTCGACATAAAATTCAGCGGCGCCAGCACCGTGTTTCCTCCGCCGCCGCCGCCGTGGGGGTTGGTGAACGGGCACATCTGGGTTGTCTCGGATGGCTCGGAGGATGAGGGGGTGTTGCCGCCGCCATCGGCTGCGGCCACATGGAGCATTTAGAATGTGCTGCCGGAAACATCGGTCGTCGGCGGAGCTGGCATCACAACCCACATGGAGGTGGAAGACATCATATTGGCGTGCCTCATCAAGTTTTCCAGAGATTTACTGGTGACCACCAACGCGCTATGAAAGGAATGAAGTGCGGAATTCCACGGTGGGGCCAACATAGTTGAGCCGCTGCTTTTGAGAGAGATGTTTAGGCATGAGAAATTGGCCGTAATTGTGCCGGTACGAGTGGCAGTAATAATATTTGGATGGGATTGGTGAAAGGACAAAAATGCCCTTCAAGTTGACGGATATATGAAAAAACTGATGAAAAATACGCCGGAAAGCCCCTTTTGAGGCAAAATGCAACTATAACAAAATTTGGAAGGGGGAAAGTCTCATCTTTTCATCTTTGAATTTGTAGGGGGAAGTGCGAAAACTAGAAATTTCTTGTGGGGGAAGTGCATTTTGTCCAAATTGATGACAAAACTCTATGGGAGGAAAGTATTACTTTTATTACATTAAGGTTGGAAAGTGTTACCACCTCAATACTTTAGGGGTGCAAAATATAATTAGCCCAAAGTAATTTGCAGAAACCATCGCCAAGATTAGTTGGGCAGGCAAACAATCGCAGAGGCACGCACTTCGAATTCTGCCTTCAAATCAATTCAATTCAATTAAATCTCCCCTTTTATTCCACCATTTTTCTTGATCCGCCATACCTGCAAATCAAAGCTTCTTCTTCCAATAAATAATGGGCAACAGCTCCTCCATGCTCACTCAATACGACATAGAAGAGGTCCAAGACCATTGCAGCAACACATGTACACTCCTTCAAACTCTATTACACCCCTCAATTTCTCCTTTACTGTGTGTTTCTATGTGTATTTTTACTGTTTAGCCCTTCTATGTCTTTTTTTTTTTTCTGGGTGTCGGATGAAAAGCCCCAATTTTGAATTGATTATTTCTGAATTATTGAGTTCGATTAAGTTGCTGCTGTTTTTTGATGAATTGTAAGTGAAATGCAGTTTCGCAGCAGGAGATTGTGTCACTGTACCAGAGATTCTGTCAATTGGATCGAAATGGATGCGGATTTATCTCCGCCGAAGAATTCATGACCGTACCCGAATTCGCCGTCAATCCCCTTTCTCAGGTTATATATAAAAACCCCTCCTTTTTTATTTATTTATTTATCATTCTTTAGTTCATATCCGAGTGAGGCGTATGTGCACAAAATCGAACATTTTAGTCTTGTAACTGATATTACATAGCTGCATTTTAATACTGCTCGTGCTCGAGAACATTTAGTCTTTGTGGCACGAGTGATAAATCGGCTAAAATCAGCATCTTTTGTCCAGTATTACATTGGTATATAATCGACAAACAAAAATAAATCCTTGCACTCGTGTTCTATTCTTGAAGTTCTAGTCCATTTCAATCGTTCTTTAAATCTTCTTAAATTTTACTCACATCACCTTTTCTTATCTCGATATATTTTAATCGACTATAGATCAGTTTAGTTCATTACATTTTTCTTCTTAGAATTCTAAAGTTAAAATTTTCTGAGAAGCCTTGAATTCTTTCTAAGAATTCTGAAGTTAAAGTTTGGTAGTAGTTAATTTTTATTTAATTTGTTTTAGTATTTTAATTAAAAAATGTTTGTTCTGGTCGCGAAATGGTAATGGCACCAAATAGTTATTGTGTTTGCTATCTACGAACAAAGGCTTCGTACTAGCTTGAACTCATGAGTTATATATATTATGTTGGTAATGACTTGTATTTGATTGAGGAAAAATCGTAATGGCTTGTGTATGAAGCATCCAAATGAACGCGTCTAAGATCGTGTCACTATTCTGCGATTTAGGATAAACTGTATACTCTAGGAAACATATTAAAGTTGTTAATTAATACATTACCTTTTGTTTTCGTAAAGCAAATGTGGTTATCTTTTGTTGTCTATTATTATTATTATTATTATTATTATTGTTTTTTTGTTTTTGTTTTTTTAGAGATTGTTTAGGATGCTGGACGGATTAAATTTCAAGGAGTTTGTTGCATTTCTATCTTCTTTCAGCTCTCGAGCATCAATGCAGCAGAAAGTTGAATGTAAGACTTACGAGACTTCTTTCAGCTCTTGACATCTTTTATTTGCTGTAAAAAATAATCGACTGATGTTGTACGCAATTTCCTTTACCCAGTTATTTTTAGGGTTTATGACTCTGATGGTAATGGGAAAGTTACTTTCAACGAGATGCTCGACATATTGCGGGACTTGACCGGTCAATTTATATCTGAACAGCAGAGAGAGGTTGATTATATTCTGATTTTTCTTTTTAGGATTTTAGTGGCGTGCAATTTTATTAGTAGAGAAATATGCTGTAAGAGGATTTTTCGTTCCCCGTAGAGTTTATTGGGATATACAGATCGTAAATTTATTCCTTCCCCGTAGAGTTTGTACGTAGAGTTTGTACGTAGAGTTTGTACCTGATGAATTTTTTTTTCTGGCATTTTGCAAATAACCGACTCCCTGTAATTTTTGTGCTGTTTTGACTTATGTAAGTGTTGTTTTTTTCAAACAGAAAGTTCTTGGTCACGTTCTTGAGGAAGCAGGCTATACAAAGGATTCTCTGTTAGCTCAATCCGACTTCATGATGGTAAATTTGCAAATTACATTGCAATTAGTTACAGTTAGTGAGGTTATTTTACATTGATGAAATTTGAAGCTGATACGTTAGCCGCTGCTGTATTTTTTTTCGTCGCTTCCAAATTTTCATCACTTCTCTTTTGTTTTGCTACTAGCCCCTTTAAATATTTTTACGGTTTGGAAGGGTATTAAAGATTTAAGAACCCAGCTTTTAGGAATTGATAGAAGATCTTCTAAAATATATTTTTGATAGGAAATCCTAGGAGTGCTCTAGAGAACATCTCATAGCCGTTAGATCAAATTGATCTCTACCGTCCATTGAGTAGTTACCGTTGTATAAATAGGGGTACCTCATTCATTTGTAAATCATTCAAGAATCCAAGAATCCAAAACATTCAAGGCGATGGAATGTAGTGTTGCTTGGGATGAAGAAATTGAGAGATATTCTTGTTAATTAATGATGATCATAAAGAATTGCATTTGATATTCAAGTTTCTTGGATAACTTAAGTTTCTTGCATTCTCGTCTTGAAGTTCAATAGTTATAATTATGCAGAAAGTCTTTTGCAAACGTATTGTCATCTCCCTAAGAGTCTTATCTGCTATAAAAACTATAAAAACTGCTCGCTTACTCAAGAAATGAATGATTCATTGGCATTTGTTTTGGTTCCCTTTACAAAAAGTAGTTACAGTATTGGTGGTTTGGATAGAAATTTTATTTTTTGGTTCAACGATTATGTTTTATTTTTTTGGGAAATCGTAAATTTTTTTCTTCAACGGTATTTTTGCATATATTTTGCACAACTGAAGAACATATCCTTACATGTTTCGCTTCTTATGATCTTACTTACAGATTCTTGGTAATTCCAGTTTGAAGATGGAAGTTGAAGTTCCTGTAGATTAGAAAAAAAAAAAAAGAATATCTGCTATGGCTAATTTATGTTTCTTAACTTATTATGGTTGATTTATTGAATGATTCCATCTTGTAAGACTCATAGTTGGCTTTACTGATGAGCTTGACAAACATATTTGATTCGTTCAAATAATGTACACTTTTATCGTACACTTTTATGTCGTGTTTGTGTAACCGTGCTTGCATTTTCACAAAGTCAATTCATTATTCATTTTTCAAGACCATAGAATCTATGTTCATGGCCTTATTGCATATTTAAAAATCATGAAATTAGACTCCGTAATTCGAAATTTGGTCTTTATTTATTCCAGGCACTCCTTTCTTACCAATCACTGCTATGCACTCCTTTCTTACCAATCACTGGTATTGGTCACTTGTATTGGGAAAGTATTGTTGTCTCTCTCTTAATTTTATTATTTACAGAACATAACTAAAAACATTTGATGTACCACTATTTATATATTAATATTGACATGAGGCAATAGTGGTTGAATTTCTAGTTAGTAAGAGTTTTCGTAAAGATTGATACTTCATTCCTTTCAAGTCAACTTCTTGATTTGAAGAATTCTTTCTTGTTCCATATTATTTGTTATTTTAAAATTCAAATGATGCATTAATAATTATTTTTCTCAATTTTGTGCTTGTCACTTTTAATTAGCTAGAATGAATTAATGGAAATAAAATAAATGATATGAGTATTTTAGTCACAATATATATTTTTCCCCCTAAAATTTAAGCATAATTATTAGTTTTTTTTTTTTTTTTTTGGGACGGAGGAAGTAATTGTTTAATCAATTTCAGGAACGTGTGTGATAGGATTATCAAAGTTTACATTATAATTCGTTTCGTCTCCATTTAGAATTAGCACTTACTGATAAAAATAAAATCAGAAACTGAATATAAACAAACTTGTTCCAAAATGAGAAAATTTTGGATTGCGATTACAATTCTTGGGAAATTCTATGCTACACCTGGTGAATATAACCAGGCACCCTAATTAATAAGATTCCCACTACGGGTTCAATTATGACCCAATAGGTTTTTTAAAATATAATTATAAAATAAATAAAAAAAGACACATGTCAAGAAAAGAATCACCCGGTGAAAATCACCAGGTGTAGCATCGTATTGACATATTCCCCATAATTCTTTGTCCACCCATAATATAAATCCTTAATGATGACGTCATATAAATCCTTAATGATGACGTCGGTCTTGCAAACCACTAAAAAATAGCACTAGTTAGTTCTACCTCTAAAAATCTTCTTTGTGATACTCTCTAACAATTTTTATTTCAATATTACCACTTACATAAATTCGTCTACTGCATTAGTAATTATGTGATCTACATTTATCAATTCGCTTGCATCAACAATTTTATTATCATCAATTATCATTTATTGGACTACATTTAGTATTTTTGTGTGTATTTTTTTTTTAAGAAGAAGACAAAGTGCACTTCGCCCCCTAAAATAATAAAAAAATCACACTTTTCCCCTCAAAATAAAAAAAAAATGAGTCGTCACCCCTTACAAAACATATTTATATTGCACTTTGTCCAAAAGTCAAACTTCCGACGTATTTTTTGACCAGAATTGACAAAATTCCACCAACTCAAAGGCTATTGCCATCATTACACATTTCCCACCAAATACAAACCCTAATATCATTCTATTTTGCACAACAACCTTCAAACACTCCACTCTCATTTCACCAAACAATTTCAGAACACAAATTAGGAATTTTTCTCTCAGAGCGAAATGTGCATATTGTAGTCCGAAAATTGTGATAATCTTTCATTTTTTCTTCGATTAGAAAGTTATCCTCGTATTCCCGCCACAAGGGTTCAAAAATCATGAGAGAAGGAACAAAATAGAACACAAGTAATGTATGGTTTCAATTCGAACAACGTGTATACTAATTGTGAGAATACAAATGCATCAGGAAATGCACAAAGATCTTACCTCTGTTAAAGCTCTTTCACTTTCGGATTAAAGAATCGTAATTTTGGAGAGAAGAACCCTACTTTTTCAATCCTAATGTGTAATTAGATGGTTATATGAATGAGGATTTGAGTTGGGTATAACAAAATTACATATATACCTTGAAATGACAACAATACCCTTTCAATGGATGGAGATTTGTCAATTCCGGTAAAAATTACACCGGACGTTTGACTTTGAGATAAAGTGCAACAAAAATATATTTTGCAAGGGGACGTCTCTTCTTTGAATTTCCAAAGGGAAAGTGCGAATTTTTCGAAATTTTTGAATTTCCAGGGGGACGTCTCTTTTTTTAATTTTTGAAATTTTTGAGATTTTTCCAATTTGTCCTTCAAATAATTTTTTTTGAATTTTCTTTTAACCGACATGTTTAGTACGTTGAATATGACCATATTTGACTATAGTCAACTGTAGTCATGTTCTTTTCTTATATCACTGCCTAATTGGGCCAACCCAATGAGCCTACAATTCCTTTACCTATTGGGCCACGAGCCCCCAATGTTGAAGAGCATTGCCACCGATGCCCAATCACCTTCAAATAATTTTGGCCCGACAAACTCAACTAATTAAACTTCAGCCCAATCAATGAAGTATAAATAAAGGTTTGAACTCATTCCTTAAGGTACGTCCTATTATCTGAGTAATACTACCCACTGTATACTCTGGACAATTTCTCCTATCCACAGGCTTGACTTGAGCGTCGTAGGGGTTTCCGCCGGATCAACCCCCGGCCTAGTTCACGTGTTCTATGATCGCAGGTATCTCAAGGTTATCAAGCTCGTGAGTCAGTGATCCATTCTGCTCTTCCAGCTCATCGTACTTCAATTATCTAAGGTGATATAACTTTAGCATCATCATTTTGGCGCCGTCTGTGGGAAAAAGTGGATCCTGTTGAGGATCTAGTGGGACATCACGATGAGGGTTTCGTGGTGCATCCCGAGCACGAGGAGGAGGATGTGGCAAGCCAGAGCCTCCACGAGGTGGGAGGTTGTTTGCAGTGTCATACTCCCCTGAGCAAAATGTCTCAAGGTCATCATGCGCGCTACGTGATTGTGCGAGACAACTCCCACGAGGAGCCAACTCGCTCGGTACTACAAACCTGTTGCGAGACAACTCCACGAGGAATCAACTCGCTCGGAACTACGAACCCGTTGCGAGACAACTCCCATGAGGAGCAAACTCGCTCGGTCCTACAAACCTGTTGCGAAGAAACTCCCACGAGGAGCCAACTCCCTCGGTACTACGAACCAGCAGCGAGACAACTCCCACGAGGAGACAACTCCCTTGGTTCTACGAACCCGCAGCGAGACAACTCGCTCGATACTACGAACCTGCGGCGAGACAACTTCCACGAGGAGCCAACTTGCTCAATACTACAACATGCAGCGAGATAGCTCCCACAAGGAGCCAACTCGCTCGGCACTACGAACCCGATACAAGGCAACTCCCACGAGGATCCACCTCGCTCGGTAATAAGACTCGTTACAAGACAACTCCAACGGGGAGACACCGCGCTCAGAGCGACCTGAATCCGCACGCTCCCCAGTCGCGCGTCATCCAACGCTCCTACAACTTCATTGCGAGACAACTCCCACGAGGAGACAACTTGCCCGCAATTCACTATATAATCGCAAGCTCAAGTTAGCATGATTACAACCCTAGAAACACTTAGAGATATTATGGGAATCTATATAGCCTGGCCAGCTTGATTACTCAAATTTATCTACTTGTTTTCGACGGGTCCTTCATTAAAACGTGGCCACGGTGCAAATATACTTACGACCCACGAGGTCGAACAAGGGGCACGATCCCCATAAAAAAAAAACTTGAGAACCTGATCCCCTCACGCACAAGGCTATATGTAAACACATACAAGCAACGCGTCAAAACATTGATAATGTCAATAAATAACAACTCCCACGAGGAGATTACTCACTCCGTGCTACTACATTATTGCGAGACAACTCCCACGAGGAGATAACTCGATCAACCCTATTACCCCGCGACGAGACAACTCCCACGAGGAGATAACTCGCTCCGCGCTATTACATCGTCACGGGACAACACCGACGACTCAAGTAACTTACATAGCGACAACTTGGTCGCGCTTCGCGCTACCATCGCAAGACTTCCGCCATGTGCTAACGCGCATTCACGCCCCTCCAACACATGCTCCAACGCGTTTTCGCACACCATCAGGCCATACGCCAATTAGGGACCTCTAAAATTTTACTCTCGACATGATCTGTAATCCATTCCGACATGGCCCCTACATCGACTCGAGAGTGGGGGGCTTAATGATATGCCTAATTGGGCTAACCCAATGGGCCTCCAATTCCTTTACCTATTGGGCCACGAGCCCCCAATGTTGACGAGCATTGCCACCGATGCCCAATCACCTTCAAATAATTTTGGCCCGACAAACTCAACTAATTAAACTTCAGCCCAATCAATGAAGTATAAATAAAGGTTTGAACTCATTCCTTAAGGTACGTCCTATTATCTGAGTAATACTACCCACTGTATACTCTGGACAATTTCTCCTATCCGCACGTCTGACTTGAGCATCGGAGGGGTTTCCGCCGGATCAACCCCCGGCCTAGTTCACGTGTTCTATGATCGCAGGTATCTCAAGATCATCAAGCTCGTGAGCCAGTGATCCACTCTGCTTTTCCAGCTCATCGTACTTCAACTATCTAAGGTGATCTAACTTTAGCATCATCAATCACCATTAATCACATATATACCGATATTGAACTAAACATATAAATTTTGAAATCTAAACGGTAAGAGAACTATGTGGGCGTTGATTCCGCACCGATTACGTAGACAATTTAATATTAAGTTCAATTTTCTTTTTTAAAATTTGAATTGAAGTCTAAGTTCATATCCTTTAAATAATTACTTTTCCATTTAAAGAAAACAATTTAAAATTTCAAAAATTATTATAAATTCAAGTGTATCAAGTTTCTGAACCGTTGGTTTCTGATCGATTTCCGGTCTGCAAAAGTCAGAAAATTGTTCCTTTTTAATAAATTCATTACATAAATATTATAATCTGCATTATTATAAAATAATAGGGATTATTTTAGAGAACTCCCATATAGAAATTATATAAAACTAACCACCAAGCTAATTAGATCCTTGTGCATACCTCTTTCATTTTGAAATTAATTGACAGAACCCACTCACCCACCCTGAAGTACCTAAAGTATCCTTTTAAAACCATTTTTAAACTCTAGCCACTCACATTCGTCACTCTCTTCATCTCACAACTCCTAAATTCAAATCCCGCCTCCATATATCTCCAACCGGTGAAGTTGCTTCCCGGAGTCATAACTCTCTTTCCGGTGGTCGGAATTCGATGGTTTAACTACCTTTCGATTCCTTTCGTCGAGTTCTTTCTTTTGGTGGTGATTTCATTCAGTTTGGAGCGCTGGGTCGTTTTCTGCAAAAAAAATTCAGTCGACGCATATTTCGACGACAGTGGGTCTTGCCGGAGGTGTATTTTGTGTTCCGCCAGTCGGAATTTGACGGGCTACACACCGTTGGATTCCTCTCGTCGAGATCTATATTTTGATGGTAATTTCATTCATTTATATATTGTCAGATTTATTTCTATATTTTTTTTTCATTTGTGAGCGCGGAACCTTGGGTGGTTATAAGCGGCGGTTAGGGTTTTGGTAGGAGGCGATTGGGGTGAGGAGTCACTGATTGTTTGGTTTAAAATTCATAGCATTTCCCTGTTATGGACTCTCTCTATATCTCTCGATCTCTAAGTGTTTGTTGATTTTTGAGTGTGTTGGTGTTTCTTTATTTTTTGTTAATTTGCACTAAGATATTTTCTTTTTTGTTTTGATTTTGCAATTGCAGCTTAATGAAATCCATTGATCATGTCCTTGAAGATATAAAAAAATTGGTTAAAGTTACATCTGCTTCAAGTTACAATGTTCAACAAACTGTATACATTATCGTACATTACTACATATTACTATACATTACCAGTTACATATAGTAAAATGTAGTTACATATGCATATATTTTACGATTTGTATTTTATTGGTTCTGAGGTGATTTAATATAAATATGAAATTTGTAATTTTTGTGGGGTTTATGAATTTATTTTGTATAAGACAATATTTGTGTGTATACATAATTGATCGACTAAAAATATGTGGTAAAAAAGAACATAACTACAAATTACTATAGTTTAGTATAGTTACACGTAGTTATTTTCAGTACAGTAAACATATTGGATTTTTCAAAAAAAAAAATATTTTTTTTAAATTAATAAAAAAATATATAAATTAAACAAATAGGTTTATTAAAAGAAAAAGAAAGAAAAATAATAGTAAATAAATCAGTAAAAATGCTAAATGTAGGAACAGAAATATTGAATACAGTTCGGCCGAAGTTTGCATATAAGAGTAGTATAATATTTTTTACCTTCTCAGGAATATGTCAAAGGATGATTTTGACTTAAATTTATTCCTAATTTATTAATACGCAGTGATATGTAAAATAAGCCCAAAATAATAATACATCAATTCCCTTTTACTCTGTTAGTCAGTATGAAGGGCATTTGACCCAAGATGCAGGGTCGGCGGGCCGGGCCCACTCTGGGTCAACCTAGCCGTTGGAATCGGGTCCAACGACTTTTTGAAAAATTGAAAAAGGTATTTGAAAGCTCTAACATGTCAATCTGTAATCAAATTGATCTTTAATTAGGTTTAAGTGTAATCATTATCATCAGCTACTAGTTAGTATTTTAAAACTATAATTATTATTTAATGAAAGAAGAAACGGTCACAATTATTATTATTTTTTTTCTTCTATTTCCTTTTTTTCAATTGAAATTTGTACCCAAGATTCACATATTGGTATATCGCATTTTCGTGTAAATTACAATACCCTGAGTTAATGTTAAATTATGAAAAAACTCTTTATTTTTTTGGTAATTACAATTACTCTTCAATTGTGTATCGTCTTTCGAAAAAACTATGGGTAAAGTAGGTAAATTTGATACCGTAAGGATGAACGTGTAAGACAATCAAAATTGATAGAGATAATTATAATTATCCAAAAATAAGGGAGTTCTCGTAATTCAAAATTACCTCAAATTCTACTACGTTCCGCCAATTAATGTCATTAAAATAATAATATTCAACTGTGAATAACGTGTATTGGATTATGTTGAGTTTTTTCCTTTTTTTAACCGACGAGAGTTGTTAATATTAATAAATAATTATAGTACAGAGATATTAATATTAAATGATATATTTTACTAACGATCTAAGCTTACAGTTCATTAAGATGGTGTTTGTAAAAAATAGATTATGAGTTTTGTTTTTTGCACATTATAATATGTTTTTAGGTGATCGCAAAACATTTTTTTGCCTTTAATTCTCTTAAAATAAATCGTTTCAATCTATAACTTTAAAAACACTCATATACCTGTTTTTTTTTTAGTTGATTTTCCATCTAATTTGCAAACATCCCTAATTTTTAAAAATAAGCACTCAATTCCAACATAACTCACAATCACTAACTTCGATTTTTAAATAAGCATTTGCAAACACCACCTAACAGCTTAAGTTTTTGATTGAAGTGGTGATTTGACGTATATTGTAATAATTAAATTTCCAATGTTTATGTTGCAGCTGTACATAGAAACAATCAAATGTTTCAGAATTGAAATGTTATATTGAAAGACTCCAATTAAGTCATTCAATTTTAAGACTCCAATTAAGTCATGTAAAAATATTAATAAATAATCATATTGTTAATAGTTAAATTCCCACTGTATATATTGTAGCTGTACATAGAAACAATTCAATGTTTTAGAATTGAAAGACTTTAATTAAGTCACTCCATGTTGCACAATAAATCTTTAATCCTTATTGTTTATTGTTAAATTTACTAATTATTTATTTTCTAAACAATATAAAACTAAAAATTTTAAATTTACTCTTTCTATTAAGAATAATTCAAAAATTGTATTAAAAACCTAACTAGAAATACTATAACAATAAAGGTCATGCATCAACTTTACCAGGAAGACTTTAATCATGGTGTCCAAAAAACAAAATTAAAAAAAGGAAGACTTGAATCATTCATTTCCATTAATATACCTTAAATAACTTATTTATCAAGCATCTATGTAGTATGGACACGGAAACAGTGATACACAGACAGACACAGGAAAAAAACATGTCCTAAAAATGTGGATACGGGAGTTTAGGGGAAATGTGTAAATAATAAAAATGTAGAGGTATATTTATAAATATGCCATATAAACATATATAAGTTTTTATTTATACATAAATTTTTTTTTATATTTTCATCCAAACATATTCAAAATATATTTTACTATCAATTATGAATTTGCAATCGATCATTAAATCATATAAATTATTAATGAAGCAACAAAAATATTTAAAAATTTAGTATTCAGACATGTCTTCAATTATTTAAAAATTACAAAATGACCCATTATAAGGTGTTTGGCTGGTGTCCTCGAGTTTCAGATAGGAAACATGTTGGAAACGTTGAAACATTAGGACTTTGAAGTTTGTGTGTTACATAGTGACAAGGATCATATTATTAAAAGAGTGTTGCAAAACTTATTTAAAAGCTGAAGTTATTGATTGTGATTTAAGTTGATTTTCCGTGCTTATTTTTAAAAGTTAAGAGTCTTTGCAGATTTGCTTGAAAATTAAGTTCAATACAAATGGAATATCCATAAGTGCTTTAAAACTGATTATTTTAAGTGAAGTAAAAACAAAAGTTTATTTTACAAACACCTAAAAATAGATTACGAGGGAAAGAAAAAAAAAAACTCAAAATCTCTTTGTAAAGTCTTTTGCAAACATTATTCAACTTCACCTTTTGTAGAAAAAAAAAAAAAAAAAAAAGACATATTTACTCTCAACCAAACAATATATGTAGAAAAAGGGTAAATTACAAACACCCCCTAAGGTATGGTCAAATTACAAAAAACCCCCTCTTGTTTGGATAATTACATCTACCCCCCTCAACTATGATTTTTTCTTAGACCTCCACCTTTATGGTGCCAAATTCAACATAGTCATCTAGATTCCGTGAAATGTGATCTAGTTTGTACTCTTTTTGTGTAAAAAATATAGTTTCCGATGCACCACAAACTGGTATATACAATCTAAAAATCACATATTATGATCATCTTGCTTCATAATGTAGAGTTTGAATGGGATAAAACGGGTACAAAAGTGATAATATTCCATATAATCTCGAAGATTCCACTAAATTTGATGAGTTGAGGGGGGTGGTTGTAATTATTCAAACAAGATGGGTGTTTTTGTAATTTGACCATACCTCAGGGGGTGTTTGTAATTTACCCTGTAGAAAAATTATCGGATCTACTAACCACAGAGTAATAATAATACTGAAAGGGTGGGAAGATTTGTTAAAACTATTTATTTATTATATATTATATTAAATTATATTAAAAAAAAAAAGAAAAACAAATAAAAGGTGGTTTCAAATAGGTTGATGCTGATTTTGGCAGAATGGAGTTTTTTACTCTTCTGAAATTGAAATCTTTGAAATTCAATTTTCCTCCCCTCTGCCAAAATCTACTGCATGCCTTTTTTCTGTAAATCAGATTAAATCAAAGTCCACTTTCTTTTTGTAGAAGAATCAATCATCCATTCGCAGAAGAATCTCGTCATTCAATTCTATATTTCTCTCTCATCCATTTCCAATTCGAGTTCTTCAATCTGATTTGTGCCTTTCCCGGTTTCCCCCTTTTTTTAGGGTTCGTCTTCGTAATTTCTCGGTTTTTTTTGTAAATTGGAATTTGCGATCGAATTCGCACATCATCGTTGTTCATCTATTGTGTTTTGGGTGTTTGAGAATTTCCTTTTGTTTTTCTGCATGGAGTAGCTTCTATGAATTAGGTAAGAATATTTTGGTTTTTATTTTTAATTTTGTTTCCTTATTTATTTTCCAAATGATCATCGGTTGTTGTGAGTTTCTAATATGGAAAGTACTTTTAGTTATTTGAATACTGACTTGGTTAGATAAATTGTTTCCCTTTTTGAGATTATTACCTGCTAAAAGTATGTATATATATATATATATATATATATATATATATATATATATATATATATATATATATATATATATATATATATATATATATATATATGCATATATATATATGCATATGTATGTATGTATGTATCTACGTATGATCATACAATGTGTTTCTCGATTATCGAATTGTATGACCTTTGTTTCGGTAGATCGAATAGACTATTTCAGCTTTCAAACATTTCATGATAATGTAGTTAGTGAATTTATCGGAAAAACATGGCGAATCTTTTGATAGTTGGAATTTGCTCGGTTTTATTAACTCGTTTATTTGCTCTACAAAATCCAGATGTACGATGGCTGATTATAACAGCACAGTGATGTCACCGGAGGAGGTTTCCGCTCTAAAAGAAACACTATACGCGCAGCAAAAGCTTCTCCAGAAACTCTACACTGAGCTCGATGCCGAACGCGAGGCAGCAGCCACTGCCGCCAGCGAGGCAATGTCCACAATAGATCGCCTCGAAAGAGAAAAATCCGCCGTCAAAATGGAAGCAGATCAGTACAAGAGAGTAGCCGAAGAAAAAATGTGCCACGTGGAGGAATCTTTAGCGATAATCAAAGATATCTTCCACCAAAAGGATATGGAAGTCGCTGCGTTGTCTTACCAAGTTGAAGCCTATAGATACAAGCTCTTGAGCATGGGATGTGCAGATCTTTTGCAGAGAAACGAAAATGTAGCTTGTGATACAAGTCTTGGGAGGAGAAATTCGGCGCCTCTTTTGGTCAAATTCAATAGGGCTCTGATCGAAAGAGATAGCAATGCTAGCCCGGAAATTGACGGGCTTTCTTCATTCGAAGAAATAAACGAATTTATAACCTCGGATTCATCAGACAAGAAAAGCGAAAGTCCTAGCTTGCAGGAACAGATACGGAAATTGGGTTTACAGGTCAAAGAGTTTGCTAATGACACGAGCTCGGCGAATAATAATCGAACTCGTTCGCCCTCGCCGCAGCTAAGCTTTGACAATTCGTTCGACACGAATAAAGATCAAGAAAATAATCCGTATGCAGCTTCTACGAGTGTGGTTCTTGATGTTTTTGAGGTCCCACAAGTCGATAGGAGCATCGACACTTCTTACGAATCTTCGAGTAAGGACAAGAAAAAGACGGGTTTTTTTCAAGCTAGTGAGATTCTTGAAAGCAGAGAAGCTGTTAAACTTCATGCTAAAGATGAATCTGATTGGCTGAAGAAATTATTGCAGTCCACTAATCATGAAAAGAATTTGTATAGACCGAGTGATATTACTGCTATTGATCGAGCTCTTGTTGTACAGCCTTCTACGAGTGTTGCTCAATGTAGGCCCGATCTGAATAACCGGGCTTTGGGGGTTAGTGAAATTGAGAGGGTGTCGGAAAATTCGAACAGAGAGGAAGTATTGAAATTGTTGAAAGAGATTAAGGAACAAATAAGTTTATTACAGAACGAGGTTAGGTCTCAGAAAGGAAATAAATCGTTCACGAGAGAGAACTCGTCTCTACATTCTCTATCGGAGGTGACTTTCTTTTTTCCCTTTTTTTTTTTTTTTACTTCTTCCCTGCAAATGTTAATTTTTATATTGAAATTTAGAAGAAAAAAATTAGTATTTTTTTTTTTTTTTTTTTATTTTATTTGATTACAGGCGATGTTTCACTTTTGGCTTTGATGGAGCTTGAACATGTTCGACATTTGACGTGTACAAACTGTGTGTGTATATTCTGCCTAACACAACCACCTGATTTTTGTGTGTACAAAATAAACTTTCTTGCATCGATTTTGTGTTTGTCATTGTGGAGTTGATTGTGATTTTTTCTTTTTCTTTTTTCTTTTGTGCATATAAGAAGCATATGACGATTCTTTGATACAGATTGAATAGCTTGATAGGAGTGGTGTGTCCCGGTCCTGTCATGTGTCTCGACTTTTTCTTCAAATGAAAAAAAAGAGAGATTTTTTTTTTCACCCTTTTCCAATGTATACTCGTTACTAAATATGAATGATATCCGATTTTTTTGATTTTCCTACTGCATGAAAGCTTATCGAACATTTTTTTTAATATATATATATATATATATATATATATATATATATATATATATATATATATTAATTTATTCAATTTTATCTGTCGATTTGCAACATCATTATTCTATTTTGTTCGTTCCTTATGAAGTTGCAGGATGAGATGCTTCAAATGACAAGGTTAGTCGAGCCTTCAGTTAACATGTTGATTGTTTATTTTTTTTAATTAATTATGAGATCTCGATGTTGTTACCAAATCTATGCTATCATGTGAAAAACATGCGAATCTTTTTCCGAAATTCTCATTGTATAGGAACATTAGTGTACACTGTTTAAATTACGGATTCGTGAATCTTAATTTGCTATCAAGTTATGTTTTCTGCTGAACTCTTTTTAAAACATCTGATGCACTTAGCTTCTCCAGGCTGAACTGCTTATAAAGAAAATCGATATCTCATTTATTTTTTTTATTTTTTTATTTTTTTGCATAATTTATGTGGAAGATTAGACGATTAACATACACATATTCCGTTTTGTGAATGTGTCAGTTCAATAGATTAAAACAAAATAATTTGTGTGTATGGTGTATTTGAGTGACAGCAGGTCGAAGACATTCTTTCATCACTACAGTGCTGTATAAGCAAATGAGTTACGATTTGCGGAAAGCTCGACTGTAACTGTAAGTACGAAGTACAGAAACATATATATCATCTTTCATTAGTGTTTTGAGCATTTTCACTTTGTTTCTTGAAAATTGTGTGGACTGAGTTGAGTTTGAGTCGAGCTTGCTGCTGCTCAAGTAAAGTTTTATGAGCTCGGGCCGAAATTTTAATTAACACTAAGATAACCCAGTCACATAAAAGTAGTGATGCACTGCGTATAAACATTTGTATCTGGAGCACGTTTTAATTTGTGCGATTATTTTTGTTTTTCTTTTCTACACTTTGTTATCAAAACTCGAACTTTTACAATTACGACTTGAAATGGTACTGATTGGATCATAAAAAAAATAGTTCCTGAAATTTGCAAAAATAAAAAGGGAAGTGAAAATTTTGAATTTACATTTCCAATTTCATTAATTTCAGCAATTTTCAGAAATTATAATTTTACATAATTGGAAATTCTAGGAAAATGTTTTGGGTGTTTTTTGCTTTTAGTTCAAAGTTTGATTGATGTATTATGTATAAACTAAGATCACACATTTTGGCTGTTTATTTGAATGTGGAGATAGTTTGACATTATATTTCAAAGTTTGATGTGTGCATTTGAAACTTATGAACTAGGATGCACGGAAACTTCCACATAAACGCGTCTTCACGTTTTCGATACGTTCTGGAAGTCAAAACACCATGATACTCACCCCAGTCCCCAGATGTTTAAGGGATGTTTCTGTAGATATATAAAGTTTCGGGTACGCGGTTTCTGTAATTGATGAAAAAATGGACACGCGTTTCGACCCAGAAAATCCAAAACTTTGTCCAAATTTCCCACATTTGATGAAATCTTACATCTTATGTCTCTTTTTCTCTCACGCAACGAGAGAAGCACTTCTCACATGTACGCAAGAAACATGTGATCTACTAATCCTATACCAAAACGTTTTTCTCCGCCCCATTCGTAATAGTAGATTGACAATTCATATTTTCACTTGCAATTTCTATTTATAATTTTGGAACACATCTTCTATTGAGAACAATGCACATATGTTAATGTTTAGAATGACTTTTCAGAATTTATGAATATAGTACTATATTTTTTATATTTACACGTTTTCCTACTTTCACATATGATATGGGAATTCCATGTGTCTGTTTCCCGTTCAACTTGTCGCCTTAAAAAATACTTAAAAGTTTTTTCTATAAGATATAATCCCGTTCTTGATTTTAAATGTATTTTTGTATTTTGCCCCCTAAATCTTTCATGCACCTTTAATAAAAACGCATGTGCAAACGGAAGGTTTTTGGCCAGAAAAGAACTAAAACTGGCATGCAGGGCAAAGGGGAAACGCTGCGACAACTAGTAGAGTTCAAAAAAAAAAGTGTGTAAAATTATTTGTTCAGAGGCCATAAAAAGATTTCCTAGGAATGTATACACCCTATTTGGAGTTGCTTATTAGTAAAATTAATAAATAGTATATGTTAGCTTGAGTTTGGCAGCAATTGTGCACGTGGCAGAAGCGTGTGTATGGATTCCACAATGTCTATATAAAATCTTAAACTTATGAGATTGTTGGGAAAAGTCATGTGTGTTTAGTTAAGTCCTTACTAGTAAAATTACTAAACTAAATACGCATAAAAATCTTAGGTACTTCTGAGATTAAATCACATTTGATGACATTAGCAACTTTTTCTAAGGTAAAAGAAGACAACACCAACTCATTGCACCTACATGATACACCTGCCGTGCTAGAATTGGTTGCCGCGTCCTCCGTTTTTTTTTTTTTTGATATATATGTATATATATAAGGTCGTCTAGACTACTGTAATCATCATTAGCAACAGAGCTAGCACAGAGTCGAGGGAACAGGTTCCCCTTTTTTTGTGTAAAGTATGTTATTTTATATAGGAATATGTTATTTTTCGAGTAATGTAGTATTGTAAGCTTCCATATATAATTGTTTTATGTATATCTAGTCTCTACAAGGATAAAATTATGATTCCGCCACCGGTCATGACGCTTGCAGTGGTTTTGATTGAAGGGGATGATTTTTTTATCTGAAATGCTAAATGTCGTTTCAATTTTAGTAATCTCGTTTGACTTTGAACCTGATTTTAACATATTTCTATTTTGATTTTGGCAAAATTCGAAATACAAAAACTGTAGTCATTTGGGTTAGCTTTCTAATCCAACTTAGATCCGCTAGATTGAATGTCGTGCGACAAAGTTATGCATGAATAAGTCACATTTTGAATTTTAGATACATCAACACATCAAAGTTGTGGGCAGTATCCATTGATTCATGTATATCTTTCTCGTCGGACAGCCAATTTTGGTGACTCAAGTTGGATTAGAAAACTAACTTAGAATACTACAAATTCGATTTTCGGATTTTGCAAAATTTAGAATAAAAAATAATAAAAACCACGTTTGAAGTTGAAACGGTATTATTAAAGATCGAACAACATTTATCACTTTTATTTTTTGTAAGAACAAAAGGGAATGAACTTGAACACTAGTAACTTAAGTGAGTTAGGCAATTATCTATTAATGCATCTATGATTAGATTATCAACTACCTCAAAAAGTAACGCCAATGAACATCTCAGAAACTTAATCCATACACAAGTGGAAGGTGGTCATGTAGGCAAAAAGTACCTCAAAATACTAAGAGTTAATAGTACTTAACTCCCTTGTGGCTTGAAATTTATGCACATGACTCCCTATATTTTTAATATAGTATATGATCCCCTTATATTTTAATACAAGTATGTAACTTATTTGTACTTTCAAAAATTTATTATTTCTAATGAACATGATTATTTATCAAGTGCAATACAATACGGGGGTACGTGCTTATATTAAAAGCGCAAAGGAGTCATTTACACAAAATTCAAACTACAGAATGGTCATGTGCTTATATTGAAAGTACAAAAGGGTCATATGCACAAAACTCAAAACCACATGGAGTTAAGTGTTATTTACTCAAATATTAAATTAAGAAGTTTCACACACAACCACCACATTTCTGAATCATTTATTTTTTATTTGGCATACTTTAAACATTATCATTTTTTTTTTCATTACTTTAATTTAATTTGTGGTTGATGTCTAATATTTTAGGACACATGCATTAAACATTTAGGCCTTGTTATTAAAGCCATATATATATATATATATATATATATATATATATATATATATATATATATATATATATATATATATATATATATATATATATATATATATATATATATATATATATATATATATATATATATATATATATATATCACAAAGGTTTTCTAAGTGCAATATATGATCATCATTTGATTTAGGAGTTAATTAGTGAATTGGGTAATTCCAACCTTCCACTAGCTTTTTTTTGTGAATTAAAACTTTAAGCATTTTCTTAATGGTAGGCTCAAAGAACAGATTTAAGTGCAATTCGACTATGCAGCGCATGATTAGCACTGTCACCAATGACAATTAAGCTAATAAAATATTGATTGATTAAATGATTAAGCACAAAAGTGTAAATTTGTGTGTCCATTCATGATTCATTCTTGCTAGTAAGAAAGATCGACGAATGATTATTTGTGTCTTTGTGAACAACCAAAAGGCAGCATTTGGTTGGTTTGCTTGCATAATTAATTAAGTAGCAATTAGCCAAACGCAATGCAGTACATAATTTAGCGCGGTCTTTACGACACTATACGAGGTGCACTAACGTGTGCATCTCGTGTAGCTCCCTTGGATCAACACACGCCCACATGGGTATGTGTGAGAACTAGCAGAGTTAGGATTTAAAATTTGCGGGAGCCAAATGCATTAATTTTTTTTGAAGGGGGCCTATTAATGCTATTATACACGAAATTTTTCGTATTTTCATATAAAATATAGAGATTTGAGAAATGAAATGGGCCACGGTCTCCCTTAGTCATATGCTGGTTCCGCCACTGTGTGTTGTGTGAGGATCCAAAGACGAAATTGATCGTGTGGCAAATCGAAGATGTGGTCGTTGTTTGGACACGTTTTACAATTAATCGAGTAAGACTGCAGTAGGATCAAAACTTTAGGAATGACAAGGAAATGAAAAATAAAATTATTTCACCTAACATTTTCACTATTTCACTAATCTACTTTCTATTCTCCTTAATCCAATCACATACACCTAATTGATCATGACCAAATCCCAACAAAAAATATTAGCTGAAAACTTTGATCATGATCATCATCTATCCAAAACTTTCTTTTATGCAAATACATTAAAAAAAAAAAAAAAAAGAAACTCAAATTTAATTTATTGAATTAGCATCTTCAACAACTAAATTTGAAGGACTAACACAAAGACATTGCTTCAAAATGCTAACTTCATTAGCAACATCAAGCATGCTAGGCCTCGTGGCCGGATTATACTGCGTGCATATCAATCCGAGTTCGATCATTTCCAATATCACATCGGCCCATATCTTCCTGTCGAACGGAACGGGCCCACGTGGGGCCCGCCTCACCATTGCTCCTTCTACGATTGGCCCGAGCTTGTTAGGGTATTGACTCTTGACCCATTCGTGCATGCTCGAACCTTCTTGAAAAAGAACGTCCGTCGGCCGTTTTCCCGTTACTATTTCAAGTAGAAGAACTCCGAAGCTATATACGTCTCCTTGGGGCGAAGCATGCCTTCCCATTCCATATTCTACAATTTAAAAAAAAATTGAAAAATAAGACAATAGTCTTGAAATATAATGGAGAAGTCAGAAAAAAAATCGGATAAAAAAAATTACTAACCAGGAGCAATGTAACCAACCGAGCCACACAACAATCCATCGGTAGAATCGTACGACGCCGAATCGTCAACACCACAAGAGCCACTCTCATCACCGCCACCTTTAACCAATCTCGCGATCCCAAAATCGGTAACCAAAGCCGTGAAATCATCGTCGAGAAGGATATTACTCGGCTTAAGATCACAATGCACTACTTTCACCGGCGCGTAGTGGTGCAGATAAGCCATCCCTTCCGCCACGTCGCTGCAAATCCTCACAAGCTGTTCCAAATCGAGCCCGATAATATTTTTCAACGAGCTCGGATAAAGATGATCCTCGAGGCTACCGTTAGGCATCAACGGTAATACGAGGGCTTTAAAATCGGGCCGACTGCATGTAGTTATTATCCTTATCAAGTTTCTGTGCCTTGTTCTTTTCAAGACTTGGCACTCTCTCTTAAAGCTGCCCGATAATTCGGCTGCCGATTTTGCATGAAGTACCTTAACCGCTATTTGAGTGTTGTCTTTGAGAACACCCTTGTATACGTGTCCGAATCTTCCGGAACCGACCAGGCTCGACCCGCTGAACCCTCCGGTAGCTTCTAGAAGCTGCCGCCGCGAGATTCTTGGGTACTTGACCTCTTGATTATTATGATCTCTAGAAGCTTCTTCTTCGTCTTTGACGATAACGCCCTTTTTCCCGTTTTTTAAAACGGTTAAGTGGGGTCGGATCTTTGATCGCCATCCAACTATGCAGAAGATGGGAGTGATGATTAACGATAGTAGAATCGCAATCAAGAAATGACGAGTTCGCCCTTTAGGGCATTTTCTCATATCCTTTATCGAACCGCAGAGACCTTCGTTTCCCAAGAAAGAATCGAGGGTTAGTGACGAAAATGCCCCCTCGTCGGTTATGTTCCCGTGGAAGTTGTTGTAAGAAAAGTTGAGTACCTTGAGAGTTGGTGATGCGTGAAGAGAGTGCGGTATTTCGCCACTTAACTTATTCAACGAAATATCGAGCACTTTGAGGTAGGGCAAACTTCCAATAGCTTCCGGAAACTCTCCTTCCAAACCGTTACTCGAAACGTTGAGGTACTCAAGAGCAATACAGCTTCCGAGCTGAGATGGCAAAAGACTTGAAAGATTATTCGACGACAAATCAATAGCAAGAACCATATCCATTTTGCTAAGCTCCAATGGAATATTCCCATGCAAGAAATTACTCGACAAGTTCAAATACAGCTTCAAACTACTCAAACCGGCCACTTCACCAGGAATCGTACCCGATATTCGATTATGAGAAAGATCGAGAATTTCTAGATTTACGCATTTGCCTAAGCTCGTAGGAATATACCCCGAGAGCTCGTTTTCGTATAGAAGAAGCCTTCTTAGCTGTACAAGGTTGGCAAAGCTATCTGGAATCGTACCGGAGAGTTTGTTTTTTGACAAGTCTAGAAGACCTAAATGAGGCATGTCGCCAAAGGAGGCCGGAATTTCACCGGAGAGTGAATTATTCGACAAAAATAGCCTCTCGAGTTTCGCCATGTGGCAAAGCTGAGAGGGTATCGAGCCATTGAATAGATTGCTAGAGAGGTTCAAGAGGGTGAGATTGACAATATTCGAAATCTGTGGGGGTATCGGACCGTAAATAAGATTAGTATCGAGGTTGATTTGTACAAGAGAAGAGAGATGCCCAATAATAGAAGGCAACTCTCCTCCGAGATAATTACCGGCTAAATCGATTTCTTGCAAGTTAGACGAGTTGGCTAAAGATGCAAAAAAGGGTTTGAGGTTAGTATTGTCATTATGGCTCGAAAAGCGGTTGTATGATAAGTACAAGAATTTCAAATTCGGCATGTGGCTCAAGATATCGGAGGGTAATTCTCCAGTGAACAAATTCGTCTCCAAATCGAGCCACTCGAGTTTCGAAGAGTTCGAAAGGGCAAAAGGGACTTCTCCCACGAGACGGTTCGACCAGAGAAGGAGATACTTAAGCTCTCTAAGCCCACATTGATCACTATTCTCCGTATTTAAAGGGATCTCACCACTTAGTGAGTTGTTCGATAGGTCGAGATATTGAAGAGAAGATGAAATATTATTGCAGAAAATCGAAGAAGGGATCTTACCGAAAAGTTTATTGCTTCCAAGATCGAGGTACACTAATCGAGGAAGAAACCCTACTTCAGATGGGATGTTTCCTTCTAGAAGATTCGAAGATAGACTTAGCTCTTTCAGCTCGTAAAGATTGCCGATTTGAGGCGGGATTTGGCCGTGGAAGAAGTTTCCGGATAAATCGAGAACCGCTAGCTGCGATAGGCTGAAAAGGGCCGGCGAGAGTTTGCCCTTAAGAGACTTGTGGCTCAAGTTAAGCTCGACGACTCTATTATTATTATTCTTGTTCATGCCGTCGCAGCTGACACCCGACCATTTGCAGACATGCATGTGGTTCTCGGAAGTGTTCCATGTCTCGAGAATATTCTCGGGATCTTCGGTGATTCCCGACATGAACGAGAGGAGCGATGCTCGATCTTCGAACAACCCAGCATCGTTTTCCGAATGCGCTACGTAGAATAGTATGATTAGCGAAAGTATGTCGAATTTTGAGCACCACATTTTCTTGTTGAAGAAGGTAATTAAGGAATTTTTATTTTTTTTTGGAGAGATTAATGAAAACTTGAGGATGGAGATTTTGGAATGTTGTTGTCGGAAATTAGTGTACTGTTATAAGGTATGTGGAAAATTTATTTAGAGGCAATTAATTAATTAATTAATTTATTAATATATATTATAAATAAAGTAATAGTAGATATCCTCAATATACATGCCTAACTGCCGTTGAAGGATACATAGTTGACAAAATTAATCAACGTTGAACACGTGGGGACACGTCGTTATATATTTATGATGTCTGAGAATCGTCTAGTTTTTTTCTTTCTTCTACTTATTATTATTATTATTATTATTATTATTATTATTATTATTATTATTATTATTATTATTATTATTATTATTATTATTATTATTATTATTATTATTATTATTAAAATAAAAAATAAAATATGAGGGACAGAATCGTTGAGTTTATTAGCCGTGTGAGATTTGGTGATTTACATGTCATTAGGCCTAACTAAGTTGAAATAATTAGTGTGATTAGTGGGTGATGATGAGTTATTAAAAAATAAGATAATCTAGGTTATAATAAGCACGCCTAGTTAATAAGATAATGAAGTGATGACGTGGCAACTTTGTGTCCTGGAGTGTGTGGGTGTATGTCGGCTGATGTATAATATGCTTGTTGCCATCATCACCACTTGGAAATTTCAATTTCTTTTTATTTTTTTTATTTTTTTATTTTTAGATGCATGATCTAGCTATTAATCAAATTTTGATGGAACCCTTATTTTGATGTTTGGTAAAAAGGAACTAACAGAAGACGGTGGCCATTTGATGTGATCTCGATTTTGCTCTTGGTAAGTATTCGAGATTTTAAAGTGATCTTAATCTTGTTTTACGTAATTAAAGCGAAGCGGTAATGTGACGTCAGCATTATATTGTTTTAGCGAAGCGTTGTGATCTATGCTATACGGACATGGATACGCGGATACGGCGATACGCGGATACGGACACGGTGATACGGCATTTCCAAAAAACTAGGATACGGACACGCGGGGATACATATAAATATAAAAAATATAGGGGTATATTTATAAATTATAAAAATATAGGGATACATTTATAATATGTAAAAATATATTTATAAGTCGCCAAATCGCATTAGAGTGCCGCTCGCTCTTGCTGCTCATGTTCTTGGTCGCTGTTGTCGCTAGAGTTTTGGACTTTTGGGTGAACTCTCAAAAACGACAGATGAAATATGTGTTTCAAAGAAAAGAAAATGCGTATTTTTTATTAGGTCTTTCTCTTAAAGCATAAGAGCCGTATCCCAACTTTTTTAAAATTGCGGAAACTGTCCGACACGTGTGTCCTACTTTTAGCGAAATTACGACACGGCCTGACACGGGTGTCCGAGGCGTGTCTGAGCATATCCAAGTATCGGATACGGAGACTCTTCACCTCCTAGAGGTGTCCGTGCAGCATAGGTTGTGATCGATCACAACCATTTGATAAGATATCTATGTATTATCGAATAATTCCTACTAATATTAAAGCAAATTATATCGAGAGTAACACACACGCAATTTTAACGCAATAAGATTGCATTTGAATTGGATGAGGCAATTTTGAGAGAAAAAAATTTTTATATGACAATTTAAAATGGATTATCCATCAAAAAAAATTTAAAAACTATAGTTCAAATTAAAGTCAAACTTTTAAATTTCTTGCAAAAAATGAATTATTCGAATTGTTGAATGATGGGCAGTTGTGCCCTTTGAACTCAGGATTATTTTATTTAGCATGACTCTAATATCATGTTGAATGGCAACTTCAATCAAAAACTTAAACAGTTAGTGAAATGTATCATTTAGTATTAATATCTACAATACAAATAAACTCGAATAATTTTATATCATGGGCTTAGGTGGTGTTTGCGGGAACTTATTGAAAAACAGTAGTTACTGCTTGAAAGTTAAGTATGTATTAAATGCTTATTTCTAAAAAAAATAGGGTGTTTGATAATATGCTGGAAAAATAACTTAAATAGAAAATCAAATGGAGGAATATTTATAAAAAAAAAAACAATTTATTTTTAGAGAAGCAAAAACAAAATCTAATTTTGGAATAACCTAACAATCAAATTATGATCTATCAAAAGCTCTAAATCAGTTTCTAAAAGCTTCTGCAAACACCATCTTAAATCGTTCGCTCTAAATTCCATTGACATTAAATTACGAAGATAGATAATATTAAATATTAATATACCACGGAAAGGGCTCTCTTTCGTCGGCTATGAAGTATGAAGTATGAACAATCCCCACGCAAGTTGCAAAGTGATCACCTCGATCTACAAGAGAAATACTTTAAATAAAGTAGTGTGATCTCTATTAAATTAATTTATTTATTTTTGCCAATATATTTTCTTAATATATATATATATATATATGCATGTGTTGTCGAGACTAAATTTAACATTAACTATTTAATTTTTATTTTTAGGAAAAGAAAAAAAAAAAAAAAAAAAAAAGTCCAATCGATATATATACACCGTTTCTTGAATATATGATATTTTGGAACTGCGTAAATGGGAAATGATTACTCCTTCAACCACTTGTGGGGGTTTTCTTTTTTTCTTGTGGGTTTCTACCAAGTTGCGCGCAGTAGAATTTGACCTTATAATCTGACTTACATGTAAAGTCAATCAATTTTATTTTATTTTATTTTATTTTATTTTGTATGACTAGGGCACCTAAATAATTATTTAATCATGACAAAAATATTATAAAGTTTCGCGCCGCGGCGAACCTCCTCTGTGCAGTATATGTACGTGCATTTAGGTTTGTTTGTGTCTGTGTGTGTGTGTTGGGGTATGGGGGAGACAAGATTTATATGTTATTTTTATTTATTTCTTTTTTGAATGTGAAGACTTATTTTATGTTAGGCGGATTTAATAATTATCCATTAGGTTTTGATATATTAGGAATTATATTTTTGAAAAACATTTGACCCACAAATCATTATACACAACGGCAACTTGAATTTATACTTGGCTGTTTCCTGTAGATCTGCATATAATCACGCATATTAATGTACATGTATGTTTAGTGGATACTTAATTGTTTAACTCTGCTAATTATTAAAAAATATTCAATGTAAAATAACTTGATATATCATCCAACTCTCTGTTCAAACCCCTAATGCAAAAAGTATATTTTTGTGAAATTTGCATAATTATCAATGAATATTTTTTACTTGACAAATTAATTGATTCAATATGTTTGTCTAAATGGGGAAAAAGTATCTAAGAAGTCTCCTCAAGCCCAATATTTTCTTATCAATGAACCAAACAAAATTAAATGCTAAAGGGGAGCAAGTAATAGTGGGAGTGGTTTTAGAATTTGAAAAGCGATGTTAATTTGCAATTATAAATAGGCTCATGGCTAACCATTATATATATTCATGACTCAAACTTAGCCTATTTAATATTGATACTATCTTGATAGTATTTTGATGACGCAAGCGTGATGTCAGCTCAGATCTCCTTCCGCTGGGAAAGTTTTCCCAACGTAAAAGCTCCGATGATCAAGTCAAAATTTGTATTTATATGCATATTGTGGATTCTAGTAAAAAAACATTATAGAGTAAAAATATGAGTCAACTCCCTATTTATAGATGTCTCTCTTGCTTGAAATGTAAGATTCATTAGATTATTTAACCTAATTACCTTCTTATTTGGACATGCTGCATTAATGAAATTTTAGGTTAAATGAACTTGGCTCGTCCAAAACCCCAATTTGAGGTCACGATGTAAAGCCCATGGCCTCACCTCACGTCGTTGTACGGGGTAAAGGTAGAGAAAGTATTTTTTTCCTTTTTAAGGTTTCGTTTCGTGCATATTTGATGGAACTGGACTGTTAATTTGGGTCGCCCTTTTTGGGCTTTATAGTCAACTTATTCTGTTTATGTAGAGTGGGGCTCAGGGCAACATGGTCCATATCAAATACAAAGTGTTCAACTCGATGAAAAGCGAAATCGAAATCGAAGCCAGTCTTTGTATAATGTGCCATATGTGAAACTACTAATTAATTAGGGGTTATATGAGATAACCCCCTCATACAATTTCCATAGAGGCATAAATCCATTTTTTAATTCACTATTAGGGATAACCCCCTCAGTTACCATAATATCCAATTTACCCTTGTTACATTCATGGATTAATATAAAAATCAATTAAAAAATCTGAAAATATGCAAACGTTCAGATTCTTTTTGTTTTCTTTTTATTTTTTATTTATTTTCTTTTTACCGATTTCCTTTCAAAACAATGTTTTTTTTTAAATATCTACTTAAAAATAGTTATTTATTTTATATTATTTTTAATTTTTTTAATTTTTTTATTTGTTTATTATTTTTAATTTTTCGTTTTCTAAAATATTTTTTTAATATTATTTTTTTTAAATATATTTTTTAAAATATTTTTTAATAATTTTTTTTTCCAGTTTATTTTTTTAATTAATATTTTTTATTGATGTTTTTCTTCAGTTTATCAAATTGAAAATCCACTATACACGTACGAATTTCACTATAAATATTTCAAAATTTAGTGAAAATAATTTTTTTTCCAGCAGATTTACTAAAAGATGAAATTCGCTACACATCAAAATTTATGAACATTCACTATAAAAAAAATTAACGTAAAATCCACTAAAAGATTATCGTAATCCACTGTAAAATTTAGTGTAATCCACTATTCACTAATCCAATATTCACTGCCTGAATTTAAAATCCACTATTCGAAATCCACTGTAAAATTAACGTAATCCACTATTTACTAATTCACTATTCACTGTCCGAATTTAAAATCCACTATTCGAAATCCACTATTCACTGTTTGAAATCCACTATTCACTGTTTGAAATCCACTATTCACTGCAACCCCTCTAACGTAATCCACTATTTAATGTCACTTGAGAATTCGAAAACCACTATTTACTATAAGCGCATCGACATCCCCTCCTCTATTGCTCGCGCATGCGTCAGGTGGGTATATTTTGTCTGAAATCCACTAAAAGTTCATCAAAAACCACTACAAAAATATAGAAATCTACTACAAAAGATCCCCTTTACAAAGAGAAAATCCACAAAAAACTTGCCTAAATACACTACGAAAATCCCCTTTAAAAAAATGTCATGACAGACAATAGTAGAGTCACCTGAACATCACCCAACCTCGTCCCACTTGTTGCCATCACTCCACTTGTGCAAGAACCTGAATCAAAGAAAAAAAAAGACAACAACGTGTAAACTTAATTCATTCAAAACAAAATCAGTTCACAAAGCAAGAATTTTAAACCTACTACAATCTCATCCGAAACCATTACAAAAAACTATCAACATCCACCAAAATATTAACATAATCCACTACAAAATTAACCTAACCCAATACAAAACAATTACAAAAATATTAACATAATGGTCAATTGCACTTATCTTTTAGCAAAAGATCCAAACCTATCATTCAAATTCTCTATGCTCACATCTTTCTTTACGCCTGTCACACCATAATCCAATTCACACACAAATTATAATTACCATTCATCACCGCACCAAAAATTAATTAAAAAAAAAAAAGTTATCTTGTCTTAACAAGAGAGGGGCCAAATATGTATTTAATCGGTTCCTGCTACTAAATCACCACTTTCCAGTAACAAAATCTTCAAACAAGATATGCAAACTCTAGGCAAAAAAAATAGCCAATAATCTGAGAACAAGACATGCAAACTCTAGGCAAAAAATTCACATAAGCTCTAAAAATTATCAAAACTGATGAAGTAATTGAGAATTTCGAAAATTGAATTTAAATCAAGAGAGACCCCGTAGAACTCCATCATCCACTATACATGAACAAAAAAGAGCCCTCTATTTTTCTCTGAATCTATCAATGAAATCAAAACCTTATCAAAAATCAAGAAAACTGATGGAGACAACAAAAACAAAATTACGAAAAAATAAATAAATTTGAAACAAAATACAGAAAAATAAATAAATTATATTTTCAGGATCGGTGTACCTTAGATGCAAAACAAGATTTTGTGTAGTCAATTGCAACCCTTCTTGTGCTGACCATATCCACCGTCAATGGCGGCGACGATTGAAAGGAATGAGGGGCTGCCAAATTCAAGATATGATCAATGCATATCGGATCTCTTCTCCTAATTTCCTACGTGGACCATATCTATCGGCACCGGACATGCCGTCGTCGCAGATCTGACTCCGGCCATGAGGCTCGGTAGCGTTTGTGAGGGGGAGAATATATGAGAGATAAGAGAAAACATCAAATTAGAGGGTTTGGGAGGAAGAGCCCATACGTCTTGCCCCGTTTTGGGGACTGGTAAGGGAGGCGAGGGGGTGAGCGTGAGTTGTGAGTTGTGGAGAGAATGGAGAGAAGAGAATGAGAGAGACGGCTAGAGAAGAGACGTGGGTAGGTTCAAAAAAAGTTAAGAAAGGGTAAAATAGGTTATTAATAATATAATTTGCTGAATAAAATACAATTGGATTTATCTCAAAAATGGAAAAAAAAAGAGGATCTAGTCTAATGATACAATGCATATGAGGGGGTTTTCTCAAATAATCCCAATTAATTAATACTTGAGTGTATTTTCTGATTAGTGCTCAATTATATGAAAAACACGCTAGAGTATTATCTATATTCTCGATCAATTTAATTTAATTAAGATAAAGAGATAGTGTTTAAGATCATAATTAAATTTTGACAACTTAAAAATAGCCATTACATTATTTTAATCTTGAGGTAACGTAAATGTTGAGATAATCGAGTCCACAACTAACCAAAATATATTAATACAAAAATTATAAATGCTTCTGTTAGGTACAGGCTCTTCGAAAAACAGCCATAGATCCGTAAAACAGTTTGAAATCAAAAGAAAATGAAACAATAAAGCAGTATTGAAAAAGAACGGCTCAGTTCCCTTTTCCAGTGTTCATACTGTCGATCCAAGGTCTGGTGGTAACACCAACTGAAAACAAGCACCAAGCTACAGCCACTGATCGGAACCCTAGATCTGACCCCCAATCTCACTCTGAGTTGACTCACCAACACATGCACAGTTAACTCAGTAGATAACTCACCCTCTCCACTCAGCACAAACCCAGATTTATGCACTCACAATGCCGAAACCCTCACAGAAGAGGATTAAGGCCAGAAAAGATAAGGTTTGAATAAAAGGTGAATCACACTTCTCTCTCTCTCTCACCACAGTATAAATACACGGAGTTTCAACGGTCTTCAGCATTAAATGGGCTGCGACGGCAAGGACACCCATTGTCCGGCCAGACCTGCGACAGTGTCGCCGGAAAACGACAAGGGGTGACGAAACACTGTAGAGAGAGAAGGGGACAAGGGAAGAGAGAGAAACGCCGCAGCAGAAGAATGCTGCTAGGGTTGAGAGAGGTTAGAAGAATGGGGCAAATGGAGGGCTCAGATTGAAGCCCTAGAACAAACGATTCAGATCATAGTTTGACTGGATCAGTGGACTTATGTGATATTGGGCCCGATTTCACGAGTTGGGCTTTGAATTAATTAAGCCATTGGCCCAGATCACAACAGATCATTTCTATTGGGCTCAATACTTAACAATTCTCCACCTGAGACCAATAAAAGGATTATTATGAATACACTTAATGGACTGGGATCATCATTGCCGTAACTTTGAATCTTAAACACTAATCACACAGATTGTAGTAGAAGATTCAAAAAGTATTTTTTTTTCACAAAGGAGGTAATCACCAAGATACAGAAAACTTTAGCATCACAGAGAAGTTAAAATAACACAAGCTATCACAGAGAAAGCAATATCAGACTTGCACACAGCAAGCAGACACACACATGTCTGTTTCAATCATGTTTTGAGACAATGTTCAAGGTTCTCAAACATGATCTCAATTTTTCCACAGGTAGGCACTTAGTGCCCATGTCAGCAGGGTTGAATTCAGAAGGAATTTTCTCCAGGTCTATCTCACATTTTTCCACCACTTTCCGGATAAAATGGTATTTAATCTCAATGTGTTTTGTTCTGTCATGAAAAACAGGGTTCTTGCACAATTGTATACCTGATTGGCTGTCAGAGAAAACTACAACTTTACCTTTCAAGAAACCAATTTCTGAGAGCAGCCCTTTCAACCAGAGAGATTCTTTTACAGCCTCAGTATCTGCAATGTATTCAGCCTCAGTGGTAGAAAGGGCTACAATATTTTGAAGTTGAGATTTCCAGCAAATACAAGAACCACACAAAGTAAACACATAAGATGTGGTGGACTTTCTATTATCTCTGTTGTTGGCATAATTAGAATCCACATAACCACATAAGACAATTCATTTTTCACACTTAGAAAATTCAATCCATGTTCTAACAGACCCTCTTAGATATCTCATTAACCACTTTACAGCCTCCCAATGAGGCATGCCAGGATTAGCCATATATCTACTCAAACAGCTTACAACATATGCAATGTCAGGTCTAGTACTTACCATTAAATACATGATAGAACCAATTGCATTAGCATAAGGAACAGATTTCATGTCACACATTTCAGGTTCAGTCTTTGGAGACTGTTCCTTACTTAGCAAGAAATGAGCAGCTAAAGGCACAGACACAGACTTGGCATTTTTCATGGCAAATTTATCTAAGATTTTTTCCACATAGGCAGATTGGTTCAGAAACAAAGAACAATCTTTTTTGTTCCTAACTATGTCCATACCCAGAATTCTCTTTGAATCACCAAGAAAGTTCATGTCAAAGTTTTCACTTAAGCACTTCTTCACATGATCAATAGCCTTTAAACAGGGGCTAGCAATAAGCATGTCATCAACATAGATTAACAGGAACACAGGAAATTGACAATTATCTTTGAAATACAAGCAATGATCAAATTCACTTCTTTTAAATTTCAAAGAAAGCATGCAAGAGTCAAATTTTTTGTTCCACTGTCTGGGAGACTGCTTAAGTCCATAAAGAGATTTCTTTAACAAACAGACATAATCAGGATTAACAGAATCAACAAAGCCTTCAGGTTCAGACATGAAAATTTGCTTATCAAGATCACCATGCAGAAAAGCAGTTTTAACATCCATTTGCTTAAGTTCCCAATCAAAATGAGCAACTAGAGCAAGTAAAATTCTGACAGTGGTGAATTTAACAACATGAGCAAAAATTTCAGTATAGTCAATACCCTCTCTTTGTGTAAAACCTTTAGCTACAAGCCTAGCTTTATATCTAACAGAATCAGTTTCATGCTTAATTTTAAAGAGCCATTTACATTCAATCACAGAGCACTTAGCAGGTTTAGGGACAAGAGTCCAAGTATGATTCACATGCAAGGAGTTAATTTCCTCTTTCATAGCAGATAACCACATAGCAGATTCAGAAGAGTTTAAAGCATCTTTGTAGCACTTAGGTTCATTACCATCTAAAGCATCAAACACATTGAACACATAAGATGCAAGCTGAAAATTATCAAGATGATGAGGTTTCCTAATTTCTCTTCTAAGCCTATCCCTAGCAAGTTGATAATCATGCAAATCATCAATATCAGGTAAATCAGACTCAACATTTTGATCAAACACATTTTCAGGCACAGAGGATGAATCATCATCATCATCAATTTCCTCATTTCCAAGTGGAGGTTTCTCCACCTCAATTGGAGCAGAGGGAGGAACAATAAATGAAGGCACAGGCATACAAGGATATTCATTCTCATTGAAAACAACATTTCTACTAATTATAGTTTTAAAACCATGTTCATTCTTTAGCCAACATCTATATCCTTTAACTCCTTCAGGATATCAAATAAAAACACATTTTAAGGACCTAGGTTCTAATTTATCAGTTTTATGGTGAACAAAAGCAGAACAACCAAAAACTCTCAAATTCGACAAATCAGCTGGTTTCCCAGTCCACATAGTTTCAGGCAAATTTCCAGACAAAGGCACAGATGGAGATCTGTTAATCACATAAGCAGCTGTTAAGACAGCTTCACCCCAAAAAACTTTTGGCAAACCAGATGCATGCAACATGGATCTAACCCTATCCATTAATGTCATATTCATTCTTTTAGCTATGCCATTCTGTTGAGGGGTATATGCAACAGTCCTATGTCTTCTAATGCCAAACTCAGCACACAAAGAATCAAATTCATGATTGCAAAATTCAGTGTCATTATCAATTCTAAGGGTTCTAAGTTTCTTGTTAGTTTGATTTTCAATAAAGGTTTTCCAAGATTTGAACTTATCAAAAACATCAGACTTTTGCACAAGTAAGAAAACAAACACTTTTCTTGAAAAATCATCAACAACAGACAAGAAATATATGTTTCCACCAGGTGTGGAGACAGGTGCAGGACCCCAAACATCTGCATGAACATATTCAAGGATTTCTGTGCACTTAGAAGTATTAGGGAAAGGGGATTTAGGGAATTTCACTTTAGACTGTTTACCCATAACACATGAATCACACAAAGGCATATCAACAACAATGTCATCACTCAGATAGTTGTTTTTATGCAAAATTCCTAGTCCCTTACTACTGATGTGACCTAATCTTCTATGCCAAAGATCAGTCATGTCATGCTGAACAGAGTTAACATGTGAAACAGATAATGCAGATGCAACATACATATTGTGCATTCTAACAGCCTTAAAAGAAAGTAAACCATCATGTATAATATTCATAACCCCATCACCCCAATTACCCTTATATCCAGAATCCTCCAAGATAGCACAAGACATCAAATTGCTACTAAGCTTAGGAACATGTCTCACATTTTTCAATTTAAGCACAAAACCAGATTGAAATTTCAGACATACAGTTCCTATACCTAGCACATGTCTTTTACTACTATCAGCCATGGACACAGAGCCATTTTTTAATTCAACATAAGAAGAGAACATGCTTCTGTGAGGTGTCATATGATTTGAGCAAGCAGAATCCATTAACCAGTCATTATCAGTCAAAGATGCAGACACAGAATTCACAAAATCAAGATACTCATCAGTAATCATAAACACATCACCCATGTTTTCATCAACTTGGTTAGCCTGTTCATTAGTAGACTTATTATCTTTCTTAGGTTCAGCACACCTATTGGCATAATGACCAGACTTACCACAGTTGTAACACTTCGTATGTTTGAGCTTATTCTTACTCCCTACTTTACCCTTATCAGGTTTTGAAAATTTTGGTTACTGGAGAAGAAGCCTTGTTTGAAAACTTGTTTTTAGGCTTGTTTTTCACAAAGTTTACATCACCCAAAGATTTATTGTTGTTGGTAGTTTTCAAATCAAGTTCCTTACTTTTCAAACCATTTATCACAGTGTCCAGAGTCACTTTGTCTCTGCCATACTTAATTGAAGATTTGACATCACTGTAAGAATCTGGAATAGCATTTAGAAGAACAATGGGGGTATATTCATCAATATTTTTATCCCCAGTTAACTTAATGTCTTGCACAAGTTTTGTAAAAACATCAAGATTTTCATCTATATCTTTGTGCAAGTCAAGTTTAAATCTAAAAAACTTTTCCAGTAAAAACATTTTTGAGGGTAAAGAGGTTTCAGTATAAAGCTCTTCTAACTTATCCCATAACTCCTTAGCAGTATCAAGTTTACCTATCTTTCTAATCACAGAGTCAGATAAGTTCAGAATAATCAGGGAATAAGCAAGTTCATCAAGATCATCTTTCATTTCTTTAGTAGTTTTATCATCATAAGTTTGAGTTATGGCTTTAAAACACTTCTGTTGAACTAACACACCTTTCATTTTCTGTTTCCATATAGCAAAATCACCCTTACCATCAAAAGAAGCCACAGGATAAGAATTCATTTTCACACAGAAAAGGAAAATCAAGGGCACAGACACACGTAAGAGGCACACTAGCACACAAGCTGCACACAGACAGCAACAGAAATTGGAAACACACAAGTTGCACACAGACATCAACAGAAAATGAAAATACACAAGCCGCACACAGACAGCAACAGAAAATAAAAGCCACACAGAGCTGCACACAGACAGCAACAGAAAATAAAACAAGGACACACAAGATGATCTCAGGAGGCTCAACAGAGAGCCAAGCGTTGCAGAAGGCAACAAAGTAACCGGTCGAAGACTGGGCTGTCTCAGACTACCCCCCTTCCCCAGATTCCTGCGACACTAAGCGGTCCGGACAAGGGAAGTTTGGAGTGGCAGATAGCCTGAGTTGGCCCAGATTTCAGAGAACATCGGAAGTAAGCTCTGACCACACACGGTCAACCACAGGTTTTCCAGGATTTTACCCAGAAACAGAGTGAGTGAGTCACAGTAGTGAAATCCGTAGCACGAGTCTGCAAAGAACAAGTGCCCAACTGATGCTCTGGTACCACTGTTAGGTACAGGTTCTTCGAAAAACAGCCATAGATCCGTAAAACAATTTGAAATCAAAAGAAAATGAAACAATAAAGCAGTATTGAAAAAGAACGGCTCAGTTCCCTTTTCCAGTGTTCATACTGTTGATCCAAGGTCTGGTGGTAACACCAACTGAAAACAAGCACCAAGCTACAGCCACTATCGGAACCCTAGATCTGACCCCCAATTTCACTCTGAGTTGACTCACCAACACATGCACAGTCAACTCAGTCGATAACTCACCCTCTCCACTCAGCACAAACCCAGATTTCTGCACTCACAATGCCGAAACCCTCACAGAAGAGGATTAAGGCCAGAAAAGATAAGGTTTGAATAAAAGGTGAATCACACTTGTCTCTCTCTCTCACCACAGTATAAATACACGGAGTTTCAACGGTCTTCAGCATTAAATGGGCTGCGACGGCAAGGACACCCATTGTCCGGCCAGACCTGCGACGGTGTCGCCGGAAAACGACAAGGGGTGACGAAACACTGTAGAGAGAGAAGGGGACAAGGGAAGAGAGAGAAACGGCGCAGCAGAAGAATGCTGCTAGGGTTGAGAGAGGTTAGAAGAATGGGGCAAATGGAGGGCTCAGATTGAAGCCCTAGAACAAACGGTTCAGATCATAGTTTGACTGGATCAGTGGACTTATGTGATATTGGGCCCGATTTCACGAGTTGGACTTTGAATTAATTAAGCCATTGACCCAGATCACAACAGATCATTTCTATTGGGCTCAATACTTAACAGCTTCTAATTATGAAACATAAACTTTAATTATTACAAACAATGTCGGCTCTAGTGGCGGACTAGGAATATAGTTCATTCATCTGATTTAATTTTGAACACCGACCATGTGGAATTAATTTAATTTACTGAATTATTTTAAAATTCTTGTGCAATTTTCGACATTTAACACATAAATCAAATGAGTGTAAATCTATGGAAATAAGATCTATCATAAAATGTTCATTGTAAAGGTAATAAACTAAGAAAAATAATCTAACTACTTTACTCAAATCATTATATGATTCGGGGAACTTGTCCAAGGGCAAAGAAAACATTTTGTTACAAGGGGAAAGTGATTAATATAGAAATACAATTAGGTGCATGGAGTTTGAGGGTCTATTCGGCTAAGTTTATTTTAAACAGCTGATAAGTTCTTATATATAATTAGTTGTTTAAGGTGGTGTTTGCAAAAGCTTTTAAAAATAGATTATGCGCTTTTTTTATCACATAATTTGTTTTTAAGTGTTTGCGAAACCATCTTTTGCTTTTGCTTCTCTTAAAATAAGTTGGTTTAAGCTATAATTTTAAAAGCACCCATGTACCTGCTTTTTCTATTTTAGTTAATTTTCCAGATTTTTTGCTAACACCCCTAACTTTTAGAATTAATCACTTAATATCAACTTAACTCATAATCAATAACTTATGCTTTTAAATAAACTTTTGCAAACACCACCTAAGAGCTGATAAGTTGTTATGTCCTAATTTTAAAATTATTTTGTAAAGTGTTTGGATAATGATCTTATAAACTATTTTTACTTATTATAAAATCTTAAATAAAAATGTGGGCATCTTCCACCCTACACCATTTCCTATTTTTTACACCTAATTTAGGTGTTTTTAACCTCCCAGTCTTAATCACTAAATCGTCATTACACCTAAAATTATGATGATTTGGTTTTAGTCTCCCATTGTGGTCAAAACCTATATCACCATATTACCAAATCCTATATTTTCACCAAATTTTTTTGTGAAGAAATTTGCATCGCCCACCCTTCCACCATTTTACCATTTTTTCCACCAAATCCTATTTTTCATATCAAATATAGAAATTAAAATAGGATTTGGTGTAATTAACACCATTTTATAATTAGCATATAAAATTATTATATTAGCTAATTTCATGTGATTACCAATTTATAAACATATTTATAGAAAATATATTAGTGTTAATTAATGAATATGATAATATATAAATATATTAGTACATTAGTATATAAATATATTTATAGAAAATATATTAGTCTATTAATAGAAAATATAATAATAATAATAATAATAATAATAATAATAATAATAATAATAATAATAATAATAATAATAATAATAATAATAATAATAATAATAATAATAATAATAATAATAATAATAATAATAATAATAATAATAATAATAATAATAATAATAATGATAATAATAATAATAATAATAATAATAATAATAATAATAATAATAATATTTTACCACTTATAGGAAATGGGATTTGGTTTGGCCTCCCATGGCAATTCACTATATATGCCCCAAAAATGTAAATCTAATGTTAATCGTAATTTTATAATATTTTATTTCCTAAATATTAATTATAGATCCAATGCTAAGTAATAAATTTTCATAACTATATAATTTAAAAATTATGTTATCAATTTTAAAAAACTGTATAAACATGAAATAACATGAACTCAAATTATTTTAAATATAATAAAATCCTACATAAACAATAATCTCATAAATTATTGCATAAATAAAATATTACAACATAAATTAATTTGAAATTATAAAAAAATCTCATTCACCATTATTATCATCATCATCACCATCATAGTCTTCAACATCACCGATTTAAGCATGTTTATCCCACAAGTGTGCTACCAGTTTCCATCTTAATTCATTGTGTTTTCCTTGATTTATATAATTTGTGTTATTATTTACCATGTTTTGTTATCATGTTTTGTTGTTTGTTATTTTATGAGCTATGTATTTCAATTTAAATGTCATGTCCTGTATTTCATCAATTAAAGTGTGTTTCGTTAATCATTCTATTGTTGCTTATTATATTTTATTAATAACAATTAGCGTATTAGTTAAGTAAAGAAATGAACTAATAAACATTGATACCAACAAAATATACAAATTAATTGAAAATAAGCATATTTATATATTTAGAATTAATGTTTTGTTAATAATAACAAATGTATTTATATTTTAAAAAATAATTTAATAATTAATACCAATGTATTTAAGATAAATATGCTAATAAGTTGGTAATCGGGTGCAGTTAGTTAAAAAAAAAAAAAAAAAAAAATAGTCATTTTATATGGTACTTAATAAAATGGTGTTAATTACGGCAAATCCTATTTCCACCACTATATTTGGTAGGAAAAATAGGATTTTGTGGAAAAAATAGGAAAATGATGGACCGGTGGGAGATGAAAATTCCTTCACCAAAAAATTTGGTGGAAAAATAGGATTTAAGTATTTGGTGATATGGGGGTTGACCACGGTGGGAGGCTAAAACCAAATCTCTATAATTTTAGGTGTAATGGTGATATAGGAATTTTGAATGGGAGACTAAAAACACCTAAATTAGATGAAAAAATGGTGTTATGGTGTCCGGTCGAAGATGCCCTAAGGGTGGGAGATAAACCCATTTTTTCACCACAAAAAATAGGATTTGGTGAAAAAATAGTGATGACGTTGGAAGATGCTCTTATATATATATTTATATATATATATATATATATATATATATATATATATATATATATATATATATATATATATATATATATATATATAATAATTTGTGCGATTTTCACATTTAGAGGTGATTTATGCGACTTTCAACATTTTTGCGGTAATTTGTTTGATTTTCAGCATATTTGAGGTGATTTGTGCAATTTTCAGCACATTTCGTTTATAACAATCGTGTTTGTTTGTTTGTTTAATAATGAAGGCAAAACCACAAAATTTTTTTTTTTTACATTTTTATCGTATTATTATGTGATATATACATATACATATATATATACATATACATATATATATATACATATACATATATATATATATATATATATATATATATATATTATATCTTATAAGTGTGTAGGTGAATGTGAATAGTACATTCTTATTTACTTTCTCTTTTCTTTTTGTACATTTAGTCAATAAACGACCCCGTTTTATAGCCATTTTTGTCAAATTTAGTGCAAATGGAATTTCTTTTACAATTTTGTTTATTGCCTTCATTTTCGGTCGGACGAAATACATGGGACCCACGCCTCTTTTTTCTTTTTCTTTTCTCCTCAAATAAGTTAGATGGGGCCCACAAAATTTTTCCCTTTCTGCCTGCCATTCCATATAATTTACTTTTACATTTTCGTTTATTCTTGTATTTTTCATCCGCACAATACTGCTTTTCATTTTTCTTTTGTATCAATGTAGTGGGGCCCGCAATTATGTATGTTAATGTATTTTATATTTTGTACTACAATTTTGAACGAAAACGACGTCGTTTTGTTCACCTGTCACTTTTCAGGTGCAAGGTCCAATTTGTTTCCTACCTTTTATAACACTGATAATATTTTTATATTAATTAAATAATCATAATGATAATTTTTTTTGGCCTATCATAATGATAAATCATGAACATAATTTAATTTATTTTCCTTATAAGATTAAAGATTATATTTTAAACAACAAAATATTTCTTAATGTATCTTATGTTTTAAAACATATTTTGCTATTTTCTCATTTTATTTTATATTTCTAACTGCCTCTAATATTTATATAATTAAAATAATAGAAATTGCAAAAAAATATTATTTATAATTTATGTCACATGCATTTACACCATTTGATTAAGCAATTTGCAGGGATTGCATGCCTGCTCTTGGTCATTTCAATTCTATTTTTATTTTATATTTTTATAAAAGTGCAGGCAAGTGGTGAATATAATACTGAATATACTTGTATTCTTTTAACATTTTGCCTTCTAAACGGCACCGTACCGTATGGTAGGTTCCTCCAAAGGTCATTGAACCCACCTAGGGCTAGGTTTATCATGACTTGGCGTAGCTGGAGTGATAGTGTTGCAGAGCAATGTCAATCAGTCAATTTATTTCTTCTCCCACTCCAGAAAGCTATTATTTTGCAGCTGCTCTCCTTTTTTTTTGTTTTAATTTTCTGATCGATGAAGCTGCTCTCCTTCTTTCATCCGAGGTAAAAAAAAAAAATCCTCTTTTTTCTTTCTTTAATGAACATCCGAGGTATACTTATGTTTTAAATAATTTCTTACTTCATATTAATTTTGTTGTTTTTTCTGCAATCTGGCATGTTCATCGGGTGTATATTTTTTTTTTTTTTTATTGTTGTATAGTATGGGTGTTCCATAGATCTTATAAATTCTTTCTACATATTCTTCTAACATATTTTTTTGGTTCTCTTCTTTCCAGAATTTGTTAGCAATCTTCTGGTGTTCATCAGGTACATGCATTGTTTTTGAAGATCTTAGAAATTGTTTCTATTTCTCATTCTTTTAATTCTTTCTCCAAAACTCTTCTTCCAATTTGTTGTTTGTTTAAAATAATTTTACACTTCTGGTACAACACTCATTTTCTAGCTTTCTAATTTGGAGACATACTATTTTTTGAGTCTGTTGTTTTTTTTTCTTAATTACATAATTACTCTCAATCAAATCCCACAAATCCCGTTACTTTACCTTTTGAAATAATATCAAATCCCTTCCTATTTTCCGGTTAAACCAACTATCAAATACTTCCCGGAACGGCCGATTGAACGCGGAAGATATCTGCAATACTGTATCAAAACGACGACTATGTGCACTCCGAGCAAGCATAAACCCATAAGTACGTCTTCGCCGCTAGTTGCATCGATATCGTCCATGGATTTGTTGATATGTTTTGGCTAAATCGACTATCACGTTTGTATAATTGCAGATCTGTTATAATCGCATACCAAATTCGAGCAATCAATCGCTGATTTTTCAACTTTTGATGGGCAGGACAACCACAAAAAAAGGTCACCCATTACTATGTTTATGTTTAACTGCGACGTGATAGTCTATTTGAGATTTTTTTTCGGATAATCTGTATATATTTGCTTATCTAACATACTCAGTAAAATGTTGCAGTCATCGAAGCATCGAAAATGGCAGATGACATTATGCTGCTAAACGCGGGTGAGCAAGTGATATCCCCTATTGATACATATAAGAAAATTGTATAGTCGAGTAAAACGTCAATAGTCGGATCTGTGTTTTAGACAGTGTTCTAAAAATCGGCCGAGGCGGCCGATTAATCGGTCGCCGAGGCGGAGGCGGTCCAAAACCTTTACGATTTTAGTGTAAAGGTTTGAAAAATCGGTTTTTTGCCTGTGAGGCGGTTTGAGGCGGTCCGAGGCGGTCAAACCTTTAAGGCGGGTCAAACTTCGGTGGCAAAAATCGGCAAAAAATCGGTCAAAAATCGGTTTTTTTTTTTTTTTTTTTTTTTTTTAAAATTTAATAAATCAAAATAAAAGTTGGGATTTTAATAAAAAAAATGAGTTTATGCTTTATTTTGTTTATGTTAATTATTATTGTTAAAGAACTAATGATGTATGCCAAGAATGTATGTAAATTCAAAAAAAATTGCCTTTTTATTTATATTTTATAAGGATATTTATGTATTATGATCTTATTATTATTAAACTTTTATTATGTTATTAGAATATATACATGATCGAGATATAACTATGTTTAAATATTTTTTATCTATGTTTTGAGTATTTAAAAATAATATCTACAAATATATTATATTAAATTTTAAAAACCGATTTATTTTCGATTTATCACCGATTAATCACCGCCGCACCAATTAATCGTGAGTCGGTGCCTAACCGACTCGGACCCGATTACCGATTTTTACAACCTTGGTTTTAGATAGCGTGCTGTTTGTCCGTAGTGTATTTAATCTCATGGGTTTATTCATGTTATAGATTGTAATTAAATCGATGAATGTGATAGTTGGTTAATGAAATTCGATAGTACATTAAGGTATTAGTAGTCAGATTTGTGTTTTAGATAGCGTGCTGTTTGTCCGTAGTGTAATTACTCTCATGGGTTTATTCATGTTATACATTGTGATTAAATCGAATCTATGTGATAGTTGGTTAATGAAGTCCGGTAGTATATTAGGATATTAATAGTCGGTTATGTGTCTTAGATAGTGTGGTGTTTGTCCGTAGTATAATTAATCTCATTGGTATTTTGATGTTTTACATTTTGTCAAGATACTATTGTGTATGTGATGTTTGGTTGATAAATCTGATAGTATATTATAATAGTCTGGCAGCATGCTGTGTTAATTCGTTGTTACAATGAGATGTTATTTAGAAGAAATTCAGACCGAGATGTTATGAATTGAGATAGTATGCTAATATAAAATTTGTGTTGTTATGAATCTATATATTAATTGTAGAACGAGTATTAATATACCATTACTTTAGAAATGAATTGTTGGTCGCTTAACTACACTGCAGTTTTAGTTATGCGTGCTTGTGTAGTTATGTGTATGCCTATGATATGTTTAATTGTTATCAATATTTGTTGCGTATTTTATGTTTCTCATAATTACACAATTTTACGTACTTTACAGCCGAATCAAACCTAATGGCACAAATAGAACTAGACCAAGGCAGCTGGACCCGACAATTCCGATCCAGCCTACACTCAACAGTAGACTTCTTCGCAAATGTCAGTCTGCGAAAAGCGCACTACAAATGCTTCAAAAGAACGCCATTCTACCGGCTAATTTTACCGTTTGCCAAACATGAAATATCCATCTCGCAAGTCACAGGGACACAAATAGGCACAGTCCTCATATTGAAAACATACAACAAAGAGGACAGAGTATTCAAGATTGGAGGAAGAGAATTGCGCGTCACAGAGGAGGATTGCAATCTCATATTCGGCATCAAATCAGGTGAAAAAAGCATAAGTATTCGCAGAACCACCAAACCAAAATCCGGTCTAACCAATCGTAAATTTAGAGACGTAGAAAAAATACAGGTGGGGATGTTGAATCCTAAAATGCTGGAATGCATTGACAGTAGGGATGACGAGGATTAACATTGGGCATTAACATTCAAGGATGGGGTCTATTAACACGTATTTTCACGTATTTTAGACCCCATCCTTGAATGTTGCTCAATGTTAATCCTCGTCATCCCTACTGTCAATGCATTCCAGCATTTTAGGCTTCAACATCCCCAACCGTATTTTTTCTACGTCTCTAAATTTACGATTGGTTTGACCGAATTCTGGTTTGGTGGTTCTGCGAATACTTATGCTTTTTTCACCTGATTTGATGTCGAATATGAGATTGCAATCATCCTCTGTGACGCGCAATTCTCTTCCTCCAATCTTGAATACTCTGTCCTCTTTGTTGTATGTTTTCAATATGAGGACTGTGCCTATTTGTGTCCCTGTGACTTGCGAGATGGATATTTCATGTTTGGCAAACGGTAAAATTAGCCGGTAGAATGGCGTTCTTTTGAGGCATTTGTAGTGCGCTTTTCGAAGACTGACATTTGCGAAGAAGTCTACTGTTGAGTGTAGGCTGGATCGGAATTGTCGGGTCCAGCTGCCTTGGTCTAGTTCTATTTGTGCCATTAGGTTTGATTCGGCTGTAAAGTACGTAAAATTGTGTAATTATGAGAAACATAAAATACGCAACAAATATTGATAACAATTAAACATATCATAGGCATACACATAACTACACAAGCACGCATAACTAAAACTGCAGTGTAGTTAAGCGACCAACAATTCATTTCTAAAGTAATGGTATATTAATATTCATTCTACAATTAATATATAGATTGATAACAACACAAATTTTATATTAGCATACTATCTCAATTCATAACATCTCGGTCTGAATTTCTTCTAAATAACATCTCATTGTAACAACGAATTAACACAGCATGCTGTCAGACTATTATAATATACTATCAGATTTATCAACCAAACATCACATACACAATAGTATCTTGACAAAATGTAAAACATCAAAATACCCATGAGATTAATTATATTACGGACAAACACCACACTATCTAAGACACATAACCGACTATTAATATCCTAATATACTACCGGACTTCATTAACCAACTATCACATAGATTCGATTTAATCACAATGTATAACATGAATAAACCCATGAGAGTAATTACACTACGGACAAACAACACGCTATCTAAAACACAAATCTGACTACTAATACCTTAATGTACTATCGAATTTCATTAACCAACTATCACATTCATCGATTTAATTACAATCTATAACATGAATAAACCCATGAGATTAAATACACTACGGACAAACAGCACGTTATCTAAAACACAGATCCGATTATTGACGTTTTACTCGACTATACAATTTTCTTATATGTATCAATAGGGGATATCAATTGCTCACCCGCGTTTAGCAGCATAATGTCATCTGCCATTTTCGATGCTTCGATGACTGCAACATTTTACTGAGTATGTTAGATAAGCAAATATATACAGATTATCCGAAAAAAAATCTCAAATATACTATCACGTCGCAGTTAAACATAAACATAGTAATGGGTGACCTTTTATGGTGGTTGTCCTGCCCATCAAAAGTTGAAAAATCAGCGATTGATTGCTCGAATTTGGTATGCGATTATAACAGATCTGCAATTATACAAACGTGATAGTCGATTTAGCCAAAACATATCAACAAATCCATGGACGATATAGATGCAACTAGCGGCGAAGACGTACTTATGGGTTTATGCTTGCTCGGAGTGCACATAGTCGTCGTTTTGATACAGTATTGCAGATATCTTCCGCGTTCAATCGGCCGTTCCGGGAAGTGGTTGTGGGAGGTTATGCAGTTTATTTGATAGTGGGTTTAACCGGAAAATAGGAAGGGATTTGATATTATTTCAAAAAGTAAAGTAACGGGATTTGTGGGATTTGATTGAGGGTAATTATGTAATTAAGAAAAGTTTGGGCTTTTATCAAGATGGCAAATTTAAGTTTGGGTCTACCCCTATTTTTTGAATGTTTAAGGGGTTATATCTAATAGACCCTCTCTCTCTCTCTCTCTATATATATATATATATATATATATATATATATATATATATATATATATATATATACTTCAATTGTTGGGAATGCAGAGTTAAAAACTTAAAATTACCATACCACAAGTTAAAAAACCAAATGCAAGTATGGAAGAACCTCAATCAAAATATCTGCTATTAACCAATAGGGTTTAGGAGAGGTTTTGAATTCCCTCGTCTCCAACTTCATCTTCTCTCTCTCTCTCTCTTCACTGTAACACTCTTATCTACATTAAAAAATCAACACTTCTCACTTAGCACAATTGAACCTTCAGCTCTGGCTTCCACCGCCCCATTTTCGCCGAGTCCCAGACCTCAATTCCAGCAACCCTCTTCTTCTTCTTCTTCATCGCTGCCATGGAAACCCCACAAGAACCCCAATTTCATTTCCATGTCAACCCCGGAAGCCCCCATTTTATCGCAGAGCCCCCAATTTTCATCTTCCTCCTTCCCTCAAAACCTCAAGCTCCCCTCCCTCCATAACCCCGCCCTCCTCCTTCCGCCGCCTGTCTCCGACTCCTCCGACGACAATTTCCGGGGAAACCTCGACAAGGTCGCGACTTTGCAGGTAATACCCAATGGGTTCCCCTCGAATTTCACCAAGGAGTCAAAGGATAGGGTTTTCATTCAGGACCCACCTTGGATTTCCTCTCTCTTCATGAAGAACCTGCTCTTTAGGAGCAGGAATCGAGGCGGGGTCAAAATAGAATTCCAAGAAATGGAGAGGCGGAAGTATTATTTACTGCGGCGGCGGCAGGTGAAAGCCGAAACCGAGGCTTGGGAGAATAAGGTGGAGGAGTACAGAGAGCTGGAGAGGGAAATGTGCGAGAAGAAGTTGGCGCCAAATCTGCCTTATGTCAAGAAATTGATTTTGGGTTGGTTCGAGCCTTTGAGGGAAGCTATCGAGAAGGAGCAGAACACGCAGAGGTCGAAGAAGAATAAGGCAGCCTTTGCGCCGTTTATCGACGCGTTGCCCGCAGACAAAATGGCTGTCATTGTTATGCATAAAATGATGGGGCTTTTGATGATGGGAGGAAAAGAAGATCGGTGCGTGCGCGTGGTTGAGGCTGCCGTACAAATTGGGGTTGCGGTTGAGAATGAAGTGAGTGCCTCGAAATAGCTAGAGATTTTTGTTTGTGTTGATTAATATAATAAAATACTAATATATTGTAATTGGGTTTTGTTTCCACAGGTTAGAATCCACAGTTTCTTGGAGAAAATGAAGAAAAACGAGAAACGGGAAATCGGAGACGAAAGTCAAGTAGATTCGAGTAACGAAGCTGTGATAATGAGAAAGCGTGTTAAGAGTTTAATCAAAAGAAATAGGGTCATTGAAGTGCATAAGCTCGTGAGAAGTGAAGAATTTAAGTCGTGGGGTCGAGATATACAGGCTAAGGTTTTACAAACCTCCCCATATCAAAAGAACTTATTAGTTATATTCGTTTTAGCGTCCGTATTAATAATTATAATTCTTAGTCGGGAGTAACTTATATGTTGTGCAGTTGGGATGTTGTCTTATTGAGTTGTTAACGCAAAGTGCTTATGTGCAACCTCCAGTCAATCAGTCAGCCGACAGCCCACCCGATGTTCGCCCTGCGTTTAGGCACATATTCAAGATTGCAACGAGGTTACCAGGGTGAGAAATTATTAATTCAGAAGCAATTTAATCTTGTAAAGATTGCTAATGAAATAAATTCGTTTAGTGTCGATAATATGTATGAGTTTAATCGAGGCGATTGTTCTCTGTCTCTTTCAGGCAGACCATTGTGAAAAGATATGGAGTCATAGAATGTGATCCTCTGGTTCTTGCTGGGCTTGATAAAACTGTGAGTTCCGTTTGTGAAGTACTGTATTTATTGAACCCGATTACTTGTTTTGCAGCTTTATTGAAACTTCAAATCTTATGGTCTATGCAGGTTAAACATATGATCATTCCTTATGTACCGATGTTGGTGCCACCAAAAAAATGGAAGGGGTATATATATTTCGCCCCTCAAATCACAGTGATATATATATATATGTATGTATGTATGTATATATATATATATATATATATATATATATATATATATATATATATATATATATATATATATATATATATATATATATATATATATATATATATATATATATATATATGAATACGTACCTTATCAAAAATGTAGGGCTGCTCTGTTTAAGCTCGTCCCTCATTTTGAATTATCTCGTACTCTCAGGTATGACAGAGGCGGTTACCTGTTTTTGCCTTCGTACTTGATGCGTACTCATGGCTCACGGCATCAGCAAGATGCTGTTAAAACTGTTACGTCGAAACAAATGCAGAAAGTATATGAGGTGGAGCTTGGATTAAGTTTGCGTTATCTTTCGTAAAGCTTTCATTTTTGCACTCGGTTCCTTAGTATATGCCTTGTTACTTGTTAACGAGTTCAAACACAATTTTTTTCCTCATTAAAATTTACAAATAGCTAATGTTCATCCATGGTTTTGGTTCGATATTCAGGCCCTTGATACCTTAGGAAATACTAAATGGAGAGTGAATAAACGCATCTTAAGTGTGGTGGAGAATATTTGGGCTGCAGGTGGCAACATTGCAGGTCTCGTAAACCGTGAAGATGTAAGTGCACCTTTAATATTATTCGTGTTATGTTTTTTTTTTTTTTTTTGGTGTTTAATGTTCTTAATAGCTATGATTTATCTTAAACTATTTATTGCCATGGTGTAGATTCCGATTCCGGAGCTGTTGCTTTCTGAAGATATGAAGGAAGCAAAGAAGTGGAAATGGAGCGTGAGGAAGGTGAAGAAAATCAATCAAGAAAGACATTCTCAAAGATGCGATACTGAATTAAAGCTCTCTGTGAGTTCTTCATAATCGTCAACTGGTTAATTGTCTTGGTTCTGCAAAGTAAAACGAAATTCAGATTAGTAAGAAGCCCAAATATTAATTCAAGTTTCAATCTTGGTTAATATTTCAAATGTTTAGTAAGAAGCAAATGTTACTGGACGAAAGTGTATGTTCTATTTTTGGATGTAGTCGTTAATCTGTTGTTTTACTGCCAAAAACAGAGTTAAAATGAATTAGAATTTAAATGTTGGGACAGTTCATAATCGATTATTTTAGTGACTATAGTAATATGATATAAATAAAAATGAAGTATTAAATTATAAATGAAAATGGCTACCTTGTAAATTAAACTAAAATTTGCTAGTAATTAGTGTTGTTCTTGTAACTCAGGTTGCTCGGAAGATGAAAGACGAAGAGGGTTTTTATTATCCGCACAATCTCGATTTTCGAGGGCGTGCATATCCTATGCACCCGCATTTGAATCATCTCAGTTCCGATCTATGTAGAGGAGTTCTTGAATTCGCCGAAGGGAGGCCATTGGGAAAATCTGGTTTACGTTGGTTGAAAATACATTTAGCAAATCTCTACGGTGGAGGTGTTGAGAAGCTTTCGTACGATGATCGAGTCGCATTTGTGGAAAATAATATTTCGGAAATATTTGATTCTGCCGATAATTCTCTCAACGGAAATCGTTGGTGGTTGAAGGCTGAAGACCCTTTTCAATGCTTGGCCGCTTGTATTAATCTGGTCGAAGCATTGAAAAGCCCGTCTCCACACACAGTCATTTCCCACTTGCCAATTCATCAAGTAATTTTATTTTATTTATTTCTTAATTAATTTATTTATTATACCTCTGACTGTTTCTTGAAAATTCTAATTTAGGTGGGAAATTATGATTATAATTATGTTTTTTTATTTTCAATTGTAGGATGGGTCGTGTAACGGTCTGCAGCATTATGCAGCTCTAGGAAGAGACAGTGTATGTTTGCGTTGTTTTAAAATTAATTTGTTTTATTTAAAAAAAAAATCGTAATTTAAAAGTATAATGTCACCCTTTACTGAGAGGTTGTGATGAATTTTCAGTTTGAAGCTGCTGCAGTGAACTTAGTTGCTGGAGATAAACCTTCCGATGTTTACTCGGAAATTGCAGAGAGGTCTGTTTATTTTCTCGTTTCGAGTCTATGTGAAAATAATTATTAATTGTCTGATTTTGTTAGAGTTTATGTGAAAAGCTCTCTGTATTTTTATTTTTTGGGCATTTTTTTTATTAATTAATTAATTACATTTAATTTGCAGGGTTCATAATATAATGAAAAGAGATAGTGAGAAGGATCCTGAAACTGATCGACATGCTTTGATAGCCAAGGTGTTAATTGGTCAGGTGGGCTTTCCTCTCTCTAAATTCCTTTTGAAATAGTTGGTCGAAAAATAACCGAAATTTATTTCAAAGTTTTAAGACCTGAAAATTTGGAAATTTTTTTTTTTTTTATTTTTTTTTTGTTTTTTTTTAAGGTGGACAGAAAACTCGTAAAACAAACAGTGATGACATCAGTATATGGTGTCACTTACGTTGGTGCACGCGAACAGATCAAAAGACGATTAGAAGAGAAGGGTCTCATTACTGATGACAAGCTTCTCTTCAGTGCAGCTTGTTATGCTGCTAAAGTAAGTGTCGTCCGCCTTTTCTTTTATTTATTTTTATTTTTTATTTTTTATTTTTTATTTGTTTTAAGTTGTAGTGATTTATATCTATTTAGTATTAGTACATAAAAGAAGTTGATGACAGGTAACATTGGCAGCACTTGGGGAGTTATTTCAAGCTGCACGTGCGATAATGGCTTGGCTCGGTGATTGCGCTAAGGTTTTGCTTAAAAACAATCCCCATAATTAATAGCGTGATTTTGCCACGACTTGTAAGAATCAAAAAATTTAATAATTTTCGGGTTTTTTTTTTTTTTTTTTTTTGAAATTTACAGATTATTGCTTCGGAAAATGAACCTGTACGATGGACAACTCCACTTGGCCTTCCCGTTGTGCAACCGTACTTTAAATCGCAGCGTCATGTAGTAAGTTTTTCTGATTACAAATTATGCTAACACTAATAATTCTTAGTTGCATAATCTAAAACGAATTTTCAAGACTTTGTTAATTCGAACATTGGTAGCTGATTTAGCTCGTGTTAAACGCAGATAAGAACTTCTCTTCAGGTTTTGGCTTTGCAGCGTGAGGGCGATTCAGTGAGTTGAATTAATTCTCTCCTCTATTTTAAAAAATATTCGTCGTTGCAATTAAAAATTTCATGAAAAAATAAAATAAAATAAATAATAATCGAATTGTAGGTTGAGGTAAGAAAGCAGAGAACTGCATTCCCGCCGAATTTCGTACACTCGTTGGATGGTTCACATATGATGATGACTGCCATTGCTTGTCGAGATGCTGGATTGCGTTTTGCCGGTTTGTTTTTTACAAATTTTGAATCTATTTTTTTTTTTAATATTTTTTCTGTAATTTTATATGTTCGATAAATGTGTTACAGGTGTGCATGATTCATTCTGGACACATGCTTGCGATGTTGATAGAATGAATCAGATACTCAGACAAAAATTCGTGGATCTCTACAGCATGCCGATTCTCGAAAATGTAAGAGCTTTAATTATTTACTACACCTCAAAATTGCTTCTTATATAAATAATAATTATTAAAAAAAAAAAAAACTCGATTTTTGATCCCTTTATTTTTCTATTATGATACATATTTATTTATTGAAATTTATTGAAATTCGGAACAGCTGCTTGAAAGCTTTGAGACATCGTATCCGACACTGAAGTTTCCTCCTTTGCCGAATAGAGGAGACTTTCTTCTTGAACAAGTAATCGAATCTCCATACTTCTTCAACTGACTTTAAAAAAAGAAAAACGGAAAAAATCGGCTTTTTGTGAGACGCGGAAAATTGTTTAAATGTTTTCTGCGGCAGATCAAGACGGAGGTACGGGACAATTCTCAGGCAGTAAAGTAAAATCAGAATGGATAGTATTACAGTTGTAATTGGGATTAAAGTGTACACACTGTGTGTATATATGTACAGTGAGTGCAGTAATTTTTGGTGTATAGTTTATATTGCAAGAAATCAATGGGTTTTGTTTGTATGTTTATATTATTTTTTAAAATATTTTTTGATGAGGACTTATATATGTCAAATGAAACTTAGGAGGGTATTTTTGTAATACGGTTTTGTGAAAGGTCTTCTGAAATAAAAATAAATTAATAGGTTGATATTTAGTAATATTTATGTAAGTTGGTTTTAAATAGGAAATAAAAATAAATAAATTAATAGGTTGATATTTAGTAATATTTATGTAAGTTGGTTTTAAATAGGAAATAAAAATAAATTAATAGGTTGATATTTAGTAATATTTATGTAAGTTGGTTTTAAATAGGAAACAAAAAAAAAAAATTAAAAAATAAAAGGAAACTAATCTAATCCTATAATAGGGTACTCTTGTTTGATTAATAAATATATCTATAGACTAGTTTAGAAATATTTTACGGTTGGCAATATTTTACGGCATATTTATTTTGTTTCGGATTTACGTCATAGAAATTGTTGAACCGGTTCATAGGATCTTCAACGCCAAACAAGAACAACCCAAGCTTCTGTCTTGGAGGCACCCACTTCCCGGACATGCAGCCATCAACTGCGACGACGGCTCGTTTTGGGCTTCTGACGGCACTGGCGGCTACGGCGTGATCATTAGAGATCCGGTTGGGAAATTTATTATGGCAAAGGCGGGTCACTTTTAAACGGGCGACGATACAACAAAATATGTTAGATACGGTATCAAAGTTTTGAAGATCGAAATGATGGCGATCAGAGATGTGCTGCGTGTCACGGACTTGTTCCCTTAACAACCAACCGTGCGGCCTTAACTCCTTTTCGCCCCTCGCGATAGCTAAGTGATCCTCTCGGAACGTGTTGCGAATACTAAGTGATGAAGAACGAGTAAAGAACTTGAGAAGATATGAGAGTGTGTAGGAAAGTACTTGTATTGCTTGAATGTCTTGGATTTGTTGGATTCCTGTTGGATGATTACAAATGAAGTCTCTACCCCTATTTATACTAGTCCACCTCCTTAATGGACGGTGGAGATCTATTTGATCTAACGGCTAGGAGTTGTTCAATAGAACACTTCAAAGTATTCCTACAAAATATCTACAAATGGAAGGTTCTAGAAGGTTTTCTAGAATCCTCCAAGAAACTCTACCATTCTATATACACTTGGGTCAACTTGCGCCTAACTCTATTTGGGCTACATTTTGAACTTCTTAACCTCCCAATCCAAGGGAAACTGGCAAAGGGTTGGGCCAAAACTGGCGGGCCGTGACATCCTCCCCCGCCTAATCCGGCGACGTCCTCGTTGCCTCGAACAAGTGGAGACGATCTTGAAATTGCCACAAGTCTTCCTTAGTCTCCCACGTTGCCTCGGACTCGGGTAGTCCATTCCATTTGATAAGGTATTGAATACTCGGTGGAACACCCCTACGTCGTTTCAGTTGTCAGCCGAGCACTTCCTCGATCTCCTTATCATATGACTTGGTCATGATTGGTGGTGTTCGGTGTGACTCTCCTCGGTTGGGGTCTTCCTTGTCTTTGTGATAAGGCTTCAACATACTCACATGGAAGATCGGGTGAATTTTCAAAGAACTTGGGAGTTCTATGCGATACGAGACTTTACCGACTTTGGCGATCACCGGGAATGGTCCTTCGTACCTCTACACAAGGCCCTTGTGCATGCTCCGCAATGCCTTGAACTGTTGGGGCAATAGTTTCACCATCACTTGGGCCCCAACGTCGAATTCCCGTGGTCGTCGTTTGTCGTCCACCCATTTCTTCATACGTCGCCTAGCCTTCTCAAGGCATGCTCGAGCTAAGTCAGCTTGCTCCTCTCACAACTTAGCCATCTTCAGTGCTCCGGGACTTCTTCCATCGGTTGCCGTAGCCAAAGTGTGTGGCGTAAGCGGTTGTTGTCCCGTTGCAAGCTCGAATGGACTATTCCCCGCTGCTTCACTCCGCTGCAAGTTGTAAGAAAATTGAGCCACGTCGAGGAGCTTCGCCCAATCCTTTTGATTGGCTCCCACGAAGTGCCGTAAGTAGCTCTCGAGTAGTGCATTCAGCCTCTATGTTTGCCCGTCGGTTTGGGGGTGAAAACTCGTCGAGAAGCAAAGTTCGGACCCTCAAAGCTTGAAAAGCTCAGTCCATAGTCGTCCCCTGAAGCGTGGGTCTCGATCACTTATAATGTTCCTCGATAATCCCCAATACTTGACAACGTTTTTGAAAAAGAACCGGGTTGTCTCCTCCGCGGTGCAATCCATCGGGCAAGCTATGAACGTCCCATATTTTGAAAAGCGATCTATCACTACCATGATAGATTCGGACCCCTCAGACGTTGGCAAGGCACTGATCAAGTCCATCGCGAGATCGATTCCCATGGTAGGTCGGGGATTGAGAGTGGTTCGAGTAACCCTCCCGGCTGCTTGTTTTCCACCTTGTCCTGTTGGCACACAAGACAAGTCTTCATATGAACGTTGACGCTGTCCCTCATGTGAGGCCAAAAGTAGGGCGTCTCGAGTAATGCCATGGTTCGTCTTTGGCCCCAATGCCCCGCCCACTTGGTGTCGTGGCATTCCTTGATGAGGTCCTTCCTCAAGTTGCCCCACTTTGGGACAAAGAGTCGTTGTCCCTTTGTGTAGATGTTCGAGTCCTTCTCGAATCATGTCGGCCAAGTTCCCCCTTGTCGAGCTAATAGTTGTGAGTTCGGCCTTTCTATTCAAAGCGTCGGCCACAACGTTTGCCTTCCCCGGTTTATACTCCAAGACGTAGTCGAACTCTGCCAGAAAGTCTTGCCACCGTGCTTGGTTTGGCGAGAGTTTCTTCTACGTTTGGAAGTAGCTTGTGGCAACGTTGTCCGTCTTGACCACGAACGGTGCTCTTAATAAATAGTGTCGCCACACTCGAAGGCAATGGATGATGGCGGTCATCTCCTTCTCTTGGATCGTGTAGCGCCGTTTCGTTTCATTGAGCTTTCGGCTCTCGAATGCGATCGGATGCCCCTCTTGCATCAAGACCCCTCCAATGGCAAAGTTAGAAGCGTCCGTGTGAAGCTCGAAAGACTTCCCAAAGTCCGGTAAAGCGTGGACCGGCTCTTGGTTCACCGCTGCCTTTAAGTCCTCGAATGCCCGTTGGCATGAGTCGGACCACTCCCACGCCTTGTTCTTCTTGAGCAAGTCAGTTAGTGGCGCAGCTCGTGCCGAGTACCCTTTTATGAACCGCCGGTAGTAATTAATCAAACCAAGAAAGGAACGTAACCCAGTTACCTTTGTTGGCGGTTCCCACTCGATGATAGCTTTGATCTTCTCTCAATCCATTTGGAGTTACCCGTGCCCAACGATGTGCCCCAAGAATTGGAGCTTCTCCTTGGCAAACTTGCACTTCTCCTTTTTCACGAAGAGCTCGTTCTCCCAAAGTACTTGAAAGACGGTGCGAAGGTGGTTGGCATGCTCCTCCATGGTATTTGTGACGCCCGCCTTCTATGAAGCGTTTGTCAAATTACTCTACAAAATTGCCTGGTCTATTTTTTTTTATTTAATAATACTAATTCAATCCATCATTCAGAAAAGTACGCACGCTTTATTTATTAACAACCTCACGTCTAGCAAGGTAAAGTACAAAGGTTCCGAAACAACAATATCTAACTTATGAGATTACAACATAAATAAGTTCATACGCTGATATTTATAGTACAAGACAACGATTATTCTTAACTTAATCGAACCACTATTTTACAAATATAAACAAGGTAGCTACTCGGACGGGAAATCCTCTGGTTCTTTCAAGCCTGCACCTGTGACTGAGAATATGACAGAATAAAGTAGATGGAAAAGTCATAGAAGACTTAGTGAGGTGAAATATAAAAATAACGAGTAACGACATGATCTGAGAAAAAGTTCAATGATCGAACCATTAGGTGATATCGGAAAATATAAGCGTCTAAATGTCATATTTAGATTGGAAATTCAAGAATAATAGTAAGAATGATCAATCGATTTGCCGATCAATAGAGATAAGAATACACCTACCTTGTGACTCCCGTAACCGTTTACTACCTTATTCACCGAGCAGGGAATGACCCTGTAATGCAATGTGGCATACCCGGGCGCATGCCGGTTTATCCCGAAACCCAACTAACCTCCAGCCGTGTACGGGTCTAAACTGTTAGGATAGTAGACTAAAAGTCTCGCTTTTAGCTACATTTTTATTATTGAATTAATAAAATAGTTTAGGCGGCGGTTATATGCAAGCCCATTTTTTTATTAGTTCAAGACCTCCAACATAAAAATACTAATTTACCCTTAATGAAATTTAAAATCAAATAAAAAACACAAAATATTAAAAAAAAAATTATTTCCTTTGTGCAAGACCAAATAAAATACATAAATCCCGAAACCCCTCTTCATTATTTCACGACTTAAAACTCTCCTTCTTCTTCTCCTTCTTCACAAACCCACAAAGAAATCATACACACCAAAATTATCAAATACATACCAAATATTGACGATGGAACCAGAAAACAATGATATGGTGGTTTACGAGGGTAGAGAACACAATGAAATATGTTTTAACCGTTTATTTTTGCTTTTGGGACGTTTTTTATTGTTGGAAAAAAAATTCGACGATACCAAAAATCGGTCGACAAATACCGATTTTTGTTACTAAAGTCGGTAACCACATTCCGATTATTTTAATAAAAATCGGTACTTAAAAACCGATTTTTGTAGTAAAAATCGGCATGACAACACCGATTTATTTTTGTATTATCGGTATTGTCATGCCGACTTATACTACAAAAATCGGTTTTTAAATACCGATTTTATTATCTGTGTTTTTTAAGACCGTTTTCTCATACTTTCGTGCATCAACCTAGGGGATTGATGGAGGATTATTCAAATGAATTATTTAACGAATAAATATTTGAGATACGGAAAACTCTACTCGATTGGGTTAAAAGAGTGGTAGACGCCACCGAATGGTGATAAACATTTTCGTTTCAAATATTTAAAAAATATCAATAACCAAATATATAATGTATTATTTAAAAAAAAATCAAAAAATATCGGTATTCGAAAACCGATTTTGTACTCAATAATCGACATTAGAACGCCAATTTTGACTTGTAAAGTTGACGTTGTGTCGCCGATTTGGTTAACAAAAATCGGTATTATGACGCCGATTTTCGTGTACAAAATCGGTCTGGATAAACCGATTTCGGAAACCAACGAAAAAAATAAAAAAACCAATTTCAATCTCATTTTTTTTTCCAAAATCGGCCAAATCATTGCAACCCAACAAGAAATAAGCATAGATTAATGTTCATTCATACATATTTATCAAGAATCGATGTTCGATTAATGTTTTCGAATTTACAAATAAAAATTTAGTAAAAATGACATCGATGCTCAATTAATGTTTTTGAATTTACAAACAAAAGTTTAGTAAAATGGACTTACTTGTTGGTGGTGGTAATGGTGCGGTGAGTGGGTCGCTGGTCATCGCCGGTGCGGTGAAAGTCTCGCTGGTTGGCAGACGTGATATTTCTTTTTTGTTTTGTTTTTTTTTTTTTTTTGATTTTTGGTCTTGAACAAATTAAAAATAAGATTTATTTGTATTTGAGTATTATTTGTGGATAAGGGTATATTTGTCATCTTTGGTCTTGATGTAATAAAATTAGATTAATTTACGGACTTGAACTAATAAACTCCTTTATGTGGTTTTGAACTAATAAAAAAATGGACTTGCATATAACCGCCGCCAATAGTTTATTATCATTTTATGAGAATCTGCACTAGGGTATTCAATGCATTTAATTGATTGTTTGTCAATTAATTAAAAGCACAAGTCTAATATTCTAATAGTATTCAAAATGGTGTGCTACTGCGCACAGAAATATCATTTTGAAAGTTCGTTTAGAATATAAAGATAAACGTTCACAATCTAGATGGAAATGGACTAACCATTGGTAAAAGATTGTAGCACAATATTTAAGTGATTGGTCTTGATCACAGTAAACAGAGATTAAGTTTTGTAGTTATTGTTTTGACTTATTGTGCTAGCACACGCGGCATGTGTTGAACCGGACAAAGTGAAATAATTGTTTCATCACTGTTCATAAATGAAATTGTATTATTTCTAGTTGACGGTATATTACTTACTCTCTTAAACCCTAGATAATTAACGTACACATTTAATTGATGATCTCTACTTTGATGTCACAATGGGAGAGATTCATATATTGAGTCAAATGGCCCCCGGTGCGTTGGGTAGAGACATTAAGAATTCATATGTGGAAATTAATTATCGAAAGGAATCCACATCTCTGAAATATGAGATTGATAATAACCCTTAAGTAGCTTATAAGATCTGTTTATGTCAAGTTCTGGCCAGGTGGATTTAGCAGGTAAGCGGGTAAGACTCATGAAAAGAAACCATTTAGTTTATTTAGCAGTGAATAAATTATTTGGTGGTTATAAAATATCTTAATGTGGGGAGAATTTAAGTAATGATCGACCGGATCTCGAATGTAATATTTGAGAATATGAACGGGAGTTCAATAATTATTTGGTAGTGGAAAATAAATAATTATTTAATGATTAATTAAATGAATTCTTTTAAGAGTTTGGATTTAATTAATTATTAGTTACCTGATTTATATTTTCTCCTTTAGTCCCTATTGTAGCCCAATGGATTTTCTAATTAATCGAGAAAATAAAAGTTCAACCAATATTATATATTGGAATTAATATAGCCGAAAATTAAGTCCCCATTGGATTGAAATTTTCGAATATATAGAGTTATAGAAGGAGTGAAATTTGTTTCCATGTAATTCTCTGTATGTGTGACTCTAACTGCTTGTGCTATATATAATAGAGATTGGGTTGATGAGAGAACAATTAATTCTACAAGCCCATTTCACGTTGGAGAGAAATATTTTTTCTCTTCTTCTTTTCTCTCTAATTTCTCAATTATAGATTTAGATTTCTTCAAGTACAATTTCACCCTTGTATTAGAATTATTAATTCGGGATATACAATAGAAGATTATAGGTTTTTAGAGCAAACATTTATTCTCGAATTTTCTGAGCAGCCCTGCGAAGAAATTCGCCATAAATCCACCGTTCATCCGATAGGCTTGAAATTTATACAGTTGCTTCCTAACCCATATAACTATAATCTGTTCGAGGGGTTTCTTAATCAGATCAACCATCTCGGAGATATTGGTGAAGGAAGAGGGCTGGAAATTTCTGGACAGCAGTTTTTTCGAGGATTAAAGGCTGGATGTGGATCCTCGTTCGTGCGCCGAAGATAGAAACGAATCTGCTCGCGAAAAATTGTAAGTTGCTAGATTAGATTTATTCGGCTTTAAACAAATCTAATCAAAGCATGTTAATAAAATTAAAACCTGTTAATCTAGAACCTCTTGCGAATTTTCATTGAATCATGGGCTTCACATCCCAACATAAACCTATGTGGGTACTGTTGGAGAGACTACCCAGCGTCAGCCAGATACCGCCCAGCGGTCACCTCCACACAGCCCCGGGCCCATCAATATCCATTGTCCTTGAGGCGTCCCAAAAAGACTTTATCGATCATATAAGAAGACCATATTATTTAATTATTTCAGGATTTCAAAGATAATAGAATATAGGAGAAACGAGATCAAGAGAAGGGCTTCAAAGAGGGCTCGATGTTTCAAGATATGAAGTTTAGATAATTGAATAGAACTTGAAGGAAAACGATCGGCTTCAAAGAATTTCATACCGATCACTCAATAATTACTATTCGAAGGAAATGGAAATCAAAGAGCTGAACTCTCGATAATATAGCATTTCTCAAATAATCTCAAGATCAACATAATCCAATCAATTTCAAATAACGATAATCAAAATGATAGCGAATAGATCAATCCAATGAAAGAGAGCAAAATCCAAGTACTCGAGCGATACAATTACCCGAGTCATCACATTCCCAGAAAAAGATCAAGCAAGAGAACCTTCACCTTGGTCCAGTCGGTTACGGTTCCTCGATCTCAACACCTATGCAATATTTAAACTATAAGTTACAAAATATTCATTAAATAAACTAATATACATTCTACGTCGTCCTAGCTTTCTATGCCCTTAAGACCGAATAATTCACTTATCAATTCTAATTTAATCTAACCCCGTAACCAACATCAAAACTTAACACAAAAACATCGCGTTTATGTTACCATATTAATGAACCAGGACGAAGACACACATAATTTGTTCATATGTGACGACTTTCTCAACATAATAATAAAACTTATATGCTGCACAGTTTACTCAAAAGTTCATACCCATTTCCACGTTTTTACAAATTGATCACATGATACGTTGAATGAAAGATAACAAATAATCCTACGAGTTTACAGAAGACTTCTGTCCCAAATTATGAACCAAAAAATAGCAGAATTAACCAAAACCTGCATATAACAGAACTGCCAAAACATTGAAAAATCATTTCTGGTACAACTTATTTGAAAAATAATAACATGTTGTACATATCTCGAAACATAACAAATGATATACCAAATTAAAGCTAAGAACAATATCTAACATATTCAAATTATGAGCACACCATAGCTAAAACAACCCCCCGAAAAGTGTAACAGAAACTGCCAGGTTTTTACAAAAAATCATTTTCTGGCAGTACGTTTTGAAAAATCATATTAATTCGAAATGTTATCCAAATTTAACAAATAATATATCAAATCAAGCATAACGACTTAATCTACAAATGAACAGAAGACATTGTACTCAAATTATGACTAGAATACATAGGAAACAACCCCAAAAGAATAATCATACGAGCTGCCAAAATTGACAGCTTCAACTCCCATATTCCCTGTTCAAAAGCCTATAGGACTCAATCATATGGAACGGGCTTCAACATGTAATTAACATGCTCCAGAAAATCTATGATGTTTGAGAAGAAACGATTTTAAAATTCGAATTCCAAAGCTCCCAAATTGTGTTCCGAAAATCAGAGTAACAACAACAAGATTTATTTTGGAAGATTCCTTTTTGAAGCTACTGTAGAGCTAATATCAGTTTCAAAACGGGTTCTAAAAATTGGGGAAAATTAATTATTCTAACAGTATTCAGCCTATTGTACAATTTTGGTGAAGAAATAAATCCGAAATTGAAATTCGAAGTCAAAATACCTCAAATCGAATTATGAAATTAAAGTAGGCTGAATATCTTTGACAAAATCGAGCAATCGTCACCAAATCAAACGGATAGGAATTTCTACCGAATCAAAGCTTCTACAGCGGACTTTCTAACGCTATACCCCGCTCGCTGGAACTCCATAGGAAGAATCGTCAAGTGACCATCTTCTCTCCGTCGATTGAACCTTAGCTTCTTCTTACTTTTTATTTCTTTCTATGGTTTTTGATATACAATCTCTTGAATTTTTGGGTGGTGTGTAGTTTATATACTGAGTAAGAATGAGAGTCATGAAGGAAATTGAGACGAGGTGACGAGGTATTTATCGGAGGAAGAAGACGCTGGTGACTCTACACCTCGAGACACGCGGCTTTCTCTCAATTTTTGGAATAAACAATATTCCCTTCTCAATTATCTGATTTAAATAAACCTACGTCATTTCGTTCATTGCTTAGTTTGTAATTTTATTATTTATACTTGTACCCCAGATTTATCTATTAATAACACTTCAGCCACCTAATTCTCACTAAATTACTATATTACTCTCATTAATGAATAAACTTCAATAATATGCATGTATAAACTATTATTATACCACATAATAAAAATTAAGGGGTGCTACAGTATTGCTATAAAAGACGATGTCGTCCAAATAGACCACCACGAACTGATCCAAGTATGGATGGAAGATCTTGTTCATGAGAGTGCAAAATGTTGTCGGGGCGTTGGTTAACCCAAACGGCATGACGAGCCACTCGTAAGAACTATATCAGGTGATGCACGTTGTCTTAGGCTCGTCCCCTTCGGCAATGCGGACTTGATAATAGCCCTTTTGTAAGTCCATCTTCGTGTGTATCTTGGCTTTGCCAAGTCTGAAGAACATATCGACTATCAAGGGAATGGGGTACTTATTCTTGACGGTTACCTTGTTTAGCGCCCGGTAATCCACGCACATCCTCAATAAGCCGTCGTGCTTCTTTTGGAATAAGACCGGTGCGCCCTAAGGTGCCTTCGATGGTCAGATCTTTCCCGTCTCGACCAACTCGTTGAGTTGCTTTCGGAGTTCCTCAAACTCCGGCAGTGACATGCGATAGGGAGCCATGGCTCCCGGCTCCAACTCGATGCCATGATCCACCTGCCTCCTAGGTCGAAGCTTGTTGGGTAAGGTCGGCGGCATCACATCTTGATTGGCCTCCAAGACGGTTTGGATGATTGGTGGCACGTCATCCTCTTTGTTGACGGACGGGATGTCATCTTTTAAAGCGGCTAGGAACGTCGGCTCGCCTCGTCGAACTCCCTTGGAAACTTGCATGGCCGATAGTTGCCTTGGTTGAGTACTTTCTTCCTTAGTGATGTCGTTGGTGGTCGGCACCATGCAAGGTGTCCCCTTTTCTAAGATACAAACTGAATTGAAACAAGGCATCGGGATAGCCATTACCTTGCGGAAGAAATCCATGCCTAGCACCACCTTGAAGTCGTCCATTGGTGCTACCGAAAATTACACTTGGCCCTTCCAAGTGCCTAAGTGTAGCTCCACGTCTGGTCCTACACCGTTGAGTGGTTGTGCCTTAGCATTGACAGCTTTAAGGCAACCGTCCCCTTTGCTCCACCGTAGGCCAACCCTCTTGGCCTCATCCTCAGTGATGAAGTTGTGGGTCGCTCTCGTGTCCACCATCACCTTTGTTGGGGTACCGTTGATGGGGGCCTCCACGTACATCAGCCCCCTGCTTGATGTTGCCGGCATCGGATTAGCATTTAAGACGTTTAGAAGTTGGAGTGATCCCATGTTGCATATCGCTTCGTTTGTGCCTTGCTCGGCCTCTTGTTGTTGTAAGAGTGCCGACAATGACCCCATCTTGGGACATGGACTCATCGCGTGCGGCCCCAGGCACACGAAGCATCCTCCTTGGGCACAAAGGACTTCTTCTTCTCTTCAAGTTGTTGGCGTAAGGATGGCTTGTCTCCTCCCCTTGAGGTTGACGCTCGCCTTGGGTTTCGGTTGTCTCTATGGTCCCGACCATGATTGTCCCGTCTCTCTTCCCCGCCTTTAGTTGGGTTCTACTTCTCCTTTCGTGACGAATCTCTCGGTTGGTACTCGTTAAAGACTCGGCGACGACAATAGCTTCATCGACGGATTTGATGTCTCGTCGGTGGAGTTCTTGCTTGGCCCAACCTTGTAACCCATCGGTGAAGTGGAAAAGAAGATCTTCTTCAGAGAGGTTGGGAATTTGAAGGGTGAGAGTGGTGAACTCCTTCACGTACTCGCGGATTGAACTTCGTTGCTTGAGTTCCCTCAACATTTTTCTCCATCCTTCTTCAAGGGTGAGGGTGGAGGTCTATTTGACCGCTTCTTGTGTCACATGTATATGTTTTGCCTCTTTAGCTCCTTATGAATCTTTATTGCCTAATCATTGGCTCATTGATTCTGGTGCATCAAGACACATTTGCAACAACAAATCTATGTTTCTTAATTTTAAAGCTATAAATCATGCTAGAGTAGTCTTGCCTGATGCTTCTTTTATTGAAGTTCCCTTTATTGGGGATGTTCAACTTAGTTCAAATTTGTTGCTGAATGATGTGTTTTTTGTTCCTCAGTTCAAATTCAATCTCTTATCTGTTAGTGCTTTCCTTGGCAAAGCTCCTTACATTGTTAGTTTGTATTCCAATGTTTTTGTCATACAGGACACTTCATTCAAGATGATTGGCAAGGGTAGCAAGATTAATGGACTTTATGTTCTGGATCAAGCCCCTAAGCCCTATGATTTAACTTCTTGCAACCAACTTGGTTTTTGTAATAAAGTTTCTGCCAATGTTTGGCATAAAAGACTTGGGCATGTTCCCTTTCAGAAATTAGGTTTTTTAAAACAACTTCTTGGTTTGCATTCTGTATCTTCAGACCATAAAGACAATTGTTGTTTTGTTTGTCCTATTGCCAAACAGAAAAGGTTATCTTTTCCTACTCATATTCCTTCTGGTTGTCGTGTTTTTGATCTTCTTCACTGTTGATATATGGGGTCCATACAAGGTTCCATCTTACAATGGTTTTAAGTATTTTATTACTTTAGTAGATGATTCTTCCAGATTTACTTGGGTACACATGATTAAATCTAAGTCAGATGCTTTGATAGTTATTCCTAGATTTTTGTCCATGATTAAAAATCAATTTGGCAAGCAAATCAAAGTGTTTAGGTCAGATAATGCTCCTGAGCTTTCTTTTAAAACATTGTTTGCTGATCTTGGAATTCTTCATCAGTTCTCATGTGTTCAAACTCCTCAACAGAATGCTATTGTTGAAAGGAAACACCAACATATTTTAAATGTTGCTAGATCTTTATATTTTGAATCTAAAATTCCAATAGAATATTGGGATGAGTGCATTAGTACTGCTGTTTTCCTTATTAACAGAACTCCAGCCAAAAATTTGGGAAATCAAGCTCCATATAACATTCTTTATCCTAACCTTTCTGTGGATTATGTTGCTTTGAAGGTGTTTGGTTGTTTGGCTTTTGCATCTACTTTGCAGGCAACTAGGGATAAGTTTCAGCCCAGGGCTAGAGCTTGTGTATTCATTGGCTATCCAAGTGGTATTAAAGGGTACAAATTACTTGACTTTCATACTAGAGAAGTTTTTATTTCTAGAGATGTTGTGTTTTATGAAAATCAATTCTCTTTTACTGTTATTCCTAATACTGAATGTTTTGATGATATTCCAAAATCTGTGCCTTTGTTAGTCACTCCTACGTCCATTACATCATCTCCTTCTCATATATTTCATGATGTTATTCAGCCTATTGATCCTTCTTCTGTAGTTACTAATTCTGAAGTGTCTTCTATTGCTGAACCTAGAAGATCTTCCAGAAATGTTAAGCTCCCTGCTTATTTATCTGAATATGCTTGTTCGCAGCTTGTTAAATCCAAGTATCCTATTTCTAATGTGTTAGGTTACGAAAACTTGTCTTCTGACTATAGACATTTTATTATGAATGTTGCTACTGAAACTGAACCTCACACATATAAACAAGTTGCTAAGCATGATGTTTGGATTCAGGCAATGCATGAAGAAATTTCGGCTCTTGAATCCAACAGTACTTGGTCAATAGTCCCTTTACCTTCTGGCAAACATCCTATAAGTTGCAAATGGGTGTATAAAATCAAAAGAAAACATGATGAAACCTTAGATAGGTATAAGTCTAGATTGGTAGCTAGGGGTTTCACTCAACAAGAAGGCATAGACTATACGGAAACTTTCTCTCCTGTTGTTAAACTTACTACTGTCAAAATTTTATTGGCTTTAGCTGCTGTCAAGGGTTGGGAATACACCAACTCGATGTAAACAATGCATTCTTGAATGGTGACTTAAAGGAGGAGGTCTATATGGATTTACCATCTGGTTATCCTCACTCTGCTCCTAATATGGTTTGTACACTTAACAAATCTTTGTATGGCCTCAAGCAGGCTTCTCGGCAGTGGAATGAAAAATTTACAGAGGCTGTTTTGCAATTGGGCTTCATTCAATCTCAGTCCGATTATTCCCTTTTGACTTGAGGGCAAGGTGGTAAATTTATTGCTTTAATAGTCTATGTTGATGATATGGTTATAGCTGGCCCTTCTACTTCTAATATCAGTCAGCTTAAACTTGAATTGGGAAATATTTTTAAACTCAAAGACTTAGGTGATATGAAATTTTTCTTGGGCATTGAAATTGCAAAGTCAAGAGCTGGTATCTCTATTTCACAGAGACAATACACTCTTGATTTACATAAAGAAACTAGTTTTACAGATTGTAAACCTGTGATTTTGCCCATGGATCATAAACTTAAATTGAGTGCTAATGATGGTGATCTTCTTGATGATCCTTCTTTATATCGAAGACTCATTGGTAGATTGTTATACCTCACTTTAACCAGACCTGATATTACATTTTCTGTGCATAAATTAAGTCAATTTGTTTCTTCTCCAAGATCTGTTCATTTGCAGGCTGCACATCATCTTCTTAGGTATCTTAAAGCTGCTCCAGGCCAGGGCTTGTTCTACTCTTCGAAGTTAGATCTTCTTCTAAAAGGTTTTTCTGATGCTGACTGGGGCTCTTGTCTCGACACAAGAAGGTCTACCACCGGTTTCTGCATATTCCTCGGAGATTCTCTTATTTCATGGAAGTCTAAAAAGCAGATGACAGTTTCTAGATCTTCTGCAGAAGCAGAGTATAGAGCATTGGCATCTACATCGAGTGAACTTGTTTGGATTAATCAACTTTTAAAGGATTTCCAGATTCCTTCTTCTTCCACTCTACTTTTTTGTGATAACTTAGCAGCCGTTCATATTGCTTCCAATCCAACATTTCATGAACGAACCAAGCATATTGAAATCGATTGCCACTTTGTTCGAAAGCAAGTCACCCAAGGCACACTGAGACTCATGCCTATTCGAGGTTCTGACCAGCTAGCAGATGTTTTCACCAAAGCTCTTCCTTTACCAGCTTTTCAGTATCTTTTATCCAAGATGTCCTTTGTTAATATCTACAGTCCAAGTCCATCTTGAGGGGGATATTGAATATTATTTTGTGTTTATTATTTCCAGCTCAAGTTGTTTATTGTTAAAGTTGCTATTTAGTAAATAGCAACTTCTATTCTTGTAAATAAGTGAGTAGCACTTTTTCCTTATATTACTTTGTATATATAGTTGTACTCTTAGTTTTAGCAGATTAATAATAATAATAATAGTGAATATTAAAATACGAATAAAGTTGTATCTTCTTTCTCTCTTCTCAAGTCTTCAATGAAAAACCCTAATTGTTGGTTTCAACAATGTTTCGATTTTTTGGAATTACCGAAGATGATGCGACGAATAATTTCCAAAGATGCTTTAGGTTTTCAAACATTGAGGTTTTAGGTTTTTCGATGATAAAAGAAGTTCCACTTTGTATGTAAGCAATGAAAACGTGTGTTAACTTTAATTCTTGTCTATCTGTCGTTCTGTACAAACACGTAAATTTTTAAATATTTGAAAGGCGGACTTATGACAGAAATATTACAAAAATAAATAAATTTAAGAACTAATACATAATTAATTATTATTTTTTAAACAAGTCAAGAACTAATACATATTAAGTATACTATTCATAGCAGCAACATTACAAATCGTGGTATTTTGACTCATTTATTTGAAGTTTCTTTGTAAATATAATGCAGAACTAACACTTCAATTTTTTTTCCTTGTTATTGAATAAGTAATAATATATATATATATATATATATATATATATATATATATATATATATATATTATTTTTGACACCCTTGAAGTAGAAAAAGTGAAAAACCCGAGCAAAGTGTCAAAAAAGGGGCTGAACCGGTTGGACTTGGTAAAACTCGGACTGGACGCACTAGTATTAAACCGGGTTCAACAGGATCACATCGTGTTAGATCCAATTAAACCATTTTTCGTGTTTTTAATTTACAAATTTTAGTTACTTTAAGTAGTGTACAGTGTACTTAGTTAAGGGGATAATTAACTCTTTAAGTAGTGTACTAATTATTTATTACAGGTGCATGAGTCAAATTAAATGGTCCGAATGCAATTACTCAAATTAAACAAAACCTTATTGGAAAATTGGCCAACTGCCCAACATATTGTGTGTGACAAAAGTCAATCCATGAACTAAGCTCGATTGAATCATGATGATGTGTGGATCACCTTGATAGATTTAATGGGAATACGGAGTATGTTTCTTGCACGCGAGTAGATGATCCAGTCATATATGGAGAAAGACTTGATTATCCAATCTGTAAAATCAAACCAGGGTTGATTCGCCGGAAATCCCTCCGACGCTCAAGTCAGATGCTAGCACAGAGAATAGAGTAGAGAACAAGAGATCAATAACACTCGAGAGATTTGTTAGAACGTACATTTTTCCTCGGATTGGAGTGTTATTTATACTTAATTAATAGCAGACTCCTAATTAGAGTGATAATTATGCATTTTTTTTTATCATCCTTCATTAGTGCATGTAATCATTTATAAACCAGGCCAATTTCACTGTATAAAAAATTCCAACAAAATCCCAAAAAAGTTTGCATCAATACTTTGAGTGTTTTATAATATATTTATTGTAATACGTAAGGTGTTTATAGATCAAATTTAACAGTAGTTGGGCCAAAGAAGTTCTACTAGAGCAAGAAAATTAAGCCGAAAGAAAAAATCCAAAGTAGACAGCTTGAAAATCGGAATATTCTACAAATATGTAGATTCTAAAAATATGTAGAAGTTGTCATTAAGTTGTACGACAAATTCTAAGCTCCCTAGAAACCTTTTCATTTTATATATCGACCTTCACCTTCTAGAATGTACATAGAATTCTCATTGAGCCCGCCTCAATCATACGATTAAATCAATTCTCATTAGGCATTATGAAGGTTGAGCAGTATAAATTATGAGAATATTTTATTTGTAAACCAACCAAACATACATATATATAAACACCTAAATCAACAATAATTTGTTAGGTAAGAAAACATCAGGTCATGAATGGTAAAAATAAACACAAGTCTCTATAGCTCAAAGATGACTATTTCCATAGTAACCGGACATGCCAAGTGTAATGTAGAGGTGTATTATCTGAGACTGGATGTGAGATGACGTTTTTCGCTAGAGTTGGATTTGTCTTCGTTTACAGAGAATCCAATAGAGCGGCGGATTTCATGTCCAAGCTATTGAAGAAGGATGGAGAAAAATGTTTCGATTTTTCGGAATTACCGGAGATGATGCAAGGAATAATTTCCGAAGATGCTGGTGTCAAACATTGAGGTTTTAGGTTTTTGGATGATAAAAGAAATTCCATTGGATTGTACTCTTCAAGCTTTGTATTTTGTATGGAAGTAATGAAAATGTGTGTTAACTTTAATTTTTGTTCATCTGTAGTTATGTACAAACACCTAATTTTTAATTATTTGAAAAACGGAGTTATTACAGAAATATTACAAAATAAATAAAATTAATAATCAATTACTTTTTTAAAACACTAAGGGCTCGTTCGGTTACCTATATTGGATTAGATTGGATTACATGAGATTGGATTACCTCCCTACTGACTAATTAATTATTTAGTTAGTAGCATGTTCGGTTTCTTAGATTAGATTTTCTATTAAATTTGTTAAAATCGGTTATTATATATGAATATAAAACCACTTAGTTTACAATAATAAAATATGATTTTAAGGATAAAATTGTTTTTTTCCTTTTTAATCACCCTCTATTAAATTAATCTCAGGGGGAGGGGTGCTACTAATTTAAAGAAATAGTATCATTTAATAGCGGGCTTTGATTTTAGTAGTGGATTTGAAAAACTGTGAATCTTACCAACCGGACATTCTATTATCCCCTATTATTTAGTCAGTAGAACCTTATAGCGGTAACCGAACGAGCCCTAATACTTTAATTAAGTGTACTATTCATAGCAGCAACATTACAAATCGTTGTGTTTTAACTCATTTATTTGAAGTTTCTTTATAAATATAATGCAAGACTAACACTTCAATTTATTTTCCTTGTTATTGAAGAAGTAATAATACTTCAATTAATTAGTTTTGAATACAACACTTAAAATGAAAGGAAAATGAGGGATAACCCCCTCAGTACATAAAATAATAGAGTCCCTGCCCATTTTAATATTAGTCATTTGCAAAGAAATCTAAAATTAACATTAGGAATTGTGAGATCTCCTCACATGTTTATTATTCCAGTTTTGTCTTTTCTTCTCTTACTCTTTCTCACTCTTTCCCCCTCTCTTCTCAACTGTCTATTTTCTCTTATTCACTTTCTCTCTCCCCCTCTCTCTTCCTTAATACGTCTCTGATGATGCTAAATAATAGATCACCTTGAGTAGTGGAGTAAAATGAGTTGGGAGAGTGGAGTGGATCACTGATTCACGAGCTAAATGGTCCTGAAGTCCCGCGAATAGAACACACGTAAACTAAGTCGGGGGTTGATTCGGCGGAAACCCCTCCGATGCTCAAGTCAGACGTACGGATCGTGGAAATTGTAGAGAGAATGTAAACACTTAGATTGCTCTGAATAATAAAAACGTACCTTTTACAAATGAATTAAATCTTTATTTATACCTTGTCGATTGGGCTGAAATTTAATTAGTTGAGATTGTCGGGTCCAAACCTTAATTGAGGGTGATTGGGAGTCGGTAGTAGTGACCTTTCATACTGGGCTTGTGGCCCAGTAAATAAATAAATCGTAGGCCCATTGGGCCAGCCCAATTAGGCATATCAGTTTTTCTATGTTTCTATTTTCTTTATTTCGAAAAATGATTTGATGAGTATAATTGGGTTTCTCTAGGTCAAAAGATAGATGCCCAATCGCACGTACAAACCACGAGTGCATCACACATTGAGCTCGTAGGATTCTTTTTAACATTGACTAATTTTCAAAGGGGCTATGTGTTTATATTTTTAACATGGGGTATTTGTGTCATTAAATTTGTCCACATATCCACAATTCCCCTTTCTTTTCTAGTAACAAATGAAACTATACTTAAATATTTATAAATTAATACAGTCGAACTTGAGAAATTCTATTAATTTAAATAAATATTACAATATTAAATTTATAATATATCATATTCTCATCAAACCAGGGCTAAAAGAAAATATTATTTAAAGCGATATACGCCATTAATATATCGAAGTTCGTTCTGGGTAAGGGCGTACTTAGTTAAGGGGATAATAAACTCTTGAGGTAGTGTACTAATTATTTATTACATACGCATGAGTCAAATAAAATGGTCCAATCCAATTACTCAAATTTAAACCAACTTTGTTGAAAAAGTAGCCAACTGCCCAACATATTGTGTGTGTGACAATAGTCAATGTCTCTCTACTTCAACATTCATTATAATTTCTATTACAAACTTTTCTTGTTTTTCGAACCAATTAATTAAATTTCTCTTCTTTTTTTCTTTTTGTGTGTGTGGAGAGAGAGAGAGAGAGAGAGAGAGGTGGCCATGAATGCATGCATGGAGTTCATCACGTACTTGTGTGGGTATTCGAGCTGGCTTCCCTGTAAGTTGACAAAAAGGAAGTTGGAAAAAGTATTCAAAAGTAGAAAAGAAAGAAAGAAAAGAAGAAAAATTAGTTGGGAAGAGTATATAATTATGCTTGTAATTAATAGGAAGGTGGGGGTGTAGTTTGATTGGGTTATAAAATCTGGAATTGTTGAGTTAACTCTCTGTAGTACTTTTTCATACAATAATTCAATTGTTCATTCTAAGAAATATAATGCAGACCATAAAAATGGGGTTTTTGGGGGTGGTGGTTTTTGTTTTAGTGGTGGGTTGTAATATTAATGTGGAGGGCAGGAAGTTGGGGGAAAAAAATAATGGAGAATTAGTTGATAAAAAGAAAGAAGCGGAAGGGTTTGTTGATGGGGGTGGGTTGAGTTTTGGGCGGTCGTTTAGTTGGGGGAATGGGGGTGGTTTTAGTTACCATTTTGGTGGGAAGCCTGATTGTGTAGGGAAAGGCGGCGGCGGCGGTGGTGGTATTGGTGGTGGGGGGATACATAATGGTGGAAAACATCATCATAAGAAAGGGAAGAAAAAGGGTGGAGTAATTGGGGGTGGGATTGGAGGGGGTATTGGAAAGGGAGGTGGTGAACACCACCATGGGATTGGAAAAGGTATTGGTGGTGGAATTGGTGGTGGTGGTGGTGGTGGTGGTATAGGCAAAGGAAAAGGTGGTGGTGGTGGTGGTGGAATTGGTGGTGGTATTGGCAAAGGAAAAGGTGGTGGTGGTGGAATTGGTGGAGGTGTTGGCAAAGGAATTGGTGGTGGTGGTGGTGGTGGAATTGGTGGAGGAGCTGGTGGAGGTATAGGCAAAGGAATTGGTGGTGGTGGTGGAGTTGGAGGTGGGGCTGGTGGAGGAATTGGAGGAGGAGTTGGAGGTGGAGCTGGTGGAGGAATTGGTGGTGGAGGAGCTGGTGGAGGAGTCGGTGGTGGAGCAGGAGGTGGAATTGGTGGTGGAGGTGGTGCTGGTGGAGGAATCGGTGGAGGAGCTGGTGGAGGAATTGGTGGTGGAGCTGGAGGTGGAATTGGTGGTGGTGGTGGTGCTGGTGGAGGAATCGGTGGAGGAGCTGGAGGTGGAATTGGTGGTGGAGGTGGTGCTGGTGGAGGAATTGGTGGCGGAGCTGGTGGAGGTATAGGAGGAGGCATTGGTGGTGGAGCCGGAGGAGGAGGTGGTGGTGCTGGAGGAGGTATAGGAGGTGGAGCTGGTGGGGGTATAGGCGGAGGCATTGGTGGTGGAGTCGGAGGAGGAGGTGGTGGTGCTGGAGGAGGTATAGGAGGTGGAGCTGGTGGGGGTATAGGCGGAGGCATTGGTGGTGGAGTCGGAGGAGGAGGTGGTGGGGCCGGTGGAGGTATAGGCGGAGGCATTGGTGGTGGTGCCGGTGGAGGCATTGGTGGTGGAGCCGGTGGAGGTATAGGAGGTGGAGCTGGTGGAGGTATAGGTGGAGGTATTGGTGGTGGTGCCGGTGGAGGCATTGGTGGCGGGGCAGGAGGAGGAGGCGGTGGTGCTGGTGGAGGCATAGGAGGAGGAATTGGAGGTGGAATCGGAGGTGGAGGTGGAGGAGCTGGTGGCGGTATGGGAGGTGGACTCGGTGGAGGAATAGGCGGTGGTGGAGGATTTGGTGGTGGTGGTGGAGGTGGAGGATTTGGTGGTGGTGGTGGATTTGGAGGAGGTACCGGTGGAGGAGTTGGCGGTGGTTTCGGTGGAGGTATCGGCAAAGTAATAGGTGGCGGAATTGGTGGCGGTGGTGGTGGTGGTTTTGGGGGAGGAATGGGTGGTGGTGGTGGTGGTGGTGATGATGGAGGAGATGAACCAAAGAAACCTTGAAAACTAAACCAAAATGCTACCACATTATTATTCTTTTGGTCTTCAACAAATATATGCACTGTTTTGATTCTTCCTTCTATTATGTATTTGTAATTTGTCCTCTCAAAAAAATGTATTTGTAATTTGTAACCTCAATATTATTGCATCTGCATTAATTCCATTGAAAACCCTATGATTATAATCATATTTACCAAAGTAACAATATTTTTTTATTCCGAATTTCTAAAGTTTCAATTTTTCGGTTTTATTTGGTACATAACTGGAATACATATTATATTTCGATATTTGATATGAATTTCCTAAAATGTTTACCAAAATTTTGATTTTTTTTCTTTCAAAAATTACGTTTGTAATATCAATATTGTTATATGTTCATCGTCGTAACAAAATCTTTGAGCTAGTATAGATAATTGATAAGTATTCGATTTGTATATATTTGACTATAATTTTCCCGCTTAGAGCAACTCCAACCCATTGTTATCAAAAACTCATATGATAACCAGGATTATACTTTGATATCTCTATACAACTAGTGAACTCCAACCACAAGTATTAAAAATCAATTATCAAACAAATTTATGATTATTTATATATTATTTATTTTTTAGTCCATTTTAAATAACCATACAAACCGATTTTTCTGGTAAACTATCTTCAAAATCAATATTAATCAAAATTTTACCTTTTCAATAGACAAAAAAAATTATATATAAATAGAGATTATTTTTTTCCGTGGAACTTTGTTGAAGCTCTAGAGAAAGAAAAAAAATATATGTTGAAAACGTAGAAAATTTAATTTTATTCTGTTGAGATTTTTTTCCAGTGGAAATTTGTTGAAGATGTAGAAAATTTAACTTTATTCTGTTGAGATTTTTACGTAAAGAAAAGAAAACTCAATTATGTTGAGGTGTTTCTTTTTTCACATGCTCCTATTTTTTAGGAGAATATTCGATAACTATTTATTTGGGATGTATTTTTACCTCCCGAATGATGAATTATTAAAATAGAACCCTATTTTAATAACCCATTGGAAGAGAGAATTTTTAAAATTGGGGAGTCAAATGGAGGTTAAGAGATTTGATAACCCATTTAATAACTCCGTTGGAGTTGCTGTTAGTCATTTATTTACCACTTATTTTGGTTATTTATATATGTAG